>NC_135714.1:121292415-121617772 GCF_964656455.1 Halichoerus grypus
AAATCCAGCCACGTTCTCTTTTATTGCCTCAAATGAGTAGGGGGAATGCTTAATATTATTTTATCTTTCATGCCATGAGCTATGAGCCATGGAAATGCAATGAAGTCACTATTTAGTCTGCCAGTAAAATATATATTTGGAAAACAAAAGCCCCCAAACTTTAAAATGGCCTTAAAAGAAAGAAAGTTGCAGACATGCAGGCTACCTTCTCATACAATCCAGGGCTCGGATAAAGAAGTCCTTGTGTAGCTGGTGCTCGTCTCTCAGGATAGAGCACTGTTCCAGAGTCACCGACATCGACGTCCTGTCCTTGGCACTTTTGCAACAGGTGAAACGAATGCCATTGAGTTTGCGACAAATCTGCAACACAGACACACAAACAGCTCGTTGCCCATCTGTAGATGACTCTAAAGTGTCGGACTCATCTATAAACACTTTTTATCTAAACACGCCAAATTTATGTGAATTTATGATAGTCAATTGGTTCAACCTGCCCTAGCGAATGAAATACATTATCTTTTCATTTCAAAAGCCAGGGGAACAGATTGAATTTATTTAGTTCTTTGTATGTGACGTGTGAGGTGTGGGGCTGTTGAAGCCATATGAGATGGTCACTGCCCTGAAAGGGGGCCTGAGCCGTAGTGGATGACAGTAATAATCATTACTTAGGAGCAACACCTTAATTGTGAAGGGAAAATGAAACTAGATTTCCTGGATCAGACACTTGGTTTGAATGCTAAATAGCTAACATCTTCTTACTTTACATTTAAGAAACCTTTGCGAGTTTTGGCTTTAGGTTATGGGATTTCAAACATCTACGTGGTGCCATGAAGCAGATAAGTGAACCACTAGCCACTCATCAATGCAACTGGTAAAAATAAGGACACCAAAGAGTTGCTGTTAAGTGCATATCTACTGTACCAGGTATAATGCTAATAAATTTCATATAGATTTGCTCTTTCAATTATTTTTTAAAATAATTTATTGTACTTATTTATTTATTGAGAGAGAGAGAGCGCACGCATACACACATGATGGGGGGAGAGGCAAAGGGACGGGGAGAGAGAGAGTCCCAAGCAGATTCTGAGCTAAGCGCAGAGCCTGACACGGGGCTTGATCCCACAACCCTGAGATCATGACCTGAGCCGAAATCAAGAGTTGGATGCTCAAACGACTGACTCCCCCAGGTGCCCCTAGATTTGCTCTTTCAATAACTGCACATGAATCCTGGAGGAAGATGTAATCATTCTTATTTTACAGATGACGAAATTGAGGCTTAGCTAGACTAAGTAACTTGGGCACAACTGAACAGAGCCAGGATGCTAATGTAGGTTTGCCTAATGCCAAGGACCAAGCCTTTAGCTTCCCTTCTATTCTGTTTCTTTTTGCAAATTCTTTCTTTTTGTTATCCCAATGTAATTCAAGAGAAAAATCTCTGAGCCACAATAATCTCTTGTCTCATTGCCTTATTGTTAGCAGGTGAATAATTCCATTCCTTTCTTCCTTTCTCTTCCCTGTCCCATGGCAGGGCTCTGATATGAGAGACCAACACTACATTAGTATCAACAATGTTAATCAACATGCACTTAAAATAAATCTAATGTGATATAATACAGTCTTGCTTTATTACCTGCCATCAAGGAGGCCTTAACAGTTAATCTGCTTTGAAGAAAAGATATACTAACACAGTTTATCAAGGGTTTTTACCATGTTTTAATTGTGATTCTGATACTTACACTAGGATTTACAAGTCCTTATTAGACCTTTAGTACTTTCTCACTACTTCCAATGTAAGTGACTAGAGAAATATGATAGCAAGATTTCACCATAAAATATTTTTTTCATCTGGAAAACTCTAATCTTTTCAAATAAAGAGTATTTCAACATTTTTAATATAAAACAACAAAGACTTGGCTATTCATATTCATAATAATGAAATATAGATCTCAATGGCCACTTATGAGATAATGATTTTTTTTTAAAGATTTTATTTATTTATTTGACAGAGAGAGGGAGAGAGCACAAGCAGGGGGAGTGGCAGAGGGAGAGGGAGAAGCAGGCTCCCTTCTGAGCAGGGAGTCTGATGCAGGACTGGATCCCAGGACCCTGGGATCATGACCTGAGCTGAAGGCAGACGCTCAACCGACTGAGCCACCCAGGCGCCCCTAGATAATGATTTTTAAAAAGAATGAATATTCTTTAAAATGTGTTGTCTCTAGTATATACAGCCATCCTACTAAGGATATTTAA
Source organism: Halichoerus grypus (assembly GCF_964656455.1). NCBI lineage: Eukaryota > Metazoa > Chordata > Mammalia > Carnivora > Phocidae > Halichoerus > Halichoerus grypus. The sequence continues at coordinate 121,294,666 of NC_135714.1, forward strand.
TGTTCTACATTTAACATAAAGAGGAGGCAGAGGCAATTCAGAGTGAGCAGGTTGGGTCTTGGTTTCCTTATTTCTACAGCTCCTCTGAACCATATGAATTTAATTTAATACACTTGATTGGCATGTGGTCTCTTTAAATTCTCATTTTTTATTTTCTAAAATTTGAACAAGACAAAACCAAATAGTGTTATATTTTTTCAATGAGAATGTAAAATATTAACACAGTAATATATAATTAATAGATTTTTAAAAGAGAGGAGAATGAAATAGAGACAAATAAAAGCTTTTTGGAAAATATCAAAAGGAATTTCTATATTTCTTGATTTTAAAAGTATTATCCAAGTCTTTGATTTACAAAAAGGATATTGAAACTGAGGTATCAGCTACAGAAATGCTGTAATAATAATGTCAGTGTTCCTACATAATGCTAAATTTGCACATTATGGGTGCCATGTATTTATCAAGGCAGTCAATCATCCATTCAACAGTTGAGCTGCAAGAAAGCCATATTTGGTCAGTGTTTAAGTTTCAAAAAAGAATTTTCAGGAATGAATGAGATTTATGGGAAAACCTTTTTATACATTCAAATGGTAAAACTACATAAACTAAGAGAAAATATACATTTGTGTTTGCACATGTACATCTTTCATTTATCAATCGACACACAAATTCATGTTATGTATATAGTGACATATGTATATGTTCCTAAGTTGTCAGAAAGCCTTGGTAAATGATCAAATTACCTTCCTGTTATCCCATTATTAGTAAAAATAGCAAAAATAGCTCATGACCTACCTTTGTGAAATTTTTGTGAGAATTAACAACCACAGCAGTCTTTGAAGACATAAAAAGCAGCCACCACTGGTGGAAAAACTATTAAAAACAACCCTCCTGTAATGCAGTATGGTGCTAAATGGGACCAGTGTAAATGAGCTGCCTGAAAGCAATGTTTCATATTGTTACCTTTGATGTTCTTCCCTGGGGCTCCAAGAGGGCATGAAGGGAAGCTAAAGCAGCTTTCCTCCGCCTTGCTCTTGGTAAATTATTTTATATAGACTTGTGGTAAATTATCCATTCCTTTTTCCCAGAAGAGAGTAAGTAATATTGGATTATAATTGAACACTGGCAATAGGGACAAGGCTTTGTTTTAAATGCTCTTGATACAGAATGAATAGAGTTATTTTAGGAGATCGGTTACCGAACTCCAAATTACAAAGGCAACACTGTATAGGAACTACAAATATGGCATTCATCATAAAGATCTCCAATGTGGGCCTTTTCTGATGAAAAGATTCTTGCATTAGGAAAGGATCTTTGGGTCTGAGCGCTTAACAAAATTCATAAGTTCATGTGAGCTATGCCTGAATGGTTGCCAGACAAGAGTTTCAAAAATACAGGCATTATTCTCTCCCTCACTCTGGTAGAAACCTGGGGCAGGAAATAAGGCAGAACTTCTGCCCTGAGGGTGTCATTGAATGAGAAAGAACCATAGAAAATATAGCTCATTACCCCAAGAGCAATCCATCAGTAATAAATTCTATGCTAATATCTAAATTAACAAACGCATTTAAAAGCTCATTAATTGAACAAGATGTCCAGGAGCCTTACTGAGGCCATGAGTCAAAGATCTGATAACCACATTCTGTTGCCACCATATGTCTCTAGAGTGGCACTTCAAAATCCTGATTGATATGGGCGACTGACATCACAAACATGGACTATCAAGAAAATCACAGACACTTCATTTTAGCCTCAAAGTGTCAAACAACATCCAGGATATACAAGAAAAGCCAATAGGTAAAAATCTTTCTTGTTGAGTGCATCTTCTTCCATCTTGTGTTCTAGTGTATTGATAGAATTACCGACAGCATTGAAAATGCCTAATCCCCTGGATAATGGAGAATGACATCTGGTAACCCAAAGTGCAGAGATTGGACCCTACACAGCAAATACTCTATGATGTTTGCTGGTCATCATGGTGACAAGGACAAAGATCTGGCTGGAGAGTGCTTACCGTTGCAGCCAACCACATGATTTCTACATTCTTTCTTTTTTTGGCTTGGATATTTTGATGGAGATTTTCTAGTAATCCTTTTAAATCATTTTGTTCTTGAAAATGTGAAATGTCTGGGGAAAAAAAGGAGAAAGAAAGGGGGATCGTGTTAGTATTAAGCTGCCCATGGAGATTTGCTCAATTTATGTACAAATTTTCCATAACAACAAATAACATTTGGAGCAGAGAGTATCTGAAGATAATCATATTTATTAATCTGAGGATAATCATAAATATTAATCTCTCCAGCTTTATTCTTTACTTAGAAATATGCCTCAGCCTCCTCCTTTACGTATTCTGTGCTATTGTGGTAATGTCAGTTTTCATATACTATTATTTTACTAACAAGGGAAACATTTTTGATGATGACGGCAGCCTCCCTTCAACCAAAGCATGACACAGATGAGACATGAGATATAATTTTACATCTAAATATAACCACTTTCTGCTACTAAGTAGCTAGTCTGAATCAAGAGGATACTTTAAACTGAACACCTCAGGGGTGGAAGAAATCTGAAGGTTCAAATAAAACACAGGAAGTCAGTTTCTACAGCAAGATACCTTCACCTTAGCACTACAGACATTTTGGCTTGGATTACATTTCGTTGCGGGGAATGGACCTATATTCTGCATTGCAGGATGTTAAGCGGCATCAGTGACCTCTACCATTTAGAAACCAGTAGTACCCTTCCTGTCAATCAAAAATGTCTCCAGACATTGCCAGATGTTCCTCGAGGGCAAAATCTATCCTGGTTGAGAACAACTGCTACTGAGGAGGACAGGTACAGCATGGAAAGAGGGAAAACATGAGAGGTGACAGTTAATTATATGAGATAATTAGATAGGGAGCCAGAAATGACTGATGCTCAGATCTCTACCTACTAATAACTAAAGCACAGGTAATAAATGGCACACATTTTATATTAAAACCTAAGGCAATGCACATCATGACATAAATGTCCCTGACACTTGGTGCGATGGGGTCAAGATCAGAATATAGAGATGGAAACAAAAAGTCTTTCTAAGAGAGTTGTCGGATTAATGCTGTACAGTATGAAAATGTGCTCTAACGTTGAATCTACAACCCGAAGGATGAAGACTTCCTAAGAGTTTTAATTGAGTTTGAAAACAGGAGAAAATCCATAAAAATAACATGGACTGTATGTAAGCTCTCCAGTAACAGTGAAGCAAAACTGATAGATTCCTGAATCAGATCTCTCTCTCTCTCACAAACACACACACACATGCATACACACACACACATACACACACACACACAATACAAATAAGCTGTAATCATAGTGTGACTTTGTACTTTCCAAAACTGTACCAGATGTTACATTTTATTAAAATAATAAATCTGAGTAGTTCTTGATCTTAGCTCCAGAGAGTGAGGAAGTATCCTAATGACCTATACTAGCAATCTGTATCTGCCAAAGAGTGAAAGTGGTTGGTAAAATAAAAATACCCACTGAAAACAGTTATGTATCATCTTGAATTTCATGACCACAGAATAGGGGAAGGTCAGGTACAATTGAGATGCATCCTTATGTTAGGGTGATGAGATTAAAAATATTCATATAAAATATATGCATGATTCCACTGTATTAGTTTCTAAATGGAAAAACCATCAAAAGTCAAACCCTTACGATATAACTATAGATGATTCTCTTAAGACAGACAAGGTTTGACTAAAAACATCACATTGCTTGATAGGAGACTCTCTGATATACAGAAATTTTAACAGGACACAGCCCAAAGATAAAGGGAAGAAGGCATAAGGGAATGCCTTGAAGACAGTTACAAAACCAGCTCAAGACTCTATAGCCGACCAAAGAAAGTAAGGACAATAATGCCACTTTCTAATTCATACTCACGGAATAAAAGAAACAAGAAGTCAGGTCTACCATCATTGCCTTTAATGAACTAAAATTTAAGCAGCCATATAAAATTATGTACAGGTATATCATTAACAGGGAAAGTGTCCTTGACATCGTTGAAAGGAAGAACTGGTCAGATCAATGAATGAATTTATTTGTATAACACTGCATGTGTGTGCACGTGTGTGTGTGCATGTGTGCATGTGGGTGCTTATGTCTCTCTAAACATGCACGTAGGCAGATAGAGACATCGGTCATTGTTAGGCTGTAGGATTTAGAGTGATTTTTCAACTGCCTTTTCATGTCATTTGAGACATTTAAAATAAATGTGTGCTGTTTTTAAAGAATAAACTTATTTTGAGAGAAAGGGAGAACACAGTATATGCATAAGAAAAGGAAAGAACCCAAATTCTTAGGATACAAAGAGCTGACCTCAAAGTCTTCACAGTTCAGTAGGGGGAGATAGATTTTTAAACCATCATTAACTGTAGTGAAGTGTACTGTGGGCTATGGCATTAAGTCAGTAAAAAATAATAATAGAGACCCAAGGGAAGGAGTAAGCAGTTCCATAAAGAAGAGTTGGGTAGGGAAGGGTCTCTAGCAACGATAATGCTTCGTGGCTACAGAGAGCATCTGAGGCCCAGGAAAACTGTCAGCAAATGTGTGGAGACATGAAGCAGTACTGTCAAAGCAGGGAGCTCATAGTTCGTTATGTCCTTGTGGGGCCTGGTCCCAGAGGCAGGAATTATGAAGGGCCTTTTCTGCTATGCTGGGAATTCTGGGCTTCATCCTAAAAAAAAAAAAAATGGAAGCAACTAGGGAATTTTAATAGGGACATAACCATATCTGAGATGTCCCTGAGGTCCTTTCTTTCTCTTTTTTTTAAAAAAGATTTTATTTATTTATTTGTCAGAGAGAGACACAGCGAGAGAGGGAACACAAGCAGGGGGAGTGGGAGAGGGAGAAGCAGGCTTCCCGCCGAGCAGGGAGCCTGATGTGGGGCTCGACCCCAGGACCCCGAGATCATGACCTGAGCCGAAGGCAGACGCTTAACTGACTGAGCCACCCAGGTGCCCCCCTGAGGTCCTTTCTGAAGTCACCTGGTATAAATGGCTTTCGAATGTTTTTGAAAGGAATACAGAATACAAATTTTACCTGCAGCATTATGCACACACGCAAAAACACACACACAGTTCTGTAGTAAGAATTTTATGAAATAATACCTTAATCACATACACTGTTCCCTGAATATATTCCGTTCTATTCCATGTGATGATGATGATGATGATTTTTATTATTATTGTCCTAACCCTCAAAATTGATCTAACAACCTGGAGTCAGCATAAAAAATGTGCAAATTACTGACTTAGGGCAACCCCATGTCTAAGATGCTTCGGTGACTTTCCCAAGGTTCATAGTCAGAGGAAATTAAAAAAAAAAATCCAGTCTCCAAATTCCTATACCAGCAATTTCCCCCAAATCTGTGTTAGCTGGTGGTACTAAAAGGCAGTTCCAGTATTAACACAATGAACCGGCTTCTTCAGAATTCTGAGAATCCAGAATAAAGTACAATGATTTTTCAAAATAATTTAGTTTCATTATTGACATGAAGGTTTTTTAATCAGTCATTTAAAACAGACTATAAGGATCTGAAAATAAATGGTCATCCTTTGCCTATTTCTACCCCATAAAGATAGCACTTTAGGATAGACAGGCATGATGTCCCATAGAAATTTCACCCCTTCTTCCCAGGGCACGCTTTATAGAAGGAAGTTATTTTGATGTTCTTAAAATTTTCAGGCCACTATTTCTATTTCTGTAATGATAAAACTTGCTTTATTCACAGCACATCTCTACCAATTCAATACTTTGGTTGCCGCCAGTTTTTTTTTTTTTTTTTTTCAATCTGACAAAAATCCTAGAGGTTACAGAAATTCAGGTCTGGTTCTGGCAGGAAGTATCATTAGTAATGACTGGTTTGTGGATTAGTGAGTGAGATTTCAAGATTTAATGACAGATCTTGATAAATCAACTGAAAATCCTGGTAAACAGGGAATATGGATTGGTTTATAAACTTAGAATGAATCTCTTCAAATGTAAATATAGCCAATAAGTCTTGCTTTGTCTACTCATTCCTGCATTACTCTAGCACAGAATTTAGACAGGGTAACTGAATCTCCATACCTATGTCAATAAGAGTATTCTTTTTTTCAAATGGGGTTCAAGAAAGTAATCAGGTGAAAGGTACAAGAATGTTCATTGCATTTATTGTTTATAATATTAAACAACAGCAAAAAACCCATCTAAGTGTTCATAAAGAGAATGGATAAACTGTTATATAATCATGAAATATAATATTATATCATGGAGAGAATCAATAAGCTTGCTAATTATATATGTATATATTGGCATGAATATAGAGAATGTTGAGCAAAACAGTAAAAATTATAGGACTCATGCAAAATAACAGTAATAATATAAAGTTAAATATGCAAAACTACCATATTTTTTATGGATAATACATGTGGGGTAAAAATGTGTATGATAATGTAAAACACCAAATTCAGGATATTGATTTTCTCAGAGAAGGGAAAGTGAGGGATTGGAACTGGAAGGGGTGCAAAGGGGGCTTTCCTTCTATCTGCATTTTTTCTTACAAAATTTCTGAGGCCAAGTGATGGGTTCCCTAGTGTGTATTATCTTACGATCTGTTCTTTTTTTTCTTTGTGTGAAACTTTCATAATTTTTTTTTTAGAGAAAGCACGGAGCCAAGATTCCCGGAAAGTGACTTCCAATGCCAACTCTGTCCCTGCTTTGACATGTGGTCTTAGGTGAGTTGCTTAACCCTCGGTCCCTATTTTGTCAACTGAAAAATGAAAACAATAACCCTGCCATGCTTCATCGACTTGAAGTGGAAAACAATTAATAAAAGTCTTGGCAGAAGTGCCTACACTGTTAAATTCTGTGTCAACTCTGAAAAACAGAGGAAGACATTCGTAGCTCTTAGGAAAGCATTCACGGTCTCAGATAGGATGCCAACTTTCTCAGGCAAAACTCAGAATTTATCCAAAGTAAGGTGCATACAGGTGCACACAAAGATCAGAATTACAAACTATCACAAACCCTGTGACTGGTCTCTTACCACTCCCCAATGGCACAGAATAGCCAAATTCAGAGTCACTTTTTATACCAGTTTTCTCCTTGTTCTGTCAAATGGGGTTTCTTTAAGATGACATTGACTGGAATCAAAGGTGGGGTGCTGACAAGTGAATAGGAATAGGACTGTAAACTCTTAGCCGATTGATCTGTGATGCTAATGAGGCCAAGGCAATAGCTTCATCACCTCATGGTCATACGACTTTATGTTGCCTGAGAGGGTTCCAAGATGAAATTGCAATGAAAGCGGAATTCCCAGCACCTTTCCACCCATTTCCCACTTCCTGGCAGGCACAAAATTTACTTGGGATCAATCATATCCTCATTCTGAAGCCAACTGATGTAATCCTATCCCCTCTGAAGTCAGGACTAAGTTCAGGGATGGGCATCGAAAACTAAGCCACTCAGAACTTGACTGTGACCTCAGCAATTATTTCAGGGGTATGCAAGTGACCTGTCCTGCCCCTGCTGAGTGAAACTCAGGACTCAAATGTTGAAGAGGGAAGAAAAGTCCTCTTTATCTTTGGTTGAGCAGGCAGTTGAGCATGCCTGCCATCCTTTAGTCAAGAGACGGCCCGATGTAGGATAAAGTCAACATTAAGAGTGGCTGAGTGATGAAGTAGGGCTGGAAAGTGTCTTTTCAATACTGCTAAGCCAATGAAACAACTTTCCCTTGAAGGGCTGCCTGCCTTACCATTGGAATTTTCAGTTTTGTTAATAAAGTCTCTTGTTCAAGCCAGTTTGAGTCAGGGTTTCTGTCGCTTGCAATAAAAAACATGCTAAGGTGAAACACATGGTTATATGGGCATTTTTTTAAAAGATTTATTTATTTTTATTTGAGAGAGAGAGAGCACGAGCAGGGGGCAGGAGCAGACTCCCCCGAGTGGGAAGCCTGATGCGGGACTCAATCCCAGGACCCTGGGATCACTGACCTGAGCCAAAGGCAGATGCTTAACCGACGGAGCCACCCAGGCGCCTCTATATAAGCATTTTTAACATTGGCCAGCCTTATTGCAAATGTGTATTGTTGCTTTAGAAGTGAGAAAAAGACAAATAAGTAAGAATGTCTCTGGAAAGCAGCACATCAATCACTTCTACAGTGAGGCTCCACATTTTTTGACACTCCCTCTATTGAGAGGTGGAGTCTATATACTTTCCCCTGGAAAGTGGGTGGGCTTGTGACTGTCTTGACTAACAGAGTATGGCAGAAGTGATGCTACATCACTTTCGAGGTCAGGTCATAAATGACTATGCAGCTATTGTCTGATTCTCTTGGAACCTGGCTGTCTGTATTCCCTTTTTTGAGATGTTCCCTGTAAGAACCCAGGCACTTTGCTGGGAGAAGCCCAAACACATGGAGGCTCCTGTTTAGGTACTGCACTCAATGGTTTCAGCCAAGTCCAGCCCTGGAGTCAGCATGGTCCAGGTGTCAGCATGTGAGTGCAGAAGCTTGCAGAGGACTCCAGTTCCTAGCCATAAGTGACCCCCTCCCCCTCCCCACCAATCTTCTTTCCAGTGGAGGTCCCAGATATCATGGAGTGGATATAAACCATCCCTACATGTTCTATCTGAACACCTAACCCACAGAATCTGTGAGCACAAATAAGATGATTCTGATTTTTATATCAGTAAATTTGGGATAATTTGTTACCTAGTAATAATCAGAATGAAAAAAAAGAAACAAGTTAGAAGGGCCTGTACCTCTAAGTATGAAAAATGAACATAGAAAGAACAATACTTTCAGTCCACCTTGGTTAATGCTATATTCTGCGATATCAAATCTTATCTATAATTAATTCTGAAATAATTATAGTTAAATGTACTAGCAAGCAAACAGATGCAATTAGGTGAAAGCCATTGAGATGTCTTAAAATTGGAAATTATGTGCTTTTAGATGCTGTAAAATCTTGAAAAATATAGAAAAAAGCCCCAGTGAAACTGGCTTTATTTAAATTGTATTTCCAACTTAACAATTGACGAAAAAGGCAATATAAGAAATCAAATATCAAACTCCCCACCTGAACAAAGCTGAATATTTTTGACCTACACACTTTCATTGTTTTTTTTTTTAATGAATTTCAAGGTTGCATCACCCATAGCAAATGAAAAGACAAACTTTAAAAGTAATTGTTAAAATAAAAGCAACGTGTTAAAAATTCTTTAGGAATTTCCTTACTCACTATTTTACATTGAAGGCCATGGAATCTGTTGTGCAGGGAGGAGAGTAGAATTGTAACATATTAATATTTTTTTCCTATTTTCCTTTTTTTAAAGAAAACAGTCATGATTGATTTCTGAATCTCCACAGTTTCAAGTCATATCAAAGGGTTGGGGGATGGTTTGTAGGTAGATGACTCTCAATAACTTACTTTCCTCAGATACCTGAGATAGTTTTATGCACAGATAGTAGAAAATTTGAGCATAAAAAGCAGCTTGACACAGATTCCCCAGCTCAAACTTTTTTTTTTTTTTTTTTGAGAGAGAGAGAGAGAGCATGAGCAGGGGAGGGGTAAAGAGAGAATCTTAAGCAGACTCCAAGCTCAGCCCAGAGCCTGATGTGGGGCTCGATCTCATGACCCTGAGATCATGACCTGAGCTGAAATCAAGAGTCAGAAGCTTAACTGGCTGAACTACCCTGGAGCCCCTCAACCCGCCCCACCCCCAACCCAGCTCAGTCTTCTTGTGAGCCCAGTTGTACTGCTTGGAATACTCATGCCTGTGTTTAAGTAAGTGGCCTAGATCCTTAGCACTGAAGGAAGGTGAATGGCGGCCTTTTCTTTTTCCCAAGGTAACTTCCAAGTCCCTGTATTTTACTCTGACAAGAACAATAGCAAGAAAAGTCCTGTTGAGACCACACATTACACACAAAAAGTCTGAAAACCAAAGCATGAATGGATTTCTCAAAGCTTAGGACAGAAAGGGAAGCAGCTTTTGAGGTAATTCCAGTATCCCAGCTCCCTGACCATGTACGAGCCAGGATGCCAGTGAAATATGCCAAGGCCAAATGGCAGCACAGAGATGCAGATGTGGAACAAGGCCATCTCCAGAAGAAGTTCAGCACTTCCATGCTCCTCCACTTTCTGATAACATGGAAGGAATTGACTCCCAAGTTGCCAGAATGATAGCCAAAACAAAGCAGGGGGACAGTTGAGAAGACAGGGATTTTTTCCAATAGCCAAGGTCTTGGCATGACTTCTTTAGGCTCCTGGAGGCAAGTAAGAATGAGATCTTGAATATTTCATACTATATAGAATAAAATAAAGAACTCTTGAGGTATTAAGAAAGCTATAGATGAGGTAAAGTAGAGGAAGAAGATTATGGAAATAAAGCTGCTTTAGGAGGCTCCAAAATGAAAAAGAAAGAGGTAATAAGAATACAAGATCTAGGGGCGCCTGGGTGGCTCAGTCAGTTGAGCGACTGCCTTCAGATCCCGGAGTCCTGGGATCGAGCCCCACGTCGGGCTCCCGGCTCGGCGGGGAGCCTGCTTCTCCCTCTGACCCTCCCCCCTCTCATGCTGTTTCTCTCTCGCTCGCTCTCTAATAAATAAATAAATAAAATCTTAAAAAAAAAAAAAAGAATACAAGATCTACATTTTATTCCATTCATATAGCTCCTTTTTTGACTTGAAGTGAGTTCTAGTTTTATAACCTGGGATTCTCATATATTTATTGATAGTAACAAAATATATTAATCTACCCATGTTGCCAGACTTCTCTTTTCTGACCCACCTGATACAGATAATTTTGTCTTTGGGTCTTGAGTTTCTCCCCCTTACCTGACATCTAAGACGAGTTCTGCTTTATCTGGAGTTTTGTTGTGCAGAATTGGAAGCATGAAGAAATAAAGGTGGGAGAAAAGGTAAACCAGAATGAAACAAAGACCTTGCACTTGTGGTTGAGAAAAGGAGAATAGTAAGTAGTGAACAGTAATAGTAATAGTAGTAAATAGTGAATGTTTGAGAGAGTGGCATGCTCAATAGAGTGAATTAGAGAGTTAGAAAAAAGGATTTAAAAAGTAAAATTGCAAGTTGCTGGTTGTCTCCTCATTGATATTTAATTAAAAGTTGGAACTAATTTTTATTTACCTTTAATTGTTAGGCTCCTTACTGGATGTAACTGGAGTCATCACCATATTAATTTAGGTGATATTTATTTCCAAAAGGGAAGGTGAGCCCTAGATTTTTAATATCTACCTTACTCCTCACTGTGGGACCAATGAACTTATCCTAATAGTGATGGTTTCAGGATTTCATCTCTATCAGAGTATTCCACAAAGGAATATATGTTTTTTAAAAGAGATTATCAGATAAGCAGTGATTATATGAAAACAATTCATTAAAGTTAGCATAGATAGCTATATGAAGGAATACAGGATGAGACAGAAGAAAAGAGTATATAGTGAATGGACAAAAGAGGCAGGTTGGTTCAAACTATAGGAAGAGCTTTACGATCAATTTTAACTGGATCAATAAGTTGACTTGTTTGTACACAGGAGAAATATAAGTCTCTTGAGAAACTCAAAGTGCACACTGTCATGATCTTATCCATCATTCTCACATTCGTAAGTGCAATGTGACATCTTCTCAGTACAGAAACTGACACTGGAAAATTTAACTTCCTTTCTCTGGTGAGATAATGGTAGAATGTACTTTGAAGTACTGGCATATATGTATTAATTATTCTCATTTAGTCGATAATGAAATGGAGGCATTCAAAACATCAAGTGATTCACTTAAGTGAGCTTTCCGTTGAATTCATATCTTTTGATTTCATGCCATTTTATGCAGACTTACTAGGCTGGTTTACTGGGAGTCTAGCCAATCTTTGATGAGCGGTAGAATCTGTAATGCAAGACTTAGTCTACTTAGTCAACAGACAGGAGAGGCCCCGTGAGAAGGAAAGAAGGCAGAAAAATGTAAGGATGACTAAAAGACTAATCTTAGACTTTTCTTATACAAATTAGAGCAGAATAAGGCTAACCAAAAACAAAAAAAACAAAAAAACAACTGATGCATCTAATTTGTGAGGACCCTGAAGTAACATAGAAGATGCAGAAATCAGTGCTGAGGGAGGTGGCTATTTGTTATGGGCATATGTGAGTATGTGTGTCTGTCTTTGTTATCTGTGGTATCGTTTGGATTTGTTGCTTCTATCTCGTATACAAGTTATTGGACACTAGAAGTCTATGTCTGTGGTTTTACCTGCACATAGAGAATTAAAACTGAATACTGTTTTGTATCACTTTTCCTTTCAAAAAGTCACAGGAGTGCTTCTAGAGACAGATCAGGAAAAATAAATTCTCTTAATCTTTATTAACATCAGAGAGCATTAAAAACTTGAAGAAGTAAATACATCAGAGTTTCTTCTGCAATGAGTTGAAAATAAACTTGTAATTATTAGCATGTAGAAATTATAAACAGAAAATAAAGGTACTGCTGGAAATATTCAAATGTTTTTAAATTTGCAATTTTAAATTAAGATCAGGAGTCCTTAGATCTACAGCAATGGTAGAGCAGGACTATAAAAGTGAAAAAACACTTAACTGGGAGTCAGGAAATATGCAACTTAGTCCCTGTTCTCCCACTCATCAGGTCTGTGAACTTAATAAAATCTATCTTGGATCCCAAGTCCCTCATAAGGTTGGACTAGACCGGTATTTGTTAAAATATGTCCTGAGGAGCATTTATTTGGCAAGATGCTCATGAGTATTTCATATATACACATATATATGGCAATAAAATGCTATTTCAACAAAATTAAATAGCTTCAGACACTGTAGAACAGAACTGGCAAATTATGACTTGCAGCCTAAACCCAGTCAGTTTTTTGTAAATGCAATTTTATTAAAATTTAGCCATGTTCATTAATTCACATGTTGTCTATGGCTTAATTTGCACTATAATGGCAGCCTCTAGTTGAGCAGTTTTAACAGACATCATTTGGCCCTCAGAGCCTGAATTCTTTACTCTCTGGTCCTTTACATAACAAGTTTGCTGACCAGGCTATAGGCCTTTTCAAAACTTTCAAAGTGATAATGTGAATTCCAAAACCACTTGACTACAGAATCCTTTTATTCCCCAACAATTATTAGCAGAAATAGCATTCCTTGGAATAGTCTAAATTATTTACAAGATCCCAATTCTTCTCTGATTCTTTAAAACATTCAACTAAATGACCTCATCTATCTCATTAATTCAATCATTCAACAAATATTTTTGGAGTATAAGCTCTGGGCCAGATAATGTTTTGGGTACCTGGGATATAGTCAAAGTATAGACAAGGAGACTTGTCCTCATGGAGCTTACATTCTGAGGAGACAGAGCCAAACAAAGTAAATGACATACTGTATACTAGAGGACGGCAGATGTTATGGAGAAGTGGACCAGGCATGGGAGACTGCAGTTGTAAAGAGAGCAGTCAAGAAAGGCCTCACTAAGAAAGTGACATTTGGGGAAAGACTTAAAGGAGATGAGTGAAAGATCCATATAACGGGAAAGCATTTAAGGCAGATGAAATGGCCAAGGAAAAGTCCTAAGAAACAGCAAGAGGTCAGTGTGGGGCAGAAGGGAGCAAGGGAGGGAGAGAGAGGTAGAAGAGGAAAGTCAAAGAGCAGATTTGTTGCCAGATTACAGGGAGCCTTTAGACCATTGTAAGAACTTAGGTTTTTTAGTCCACCAAAAAAATAAGGGCTATTGGAAGAGTTTGAGAAGATACATGATTTTATTTTCCTTTTTAAAAGATCACTTCGGCTGCAGTGATAAAAACTCAGTGAGGTTGAGAGAGGAAACAAAGAGACTGGAAGGGCATTATTGCCATAATCTGAAAGTGAGAATAACAAGGGCTTGCATAGAGCAGTAGCAAGACAGGTGGTGGGAACTGGTGGTACATTCTTGGGGAATAGAGCCAGTGAAATTTTCTGATGGACTGAAAGTGGGATGTGAGAAAAAGAGAAGAGTCAAGGGTGACTTCAAATTTTTTTTTTTTTTGCCAATGCAAGAAAAAAAGCTAAAATTGATTAAAAACTAAGATGGGGATGATTGTAGGAAAGGTGAGTTTTTAAGGGCATATCAGGAACAAAGTTTGAGGTGATGAGCAGGATATATGAGACCTGGGAAGAGAGATGGGCTGGTGATGTAGGTGCAGAGGTCAATAATAAATGATTATATATAAAGCAACGAGACTATTCAAGAACAGCAAAGTAGATATCCATAGACTAAATCCTGGGACACTCCAACATTTGGAGGTCAGAAAGATAATGAGGAATGGAGGTTGAAAAGTAGCAGCCAGAGAGTAGAAGCAATCACAGAAAAGTGTGGTGGCCTGGAAGCAAGTGATGAAAGACAGAAAAAATAACGATGTCAAATCTATTACTAGATCAAGTAGGATGAGGACAGAGAATTGAACATTAGCTTTAACAATATAGAAACCCTGACAAAACCAATGTCAGTAAAGTTATGTAGACCAAAGGCTGGAGTGGATCTGGACAAAAACAAAAATGGGTAGAGAAAAATTGGAGACAGCTAGTAATTTTTAAATTCCACTCTTATCTGTTCTTTCTGGAACATTTCCAACCTTAAGGTAGTCCTGCATTATAAAATAATTTCTCCTATACTGCCAATACCTTTTCCTCATCTTTAATGTCTATGCAATGCCAAACATATGGGTAATAGGCGAAAATTTCCTCAGCCATCTGAATGTTTCCAAATACACATTATGTTTGAAAGAAAATAAGTAAAATATTTGGATAAGTAACTGGATTTTTCATTTGTATATCTAGACATGTACATGGTATCAAATTAGATGTCTGCAAAACAGAAAATTATTAGTAGTAAATTAATTGTGCAGTAATTTATAGTTCCTGTTGGAAGAACATTCATGTGTTAACTTAAGAACCTGTATCTTCTTTTATCTTCATGTTTGTTGGAAATGCCAAAAATCTATAATAGTCAGATTATTCCTTGTACTTGAGAAACTTAGACACATTAATTTAGCCTGGCATAATAAACCAAAGTAATCTCACATTGACCAGACTCATGATTACAGCTGAGTTGCTTTATACACACATTTCGCTTGGTCAATAAATGTTTGTTAAATAACAATAAATAAAAGATACAACATTTCAATATTCTGGGAATTTCACTTTCTTTTACACTCAAGTCTAGAGTATAAATGAAACACAAAACACAAATTTACAATTTGATAGTTAATCTATAACATCTTACAAGTCTAACCTAGTGGTTTTCAAATCTTACTGTACAGCACAATCATCTGGAGGGCTTGTTAAAACACAAACTGTTAACCCCACGTCCAGATACAGATTGTTTGAAATTATTCTTGCATGGGTAAAAGGTAGGAAGAGGTGCTGAGGGGCAGAGGGGCAGACTGCGCTGGTCAGCTCAACTGCTGATTTGTTCTCGTATCTCTCTGTACCTTTTCTCCTTTGGCTCTTTATCACAGGAAACCCTTGTTCCTCAGGCTGCTTGCTGCCCACTGACTCATGATTAAGTCTGGACCGTGAGGATTAAGAGGGAGATTAAAGGAAGGAGGGAGACAGAAACCAGTTCATTTCTCCCCTGATCTCTCTGTTTCTTAAGCGGCCATCCGTGGCTTCCGCATGGCTTCAGTTCCCAGGGGGCAACTGCTCTGTCCATGGTCCCAGCTTCTACTGGATAGCCCCCACTCAAGAACCAAGATACAGCTGGGTGGCCCTAGTTATTGTTCCCTGGTGACACTACATCTGGCCTAAGTACCCCCCCACACACTTTTTAAAAGATTTTATTTATTTATTTATTTGACACAGAGAGAGAGAGAGAGCACAAGCAGGGGGAGTGGCAGAAGCAGAGGGAGAAGCAGGCTCCTCGCAGAACAGGGGGAGCCTGATGTGGGGCTCGATCCCAGGACCCCGGGATCATGACCTAAGCTGAAGGCAGATGCTTAACCAACTGAGCCACCCAGGTGCCCCTGACCTAAGTCCCTTTAACACCTGGGCTAGTAGCAGTTTTCTGCTATTGCTAAACTCGGGGTGGCTATGTTGATCCCTGGTTAATTTCTCCTCCCCCCGCCTTTATAAATGTCAATCATCAATGCTCTGCAGCAAATTCCTCAAATGTGTTTTCCTGACTAGGCTAGGACTGATATGGCTACTAAGGATTTGGGGGTTATTATGTTTTGTTTTACTGAAGTACAGCCTAGGCTAGCATAACATGTCTAATTCAGATACCCTTCTCTGCCTGACCCTGTGTGATGGTAAATCTCTTTCTTCTTGCATTTCCGGACCTCATCCCTAAAGTTTATGGACAGTAAAAAGGAAGCAGAGAGAAAAGATATATTGGGAGGAGGGAGAAAGGTGATGGGGGGGAGGGTCTTACAATATTTTTTTCACCCACAGATGAACCTCTGTGTCACTGTTCTGTAAATGTTGAGAGGCTGTCCTAATGTTCAGAAAGAGTGTATATATATGTGTATATATATAATATTAATATCATATATATTAATGTAAATCATTCAGAAGAGATCTAGTATTGTTATATGTGGGGAAAAAGTTAATTTAGAAATTTATTTTTTTAAGATTATTTATTTGAAAGAGAGAGAAAGCAAGCAAGCAGGGGGAGGGGCAGGGTGAGAGAAAGAATCCTGAAGCAGACTCCCCGCTGAGCATGGAGCCCAATGTGCGGCTCGATCCCAGGACCCTGAGATCATGATCTGAGCTGAAATCCAGAGTCAGCCACTTAAGTGACTGAGCCACCCAGGTGACCCAGAAGTTTACTTAAAAACCTGGGAAATATTTAACCTGTATCAGAAAGTCCCTCTGTCAAATGAAAAAAACCTCAGATTGTTGGAAGGCATTTAGTGGGGTGTGTGCATGAGTGTGACAGTGTGTGTGTGTGTGTGTGTGCGCGCAACTCCATGTCTGTGCATATGTTTGTTAATGTCTTTTGAGATATCTGCCTTACCTCATTTCTCATTTTATAAGTTCAGATTATTTCCAGAGCCTGCTGAGGTCTGGCAAGCCAGGCTCAGGATGGACGGTAGTCTAAGGATAGAGGGCTCTGAAAAGCAGGGGCCAGAAACACCCACCACTTGTTCTGAAAAACTAAAGGCAGCACATTTAAACTTGTGGCAGCAGTGAGCCATGTTGCAAGTGTCAACACACGTGGCCTCCAATTTCAAGTAAATAAACAGTAAGTGGACTGATATTCAGATGCACCCTATTTTGCTTATGGAGCATTGCCCATCCATGTGGCACACACAGTTGATGCTGTCTGTATTGATTACATCACATATTTTCTGGTCTGCAACCAGAGTTCATAATATAATTACTAACTAAAGGAAATATCCATTTAAGTAGCCTTAATTTTCATTAATAAACAGAGCAAATGTGGTGCGATTCTTCTCTCTGACATATGCTCAATATTCCAAGGACTGATTTATATGCTGCTCCTCTGTGATTTTATCCATTCGTAACACAAGGTAACCTGTTAGCCTGTGAGCCAGCCACTGCCCGCCCATGCTCTATGGTATTGAACCATACGGGAAGTCCAACAGTGTGATCAGCTAAAGAAGTCTGCCAAGACCTAGTACTGATTTCTTCCAGAGCACAGTATGTGTCGTAAATATTGTAGCTAGTTGTCTGTTTCTTAGCAATAGTCTGATGTGTATCCATTTGTAATTTTATTTTACATAAAGTACAATTATGAATGATACTTTGGTAGCTGTTTGTTTTGTTTTTGTTTTGTTTTTTCATTTTTTAGAGAAACAAAATCCAATAATTTTACTCAGGAAACTATTACCATATACTTGTTCTAGAAGAAATTATAGATTTACTAGAGTTCTGTCTTATGTTTGAAAACTCTTGTTGAATTTTCAATGGCTATATGGCAATATTCTTTTTTTTTTTTTAAAGATTTTATTTATTTATTTGAGAGAGAGAGAACGAGAGACAGAGAGCACGAGAGGGAAGAGGGCAGAGGGAGAAGCAGACCCCCTGCCGAGCAGGGAGCCCGATGTGGGACTCGATCCCGGGACTCCAGGATCATGACCTGAGCCGAAGGCAGTCGCTTAACCAACTGAGCCACCCAGGCGCCCCTATATGGCAATATTCTTAAAAGACAAAGTATTAGATACGAAGGGTGAGTTGATTCATTTTCTGACTTAACAAAATCTGATTTTAGATATTCAACACTGTATTCATAGTTAAGCTTTTCTTTTTCACCTACTTCTGGGAAATCTTCTCATATGAATGTTTTCTTGTCCTAATGGAGTCCTGTTACTTTTATATTTCACATTATTTTGAGTTTTAATATTATAATGTTCTTTCTAATTTTATCCTTCACTGAACCAGCTTTGCTCCCTTGGTCTATTTTTTTAAATGAGAGGTAAGATAAATAAAAATACTAAAAAATGTAAAATATTAACTGAAAATACAAGCTCAAAGGACACAGAAATATTTTGGTTTAAATAAATTGCACTCTGTTAACTAAGTCTTAGCTCAGCAAAACTAAACGTCAGAGTGCTTGACACTCATGCGCAACTTTTACAAATTGTAGTTAAAGAATTATGTTTTAATAATGATGTTAAAAGAATTTGACAGGATATCAGGGAAAACCATGACTAATCTGATTTCTAAAGTGAGTATAGTGCTTGTGAAAAAACTCTTTTCGAGGCATTTTCCTCTGAAGCTACCAGAAAGGACCAGAAAGACCGGACAGACAGTGGTGGACCAGCAGGCCTAAACTACACTTTGGCCTCTTTCCAAACCTTATATATTCAGAACACCAATCTTAAAGAATTATCTGTGACCTTGTACTGGATTTCAGGTGTTACAGGGGCTTCAGCCAGGCATGGCAGATTTCTTTTCCTAAAAGCCAGAATGATCCTTCTTTCCTCTTGAGTCAAGTTCTATCTCTGTATCATATGGGAAGCATAGTCCTCTGCTCTTTCTTGGGGCCCCTCATGGGTGTTCTGGCTAGATCCATGCGCCCATCTGTAGAACATCTAGGCAGGGTGCAGAGCAGATCCTTAGCCCCTCGTGACTGTCCTGTAATTTCAACATCTTTAAAATTTTCATTTCTCTTGGAAAATGAAACTAAAAAGAAACAAAGGAGAAAAACCCTCTTCTTTGATTCTACTGATTTCAGCATTTTCATTCTTTGTAAGTCACTGTAAACTTTCCTGGGAGGGTGGCTTTCGCTCTGGCTATCTGCTTATACAATACGAGTTCTCTTCTTAAATGACTTTGATGTGGTTCCATTCCATGTTTTTATGTAAACGACTCCATGGAATGTCATCAATACTCATAACCACCAAATCCAACAGCTTCTCTTGAATCTTTTTCTCTTCATCACATTTGTTAATTCTTGTTTACCTTGTCCTGGCTGAAATCCTTCTCATTTAACTACAGCAATGTTTGATGACCCCTAATCTCTAACAATTTCCCATTTTTTGTGGGTTCTTTAATCCTTCTTTCCTTATACTTATGGATAGTCTCCTATCATGTATGTTTTCTCAAATCAGCTGAAATGGATTTATTCATTCAATCCCAATATCACAAAAGTAGGGGACATCCCTTAAGGTAAAAAAACAAATTCTTTTGGGAAGAAAGGGAAAGTTTTTTACTTCAAAAACATGTAGATTTCAACTATTTAATTCATATCATAAAAAAAAACAGGGTTAGTAAATTAATGGACAGCACATCCAAAATGGATTAATAAGTGAAAGTCATGAGTTTAGAGGATTAATTTATCCTCTTAACATTGACACAAATTATCCCTTGATTTCACTTTGAAAGAAACATAATAGATTATATGGATTATGGATATGAACCAGCATGGTAATTTTTTCCTCCTTTACAAATAGTTTAACCTCTATTCACACTGTTAATAAAGCTTTATAGTTTCTTCCTTGAATGCAGTGCAACTCAAATGATGCTTTGGGTTACAATATTTATGCATGAGGTATAACCCTACATATGTCAGTATAATAACACAGATCAGGTTTGGACTTTTGTTATGGAAAACAACCAAAGTAATATCACAAAATTCTGTGCCAAGCCTATGACAGTGTTGTCTCAAAAATATGTTGACATAATAGGAAACAAAGTATCAGGAAAAACTCAGTGTGTTAAGACAACTGTCCAACTAATGAAATACAATTGGTTTGATGCAAAAGTCTACTCTATTTTCAAGGATGAAATATATTTACAAGTTGTAAACACACTTAGTTGTATTTAATTAGCAGGATATTATATGAGGTCTAATGTTTTCAGGTTTTTTAAACTTTTGTTCTTAGGAAGAGTTTAAGTGACTTGAATGTAGGGAGTTTTTTTTTTTTTGAATGTAAAGATTTTCATATCTCAGGCAATAACTCATGACTTATACATATTTCTTTTTAAGGTGGCATAATTGTTTAATATATAATACTGAAGTCCTTCACAGACTTTGCCAACAACCTACTTTTAAATATAATATATAATTTGAATAATGATGGCATATCATTGGTTCACAAAAATTAGCATGGATTAGAAATCATGTGGAAGGTTTATTAAAACACAGACTACAGGGCAAACTCAATAGATCTGCAGAGAGGCCTGAGAATTTGCATTGCTACCAGGTTCCCAGATGATGTTGAGTCTGCTGGTCCCGTGACCATACCTTGAAAGGACTGGTAGAAATTGAGTTGTTTATAAGAATTCTGAGAATTACTTCCAGCCAAATTTTAGGTCACTTGTAAAAAAATTATCTACCTCATCCAAGTTAAAATGAAACTTTTCATTAGTTACTAATGCAGAATAGTTTTGTTTATATTATTAACTTTTTCAGTAATTAAATTTAGAATTCACAAGCACGCTGGCTGCCAAGAAGTCTCCCTGCACTTAATTTCATTTTGGCATAAAAATAATATTTTATGTGAAATAAAATAATATAAAAACCGCAGGCAGAAAAAAAAACCCGCAGGTGAATTTTTCTAACTATCCACACTTGAACTTGCATATACCGTTGTAATATTTTGATGCAAGATTCATTGGTTTATGAAAAGTCCTAAACACTCTGCCACCGAAGGTATTTCAGATTAAGTTCAGATCAGTGAATAAATTGCCAGTGAGTAGATGACAGGTAGACTTTTATTACAGCTTTTGGTTAAAAATATTAAAATATTTCCTACTTTATTAAAACCAAGTTTCTTATCATTGTAAATATCTCAATATTTCAACATATTTATACTACTTATCAATGAACTCCAAACATATTTTTGATTCTCTGGTTTTGAACTGCTCAAATGTCATGTGCTTAATTTTGTGGAAAAAAGAACTGAACAATGACCAAAAAAAAAAAACAAAACTTCCGAAGTGTAAAATACCTTTCTATAAGGATTGGATGCCTTAACAGTTTCATATAAATATCACAACCACTATATTCAATAAATTATCCCTTCGTCCATATCACTTTTTATTAGCTGTATCAACTTGTATTCTATCCGATTTTCTCCTTGTATATGTGCAATCTATCTGATACAGATTCTAAATCAGAAAGTTAAAATACTTATTAAAGTCTTTTACACGGTTAAGAATTATATAAAATTTTTACTGGACTCAATTGAGATTTCTAATTACAAGTTCCTTATTTTTAGATTTTTGGTATTTTCAGTGGCACTGAAATTAATGTCCTAGCATGAGCAGCAGGACATCAAGAGCGCAATCAAGGCAGTAAAGGCAGGTGTCAGCCATGCCACCTCGGCAATCAGTCTTCTTGGTTCAGAGAATCTCAGAGTTGCTCTCCCATCCTTACCCCGTGCGTCTTTCTCCCACTGACCTCCATGTCTGACCTGTCCTGAGAATTTATAATCAAGAAATTATTATTGTCGCTTTCTGAAACTGGCATACTTACAATCAGGCGGCATCTTTTCCATAAATGTCGTGTAATATTCTTTTAGAAGTTCAAAATTTTCCTGATTAATACTTTCCTGCAAAGAGACATCGCCAAACCTAAAAACAGAACAAAGAACACAATTAGGGGTTATAAAGAAGCTCCTGAAAGCAACCTCTCCTTTTTAGGTAGATGGCAAGAGTTTCCTAAAGGAGTCTTTTTTTTTAAGCTACATTGCACAGTGGTTATTTAAACACATTCCAGTCTCCACGGGCCCTGATCCCACCAATCCCTTTTCACACACCAAACTATTTTCACAATCATCAAATGCAAACTGGATGAAAAACCAAATCTGTAACACCAGCTCCTGTGCTTACGCATAGTTGATATGTAGTTAATGTGAGTTTCCCCACCCCTGCAGGGTTGTTATTTCTACAGTGCAAGAAACCCTGCCTCTTCTTTTTCATTCCTCGAATCCTCTTCACCCGTGACAGCTGGAGGAGGGTCCAGAACATCAAAAGCGGACACTTGGCTGCATACAGTCTTGTGTCCACTGTCAGTTGCTGTAGGCACATGTAGACCCCTACAATCCCTAGAGAGTGGTTTACTTCTGTCAACACTTCTTTCTCTATTTTTTTTTGTTTTTTTTTAGAGAGGGAGGGAGAGAGAGAAAGAGACAGACAGAGAGAGAGAGAGAGAGACAGGGGAGGGGCAGAGAGAGAAGGAGAGAGAGAATCTCAAGCAAGCTCCACACCTAGCACGGAGCCCAATGCGGGGTTCAATCTCATGCCCCTGAGGGTCATGACCTGAGCCAAAATCAAGAGTCAGACATTTAACCGACTGAGCCACCCAGGCACCCCCAACATTTATTTTCTGTCCACACCATGAAGGCTGACAGCCTCTGTATTGGTGCTCTTCTGCCCCTTCACCACAAAACTCTCTACCTGTGTATCACTGACCTTGTGTTTTCTTTAAGCATTTTCCAGATTTAAACTTACGGCCAAGTTGTGCCTCTATAAAAGGATCATACGTAAATGGCTTCCAATATGTATCGCCATCCAAATCTGTATTTCTAGATACCAGCTGAAAATTTCAGTGTGAATTATCCCACCCCATTTCAAATGCAACATAAGCCCAAACTGAAACCACCTCCTCCTTTTGTTTAGAATTAAACATGTCCCCAGTATTCTTCTATTAACTCAGGTTAAAATCTAGGCACTCTTTTGGATTTCTTCTCTTTTCGCCACCCCATTCACTATTCATTGATCTTTTCACATGTCTGGCAGACTTTCCTTCTTTTTCTTTAACACTGTCATTATATATTAGGCGTTTAATTATATCCACTCTAGACTGGATATAGAGCCTCCCAAATACCCCAGCACTGTGCCTTCAGTCTCCTTCCCTTCCAGTCTACCCTCTACACCATGGTCAGATCATTCATTCATTCAACAAATATTTATTTAACATTGACTATGTGCCAGGAGCTGCATGTGCAATAAATGAAATGTTGGAGAAGTGATTCTAATGCCTTTCTTCCTATCAGCTTACTAAACTTCACTGCTTCTTCTCTCCCTGTAATGACAAAGTCTAATCTCCTTAGTTTCACATCTAACTTCTCCACAAAGGCTTCCAAAAACCCTTGTGGGAATGTAGTTACCCTCTTCTCCCTCACCAGCAGCATACTGATGCCTTTGGGACTTTCCACATGCTATCTTCCCTCTAACTAGAATGTCTTATCTTCTTTATCTGCTTGATCAATTCATCCTTCAGGCTTTATGAGAGGCTCATCTACTCCATGAAATCTCCCTGATGAATTCCTCTCCCATTTGTGAATCACTTCCTTTCCTCCATTATTCCTGCCCCTTCCACATCTTTGCCTATTGCATGAGTCAAACTGTAATGTATTATTTGTTGATCTGGCTTCTTTATGGGATGGTAAGCTTTTTTTAGGACAGGGATCATGTCCATTCATCTTGTTACACTGCGTGCTCCCTGTGTCCCACAGCTAGACAGAGTAGTGCCTGGTGCAAGGTCAGTGTTCAATATTTACACTGAGTTAAACTTGGAGAATAGGAATATAGACCCAGGAAAATCTACAGGACAGCTTCTCTAAACTCTGAAATATACTCTTAAAACTTTTTCAGAGATTATAATCAAAAGGTATTTTAAAAATATCATCCTTGCTGGAGTAATGTCACTGTTATGGACTAAATGTTTGTGTCCTCCCCCCTAAAATCACATTTTGAAGCGCCAACCTCCAGTGGCTGTGTTTGGAGATGGAGCCTCTAAGGAAGTAATTAAAGGTCATGAGAGTGGGGCCCTAATGCAGTAGGATTAGTGTGTCCTTGTAAAAAGAAACACCAGAGAGCTCACTCTCTCTGTGTACACAAAAAAGAAGTCAAGTGAGCACACAGAGAAAAACTCAAAGAGAGCTCTCACCAGAAACCAAATTGGCTAGAACTTTGACCTTGGAATTCTCAGCCTCTGGTACTATGAGCTATACATTTCTGTTGTTTAAGCCACCTAGTCTGAGGTATTTTGTTATGGTAACTCAGAGTAATTAGTACATAATTAAGAATGGATACGCATAACATACATTTTGGCAATGGGTAAATATGTAGTAAAATATTACAACTGGATTACATAGCATACCTAACTTATAGATGTTGCCTGATAAAGCTCAAAATTCAGAATCAGAGAAATAAGGTTCAGAGAACAGAGAGGAAGTGATTTACTCAGATCAGTAGTTGGCTGATATCAGAGTGCCAGCCTTCCTGCTTCTCTTTGAATTTTTTTCCACTTTGCCATTTTGTCTCCTTTTCAAGTCTTAAGTGTCTTTACAGCTTCCAGATATGAAAAAAAGTATATATGTGTGTGTGTGCATGCACACACAGACACACATAGATAAAATATGCCAGAGAGAGAAGAGAAATGGAAAGGAAGGGACCTTTTGTTTTTTATATTTATTTATTTATTCATTCATTTTTTTTTGAGAGAGAGAGAGTGCGAGTGGGGGGAGGGGCAGAAGGAGAGGGAGAGAGAGAGAGAAACTTAAGTAGGCTCCACGCTAAGCATGGAGCCTGACGCAGGGCTCAGTCCCACAACCCTGAGATCATGACCTGAGCTGAAATCAAGAGTCAGACGCTTAACTGACTGAGCCACCCAGGCGCCCCATGGGAAGGGACTTTTTAAAATAAAGCGACTAACAACTGAAATAGTCACGATGACATAAATGATGCAATCTAACCTAGTTTAGAGGGCTTGAAAATACAATGGTAACTACAATGCTAACTTTTCCTTGAAAAGTCTGTAAATGGGGACTCTCATGTCTCTCTCAAGACCACACTCACAGGCCTTAACTTATTAATTCAAACCCCAAACACTCTGTAATCTAGTATATCAAAGAAGAGGCAATTAATTGAAAGTACTGTGCTGTTTTTTTTTTCCTCCAAATTGAACAATTTATGTTCCTAAATATCATTTACCTCAACCATTGGACTTGCTGTGAGGCACATATATTCAGATGACTGGACTATAATCTCACTTTAGGTATTGATGTGGAAAAGTGCTCAATCCTTGTACAACACAGTGAATAAAATTATATTCTGATTTATGCATACTATAAGAAAAGAGATTTATGGCTTCTACACAATTTGAAATTAAAAATGCAATATAAAGGTGCCACCTGATTTTGTAACTGACAAGTGAGAATTATGAAAATCTATGCTGTCCAGGAAATAAAGAGGGAGAGAAGGAAAAACCACTGCAAGAGAATAGATAAAAACAGGAACCTTGACCGTCACTGAAATTCAGGAGGACATAAATGTAGTGGCATTTTTAATTTAGTAAAAGACATCGGTACAGGTTTAACACATACTTATCAAGTCATGGCAAAGAATATGCTAGGCGCTTTTTAACTGATACCTATGGGGGAAGGACACATTTGGAGAGTGAATTATGGACAAGAAGCATTTTAAATATGGAAGACTATCAAACTCTCCAAAAGTTCTTCCCATCGGGGAACTTCTCCAGCCAGGCCTCACGGCAGGATAGCAACTTCTTTCTCCAGAATCTCTTAAAAATGTATTTTATGAACTTTAAGTCTTATTCACATTTTCAATAATCTCTACAATTCAACCATGTAAGATACAAAGAAGTGTTTTTGACAGTAACTCACGGGACTGTGTACAATCGTCTGTTGTTTGACTAAGCAGGTTATTATGAAAAGATGTGCTAACCTCCCCCAGTAACAACTATTGTAGTAAACAAAAGGGAAAAATAACAGTGTTCTAGGTCCAGAAAAGTTTGACCCAATCGGCTGAGTTTACAATGCTGAAATACATATGAACGTAAACAATGCTAAAATTGGATACACACACACGGTATTTGGAACCGTGAAGAAAGTTAATCCACGTAAATAATTTGGCATTGGCATCAATATTTTCCTTGTTCCTTTGCCACGTTTAAATTTGATGTGGGCCAGGAATCCTGAAATATGAATATTTCTCTTTGCCATCTCGAATGACTTGGTATGATAAAAAGGAAAATGTACCTATGAGTCTATCTGAGTTTCGTGTGCAGGAGCATAGGGAATTGCTCAGCATACCCATAACACCTGAAAAGAACAACTGAAGTACCAATTTTCTACCTGAAGCTTACCTCTCAGCAAGAGTTTGTTGTTCATTGATTCCAACATTAAAAAGTACTGGACACACATGGAGCAATTGTCCCTCTTTAATCTGCAAAGGCAGTGCCTCAAACATCCCAGCTGGAAGCTTCACTTCCACCACGTAATGTTCCCTGAGGGCAGCGGAGGACAAAGAGAAGAAGCTTATTTCATTCATTGTTATGTTAGAGTCATTGGAAAGAAACAAACAGTTGGAATATAGAGCTGATTTAGGTTGTTGGCTGCTATTTGCTTATTTTCTGTTATTAATTCATTGGGGTATCATTTTGTTCACTTCACTATTAAATTACTTGGCATAAAGGACTATTTACAGTTTTAAAAATTTTTCTCCATTACTCTGAGTTCCTTTAGGAAAGGAAGAATGTTTAGTTCATTTGTATAGCAGGGCCACGTGCATAAGAGACTCAATATTTATTTTCTTAATTTAATCATTTTTAAAACCCAGTCAGAATCAAGAATAAGAAAAGTAATTTAATGATGGATTTTTCAATATAGGGACACTAACAAACCAAATCATTTAGGATACCTTTGAGCAGGGCCTGATTGTTACTATTTGATGAACCTCCCTGTTTGTCATGGCTTGATGGAAATGGAATGGTTTCATTACTTAAGATGTAACCTTTGGGGGTTTCTGATCATTTTTGCAACATTAGCACATCACAGGAACAGCTTTTTTTCATTGGAAATTTCCATTAAAAATTACCCCTAATGTTCAGTGCTGAAAATTTGAGTTAGGATTCACAGAACATGGTCAACGAGAAGAGCTGCTTGCACATTTTTAAACTTGACATCTTTTTTTTTTTTAAGATTTTTTATTTTTTATTTGACAGAGAGAGAGAGAGAGAGCACAAGCAGGGGGAGCGGCAGGCAGAGGGAGAGGGAGAAGCAGGCTCCTTGCTGAGCAGCGAGCCAGACATGGGGCTCGATCCCAGAACCCCAGGGTCGTGACATCAGCCACAGGCAGCTGCTTAACTGACTGAGCCACCCAGGTGCCCCTAAACTTGACATCTTCTGATGCAGTGTGAACTGAGTATTGAAATGTAGAGAGTTTCGCTCAGAATTTATGAAAATCCATCTGTTTCTGGAGCTATTATATATAGTGCTGGGATTGTAATACATGTTATTGGGAAAAGAAGCACCGGACAATTAGTGAGTCTCTTTGTAAAAATATTTTTAGTTTTCTAGTACAACCCTACTGACACATACTACTCCGGATGATGGACTCAGATTTGTTTCTTACCTGAGCTTCGAACCAGAGAACTAGGAAATACCATGAATCCAGCAAGCAGGGGTGTTAGCCCTACCCTCAGATGAATGGACACATTATTTTTCTTTTTCAAATTGCTCTCAGTGCCCTTTACAAAAGCCTGGCTAACAGGGCTGATGTTTATTTATTTCAAGTCTTTCAAGAATATGAGAAGAATTAATGAATCTGTCCATGTGTAAAGGTTGCTCTGAAGGTGAAACATTTTATAATGTTTTACGGTAACTTTTTGTCAGCTTTATTAAAATGGAACTGGCATAAACTCAGGCATTTTAAGTGTATAATTCAGAGTTTTAGCAAATTTATAGAGTTGTGCAATCCTGACTATACTCCAGTTTCAGAACGCTTCCATCACCTTAAAAACAATCCCTCATACCTGTTTGCATTCACACCCCAATCCCACCGCCAGCCCTGGGAAACCACTGATCTATTTCCTGTCTCGGCAGATTTTACTTTTTTACCTATTTCACATAAACAGAATCATGTAAAAAGTAGGCTTTTGTATCTAGCATTTTTCATTTAGCGTGATGACTTTGAAGTCATTATGTTGTGGCATGTATTGGCAGTTTATTCCTTTTTATTCCTACTTATAGCATTCTGTTGTATAGATATATACCACATTTTGCCTACGTACTCACAAGCTGATGGCTACTTGGCATACTTTGCAATTTGGACTATTATGAATAATGCCATCGACATTCATACATTAGTTTTTCTGTGGACATATGATTTCATTTTCTCTTAGATATATATACCTAAGGGTCATATAGTACTTTTAGGTTTAACTTTTTAAGAAACTGCTAAACTGTTTCCAAAGTGGCAGCACCACTCTACATGCCCACCAGCAATGTATGAGGGTTCTAGGTTTTCCACATCCTCGTGAACACTTGTTACCGTCTGACTTTTTGATAATGACGATTTCCACTGTGAGCGAAGTGGTATCTAACAGTGGTTTTAATTTGCATTCTCCTAATGCCTAATGACGTTGACCATATTTCCATGGGCATATAAGCCACTCATATATCTTACCTGGCAAAATATCTATTCAAATGCTTTGCCCATTTTTAAATCAGGTTTTTGTCTCATAATTATTGAGTTGTAAGATTTCTTTATATATTCTGGATGCAAGCCTTTTATCAGGTCAATGATTTGCATTTATTTTCCCAATCTGCAGCTTGTCTTTTCATTTACTTAATGATATAATGATATTTTTGCTCCTTAAAAGTTTATAATTTTGATCAAATCTTATCTATGGAATTGTGTATCTTATGAATCTAGAATTTCGGGTCCTATCTAAGAAATCTTTCCCTAACCCAAATTACAAATATTTTCTCCTGTAAGCATCATAGTTTTAGCTCTTACATTTAGACCAATGATCCATTGTGAGTTAGTTTTGTGTATGGCATAAACTGAAGTTCTAAATGACTTTTCCTGCATATGGATAACCACTTGTCACAGCGACAGTTTTTGAAAAGACTCTGCATTCTCCGTTGAATGACTTTGGCACCTTTGTCAAAAATCAATTGACCCTAAAGGTAATAGTTCACATCTGGGCTCTCAAGTCTGTTTCGTTGATCTATATGTGCATACTTATGCCAGTAACAGAGGGTCTCCATTATTGTGGTTTTATATTAAGTTTTGAAATCAGAAAGTGTAAGTCTTCTTTTGTCCTTTTATAAAATTGTTTTTGGAATTCTGGGTCCTTTGCATTTCCATACAAATTTTAGGTTTAGCTTGCCAATTTCTGCACAAAAGACTACTGGGATTTAGCAAGCAATTGCTCTGAATCTATAGATTGGTTTGTGGAGAACTGCCATCTAAACAATATCCAGTACCCTAATCTGGGAACACGGACTGTCTTTCTGTTTATTGGATCTTATTAATTTCTCCAAGCACGATTTTGTGTGTTCTGTGTACAATTCTTAGAGTACTTTGTTAAATCTGGTCTGATGTAATTATTCTTTTTGACGCTATTGTGAACGAAATTGTTATCTAAATCACCACTGTTTCCAACAACTTTTCAGGAGTGTGTTTTTTTCTGCTTTCCAATCCAAATCAAGTCAGCCCCCTCTGGAAGTGAAACTGCTGGTCTCTTCAGCCTGTCATTACCCCAGTAAAACTGCGCTGACCAAGCTGGGTTTTAGGGGAGCAACTCTGGGCAGGAGTGCCATGGACACCATGTGCCTTAACCAATGTCCACTGGTTTTTCATTAATAAGTATTTGTAAGTTTGTGTGCACATCTGACTTATTTCCTTCGTCTCAAGATGGCTGTTTTTGGGAATTCTGTCCAATTGCAATGTTGCTGTTTGGAGAGAGGGTTTGCCAGAGTGCTCACTTTGCCATATTCTGTGAGTTCTACTCACATCTGTTTTGTAACTTTTGAATTTAGAAATAGCCTGCAAACTCCCTCAGAAAAAGCGTCTGTACTCTACTATACCAAATGGCCTGAGATACTTCCTGTATCAATTGTGATAGAAGTATCAGTTTCCCACTTTTGATAATACAGAGTGGTACTATTTTCCAGGTGTGTATATGAGCAATTTTATTCTTTCTTCCAGTACATGGAAAATTAAGCACTAGCTCACAGATGAAATATTTAGTTTTATGAGGATATTTTTCTTGATTTATGAAATAGTCACCTTTCATTCAATCATGTTTCTCTGAGCATCCTTCATACAAAGTTTAAAATAACCATCGTATGTTTACTATACACAAGAAAGCAGGTTTAGTTTGAACTTTTATCCTCACTTTCTTCTCCATCTCTCTCCAGCATGAAAAGGGCTTTCTCTTTAGCACATTCATAGTTTTTCATTGTGATCTAAGAATGTTTCAAATTTCGTATGTCCTCATGCAGCATTTAAAAGCGCAAATGTCAGAATGGTTACAATTTGGTGGACTTCTGACTGAAATGATTTACCATAGGCTATAACTCTTCTGTTGGAGGTCTATTCTATGCACCATCATTTTCCTTAATTATTTCTGATATTTTGCCCATCATTCACTGACCTTCAAAGCTATTTATTTAAAACCATTCTCGGAAATTTCAGTCTGTGAGTGAATTGTCAAAAATAATTAAGAAAAATGGTGGTATATGCCCCTGACACAGAAATAGATCTTTTCTAAAATGTTGCTGCTTTTAACAGAATTTAATATAAAGTCATTTCAAGAATTATGACGCTATTAACCAAATGATTCCAGCAAAAGTAAAAACACCCAGAGCTTTGGACTAGATAGTAATAAAGAGAAAAATGTTCTTCTCATGCCTGCTATTCTTTTGAATGCCTCATATTTCATGGGGGAGCATTACCATGCTCACCTCACTACCATACAAATATATAAACATTCATGAACCTTCTAGGAGTTTTTCAAGATCTTTCCCCGTTATGTCACTTACATTCATTTCTCTACCAAATAGGGAAAAGAAAATTTTCCAACCCAAACCTTAATTTTCCTTGGCTCCTTCAGGAGTTAAGACAAATATCTAACAAAGCTTGGTCTCAAGGAAATGGGCGCCACTTACCGCCTTCCTGTTATAACTGGCAAGACATCATTGGATTTGGCTTCGATTATTTTAAATGCGACTTTCTTCAAATCTGAAATGCCAACAGCCATGTCCTCTAGCATTCCGATTTCATCACCTACACAAGGGAAAAGGAACATTGTTACAAACATACTATTTAAAGAAAATGTCATTTGGTACTACATCTCCCTGCTGGGATTTGTTCCAGCATTTTAGTGAATGAGTTTCTGAACGCAGTGAATATATTCTAAACACTTTTCCTCAGAGGCTGAAGGTTTTCACCAGTGAAATAAGAACCATTTCAGTGGACTCCAGCAGTCCAAGTACCCTTGGAGGGAAAGAAGGATGTATACATTTGCTGGAAGGCTATAGAGAGGTGTTAACTCCTTTATGAAACAGAGTATCATGCAGCTCTCTTTCCATTGACAGGCGTGATATTTGATTTCTAGAAATAGAGATAGATCTACACTATCCAATAGAAATATAATGCAGGTCACATAAATAATTTTAAATTTCCTGGTAGCCATATTTTTAAAAGAGTAAAATTTATAAAGGTGAAATTAATATTAATAATGTATTTTACTCTAATCCAATATACCCAAATATCATTTCAATTATAAATCAATGTAAAATTATTAATTTTTAATATAAAACTAGTTTTTACTAGTCTTTGAAATCTGGCGTGCATGTTTAGTACATACTGATTTGGACTAGACACATTTCAAGTGCTCAATAGCCACACCAGGCTATGTATTAAATAGTGCAGTTCTAGACATTAGAGAGTTGGGACTTTAAAAAGCCAGTCATTGAAACTATGTTGGCAGAGAGCCTTTTATATTAAAAAAGCCAGACGGCTGCTCAGGACTCCACTATTCATACTCCATGAAATAATCTATAATTCCATTTTCAAAACATAATGGGGGTAAGAATACAGTTACAAGGTGAATGAATGCAAAGAACTGAAAGTTACATTATTACTGTAATGCTTAGGTCATAAAGGTTTATTTTGCATTTTTATGTTTAATGGCAGAATCTATGGATCAAATATCCTTATGAATGAGAATATGATTTTAACATGTACTAAAGCAATACTCACTATATGTACTTAGTAGTCCTTCATATTGCACTATCAATCCCACTGTGTGAAGCTGCTGTAGGAAGCCAGGGTCATGCAAACTTGTGTGTAATTTGATGATAAAACCACAAACCAATCCAGCAAGCTCAAAAAAAAAAAAAAAGTCATTGAAAAAATTGACTGGAGTCAACAAACTTTAATTGAAAAATATTTAAGATTTTTGAGGTGTCACGGATTTAATTAAAATTTTTCAAGTATGTGAAACATCCACAAACTAGGGGGGACATGGACGGTTTGGTTAAAATATTCCCTTTCCTTCTGTCTCCCTTCCTCCAGGCTTATGTCTCTAAAACCAGCTGTGGGTGTGGAGGCAGAAGGGAGAAGAAAGGGCCCCAGGACAGCCACTTTGATGGAGACCAGCCTCGACGTCATGAGATAGGTTGGGTGAAGGCAATGGAGGTGGTCCTGTTAAATCTTGCCTTTAAGC
The DNA here is from genome assembly GCF_964656455.1 of Halichoerus grypus. NCBI lineage: Eukaryota > Metazoa > Chordata > Mammalia > Carnivora > Phocidae > Halichoerus > Halichoerus grypus. Next base: position 121,327,649 of record NC_135714.1, read on the forward strand.
ATTACTGCCCTGTGAACTTATTTTATAGACAAACAAAACATACAGGAGATCATTATGAGGCCCAGCCCTGGGATTCATTAGGGAGCTGTGTAAATGGGAGATTGCAAACGGATCCCTTTTGCCAGTCCCAGCTGCCACCGCTGTGCAAGGCAGCCACCCCTTTCCTCCCACGGTGCTCTGTGTGGAGACCCCAGGGCATAATATGATGACAGGATGGGCGGCCTTTTCTTCACTGACTCTCTGCACCGTGAAACAGACGTACATTTCAGAGACTTGGCCACCTCTCTGCAGAAATAAATCCTTAAGATCTCATAAGCTGTTTCTGTTCAGCTCATAGTTATTATGGATAAGGAAAACTGATATCAAAACTTTAAGCAAAGAATCCCTTTAAAAATGAAACTACGAAAAGAAGACCTCTACCATCACCACGGATACACTTTAGCCCCCCAGCCCCGGGCTGTGCTCCCAAGAGGCACCTACTGCTTGGCTGAAGACGACGTCCCTTCTCAGCGTCAGCAGCAAGCACTGGGGCAAGCTGTAGGCAAGTTCCTGAAGGAGCACGAACGTCAGGGACTGCTTGGCTCGGTTCACCACTTCTCCCATGCAGTCCTTCAGGGTAAGGATGAGGGGATATAGCTGTTCATACCAGTCCTCTGCAGGGAGGAAGGGGGTGTGAGAACAGTGGGACAGATGAAGGTCTTGGAGGATGGAACAAGTTAATTCTTCTTAGTCAAGGTACACACATTACTAAGGCTTTACAATGATTCGATTTGAAGAGCTCTGATCCACATCTCTCCTCTGAACTCCAGATGCCTGCAGCCAGCTGCCTGCTGGCTCTCTCGGCTGGCTATACTTACCATACGTACAGTAGAACTCTTCCTTGGCCTGCTCACCTCCAGTCTGGAGACTGCCTGTGGCCTAGTGGACGGTGTCACCAAACTCTTTCCATGCTGGAAACCAGTTTTCCTGGACTTCTTCTACAGTCTTCACATTTGTTGGGACATTGAATTAGTTCTACCATTATGGAACCCCCCAGACATTCACCGTCCCCTTGCCCTCTGCCTTCATCATTTCTCAATGTTCTCTGGATCAGTTACTACCCCTCTCCTTCTAGTCACGCCCTACTTGAACCCTTTCTCAACAGTGTCCCCGGAGTCTCTGGAGGGGTCTTTCTAATCAGTTTCAATTTCATCCCATCATTCACTCCCTCACTGCCCTACTTTAAACATTTTAAAAACACTAAAGCGTTCAGAATAAAGTCCAAAAGCATAAAACAGCCTCCATTACCTGAACTCTGCCTACTTATCCAGTCTCACCTCTCAGAACAATCCTCACTTGCAGTCTTGAGTCTCAGGTGAACTGAACAATGTGTATTTCCCCGTCCTGCTCCCACCCACCCCTACCACCTCATTTATTGAAGTTTGGGTTACTTACTTTTGTGCCCACAGTTCCTTGTTCTTACTGTTCTAGAACTATCCACACACTATTTGCTCTGCAAGAAAGGGAGCTCACTGACAGCAGGGAATTTATGTTTTAATCCTTGAGCCTAGCATAGAGTCTAACATTTAGCAGATATTCAGTTTTAATTGAATGAGTAAAGTTACACTAAGTATAACAAAAGTTTTTGTTTTCTATTTATTTATTTTTATTTTTTAAAAGATTTTATTTATTTGAGAGAGACTTAGACAGAGGGAGAGAGAGAGAACACAAGCAGGGGAAGCGGCAGGCAGAGGGAGAAGCAGGCTCCTCACTGAGCAGGGAGCCTGACATGGGGCTCCATCCCAGGACCCTGGGATCATGACCTGAGCCGAAGGCAAGACGCTTAACTAACTGAGCCACCCAGGCACCCCATAACAAAAGTTTTTAAAGATATAGACAAGTATGAAAAAATCAAGTTTTTGACAACTCAAATAGGCTTTCTTCAAATCAGGATACAAAACAAACCATCTGTGTTTTTTGTATGTCTAGATACCTGACTTGTTTCAATTACATAATCATGATGTTGGCATATGATATGGAAAAAAGTTATATTATATTTTATTTTATTTGGAAATCAAGACCCTGAAAAATGTCAAATACTATACATTCCAGACTGTGTGACATTCCATTAACATATAAATAAATAAATAGTAGTATGACAAAGGAATTTAATAGAAATGAAAGTATGTTGGAAATTAATTATAATTCAGGATCTGAAATGATATGATCTTCTCAGCACAAAAGTGTAAGCTTCACTGTGAATGATGTAAATGGCCAATAACCAGTTCAGACCTTGGAAGAGTTATAGGGAATGATAAAAAAAATCATAATCACTATTGTACCATATCTACCGTCACTTAGTTATTTTATGTTGTGTTGTAATAGACTAAATGAAATAAACCAAAATGGTTGAAAGAATTAATGACCCCAACTTAATAAAAAAATGTGCTCTTGTTAATACTTTATGTAAATGCTTATGTGATTCAACAATGCAAAATACATTAGGAACATTATGAGTTATTATTTTAAAATATTGTAGAATTACGTGTTACCACAGGAATAAAAAACTCTAGAGAAAGGGGAATACGACGAAGGCCTATTAAATCTGTAATCATTTAATGAAGGACTCACTTGTGGGCAGCCTAGGATGAAATTTAAACAATGGTTCAATTTAAACAAGCATTGACTAATTATTAATTTTTATGTCATTAGTATATGTAAAAGGGCATATGAAGGTACATCAGACTTATTTTCAGAATAAAAGACACATCGGTAGACATCTAAAAGGAATGTTCTTTATTCCTATTTTTTTCATATTTACATTCTTCTAGCTCCCATTCTCTCCCAATTATTCCCAATATGAATGTTTACATACATATATTGATTCACTGACACATACATATACACACTAGGAAAACAAATATTTCAGTAAATTGACCCAGATTTACATCTTAGAAGAGAACAGACTGCAAAATGATTTTGTTTTGTGCTTAGGTCTGTAGAGATCAGCTTCTATTCAGAGACTTGGCCACCTCTCTGCAGAAATAAATCCTCAAGATCTCATAAGCTGTTTCCGTTCAGCTCCTATTTATTACGGATAAATAAAATAAAGCTTGTGTGCAGTAGGTGGCGCTGCCTTATTAGGCTGAACTAGAGCTAGGTTGTCACTATTCCATTCAAGTACCTGATCTATATGGTTTTACACATAGTGCGTGCGGGTTGTTTAGGCACCTTGCATCATCCTCTCTGTGTCAAGAGATCAGTAACTTGGTCAAGGGTGTGATATGCTCTTCCTAATTAGAAAGTGGAAAATTAACTTAAGGGTACACTTACTTCTCTTGAAAGACACTCAGTGACAGCTAAAATTTAATATAGCTCTTGGTTTTTCTTGAAGATCTTTCTTTGCACATTTCTTCATTGGCACCAGGATAATTTCCTTACTCACTTCCAAACCTATTCTCACACTTATTTAACCAGTTGATTCTTACTCATAAATTGCAATCATATCAAAAAAGGGAGTCTGATTTCTAGTCTTAATAGAATAAAGCTGAAAGCCTGGAAAAAAAATACACTGATATTTTAAACCTAGGAGCATTGTTAGCTGCTTGCCTAATGCTAACAGTATCCCAGTGTCACCATTTACTATAATTATATATACTTTTTATGGCTAAAATTTAAGGCAGATGACAGTATAATAAAACATTAATTCTAAACAAGAAAAATACAAGTTTGTGAGTGAGGTAGAATGCCTTAAATATAGTAGGAAGCTTCCTATAGAAAAGTATAAGTGAGAAAGGTAACATTACATTTTTTTTCTGGCCAAGAAACAATTTAAGTTCAGCAGATACAGAAAAAACTGCACTGGCAAATGCAAATTGCAATGACTACAGGTTCTGGTCCCTGTTAATATTCACTCACTGTAAATCTCAGGTTCTCAAATAAACACAATGGTGTATGACAGGCCAAAGAAAGGCTGGAGTCAGTTCATAAATGGCCTTTTTGCTTCAGTGAGCATTCCAAATCATTCTCACAAAGGAACAGCAAATGCTTTAGTTTTCTCCTCAAAAATATTTTTGGGAAAAGAAAAAAAAGTTACAGCTCTTGACAGTCTTAAGACCATTGTCACTTCCCCCTCACCTTCCTGCCTCTCCCTACTTCACAATTTCCACTTTGTTCTCATGATAAAGCACATTTTCTGGCAGGGATGAAGCGGTGCTCATTCCGGGCTATCTGGTCAAAATAAGAAGTCTTGAAATGCACACATCCACTCTTCTGAGTTTAATTTCTTCAAATTTCAACTAAGATTTTATACAACACACACACACACACACACCCCCAATGAAGCTAGGTGGCTAGGGGCTCACCACTATATAGTCACTGCACCAACACCTCTCTGGGAGCTAATCGGCTCAGCAGACACTTAAGTGCCCACATCCTCGATTCTATCCCTCTGGGCTCCTTTCAGTGACAGAGGGAAATATAAAGAGAATGTTTTAGTGTCTCTATAAAAACTTGCTGAAACCCCTTAACCCTGAGACCAAACAAGCAGAGTCTTTCCTCAGGAAAACATAAAATGCATGTGGCTTAGCTGAGCTTTTCCTGAGCTTTGTGAAGTGTGCTGGAAGCCATCCAAGCAGAGCCTGTTTTCCAGCCCTTTACTTGCTTCTATAATATATTCAAGTGACGCTCACTGAAGGATTCAAAGAACGACTGCCAGGTGCCCCCCTCACCCCCTCCATATGCCATCTATTTCCTGTACAGGATGTTCACGTCCTCTGAGCTCAATGGCTCTTATGTTACTCAGGAGGAAAATAAAAGAGCCAAATACCAACCAACTGCAGCAGAGCAGAATGCTTTCTTTCCAATTTCTGAGCCATTGTCGTCTCAGGTGTTTGGTCTTCTTTGCTCATTTAAAATAATTAACTCCACACAAGCTTGTAGCCATTGTTATTTTTATTATCACAACTTTTCAGACACAGAAGAAAAGCTAAAAGATTGTATACCTATTAAACTTTACACAAAGAGATGAGAAGAAATGAGCCCAGCTTTTAGGATTCACCTCAGTGAAGAAGATGCTCAACTGTGAAGCTAAACAATTAGAATGGCCTCTAAGGAGGGCAATAAAATCCCCAAGATTGTGAGAACGGAGACCAAATGCACAGCCAACAGGGCTTTGATACTGTGCTCAAACCTCAGGTCCCACAGAACTGGCGATGGGTTTGCAGTTGGGGGCTGACGGTGGCAGATTTTGCTATCCCTGCTCAGAGTCCTTTGTTGCTTTGATGGACCTACATCCTACATCAGCCCACATACTTCTATCTGGGTGCCCCTCTGAGTGAAGGCCCTGTCCTTCAGACACAATTCTACAATCTGAACATCATAACTTGGAGGGGTCACTCAATGATAAGGCTTCCCCTCCACATACTTCATAGCTAAACCCCTCTGTATGAGTATAATACATGTGGCCGACTTTGGTCATAGATTCTGGACACCTGCCCACTGCCTCCAAATATCTGGACATACTCCAGCATATAGGCTAATAAGATAATAGAAGAATAATCAGGGAAAGAAAAGTACCCACTGATGCCTGGCTGCCTAGAATGTCTTCCCCAGCTACTCAAAATGCCCTCTGAGCCTTCCTAACCCCTCGGCCATCTTTATCATCCATCTCTTGGCTCTAGTCCAGGAATCAAAAAATCAATCTGTATTTATATTACTTTAATAAATGCTAACCTGTTATCCTTTTATCACTTTCCCTCCTTTCTTCACTGCCATCATGAGAAACATAGTCATTCGTTAGTCAGAACCTTTTGGAAGTGAGTCCTGTGGGTGACACTTATATTTCTAACTTGTGATTGCTACTCTCAAGAGGCTTAAAATATAGAAGGGAAAGTAAGAGGTGAAAAGTAATACCTACCATATAAGGGAGTCTGATAAGTGCTATAAAAATTGGGACCGTGACAAAACAAGTTTAGAGGGAATAAGAGTTTAGAGGCAACAGAGTTCATCTCTGGTGAGAAGACCATATTCATTCACAGCTGTGTTGCTGACTGAACGTTGGAAGGGAGTCCTGTGTGGATGGAGTTCAGGGAAGCTGCATGGCCTGCAGGTAGTTGAACACCCATAAAGCAAAGCTTTGTAGGAAGTCTGGGAGGGGTGCATGGTTTGATGACATCAAGTCCCATAGGCAGATGCCATAAACTGACCAAAGGTGCCGTATGGGGACTGGAAGGGAGGAAGGGCTGACGTGACTGAAGGACTTGGACAAGGCAGGAGTACAGTGGAAATCATGTTGAGCCTGAAGCTATGGAGGAAAAAAAAAACAATAAAAAAACGTAGTGGGCAGTCATCATAGCAGGGATAGGGAAAGAGGTAAGTAGGGGTGGGAGGGAAACGAGAAGGTATAGACGATGTGTGAGCAGAGAGCCAAAAGCTAAGAGGCAAGGTCAAATCCAGAAATAAAGGGTATTGGTAGGGCAAATGGAAGCAGGGTTTCTGGTGACTCTGGAGGAAAGTCGCACAGAGAGCAGTCTGTGCCTTCAGAGCAGTTTAAGGCCCCAGGGGTATTCACACAAAGGATAGACATGAATCTTAAAATGTAATCATCATAGTGTCCACTGAAATATGATCCAAGGTAAGTGACTGATCTTGGCACCTTCCAGATGTATTAGAAATGAGTGCACTGCTCAACTCAAAACAAGCTGCTATGAGAACAAAGGCAACCTTTTCTTGTGTCAAGGGAACCTTGTTTGTTTAAATCCTGCCAGGCTAAGAACACAGTGTCATAAAACTTTCCAGTCTTGCTCTTAGAAAAATAGCAAAGGAAATGCCTCAACCAATATCCTGGTTAAACTTCTCATTTTGTAGCACAAAGTTGAAAGCCTTAAGTAAATTCTGCTAAGACAGTTTCCAGGAACTAAATCCATTAATCAAACATGCTCTGTGTTTGTTGTAGCACAAAAGTTTTGAATTGGGGGTTATAATGAACCTGGAGGAGTCACATACTCATATCCATTGGGCATATTTTGCCTTTTGGCCTTAAAAAAACCCCTGTAATCTCAGGACTCTGGCCTACAAATATGCTGAGCATTTAAGAATAAGCTGCATAGGTCATAGATCACTGAGTGATCTGAAATCACCAATACATCTGCATCAGAGAGCTCCTGTCATTTAAATTTTGTGCAGTATCTAAGATTGAGAAGACAGAAGGAGTGGATATTGAGTTGACTGAAGCCTGATTAGAGCACAGGAATCCAGAAAAGGGAAGAGGAGATGCATTTCTATCCTGAAGTGAACAAGGTGAGTATAGGAGTTTTCTAGTAAACTTCAAGGCCAGCGGAATATAGTGCACCATTTTTAAAAATACTTGTACAAATGCAACAAAGAGTCATGTAAATAGGTTTAACTTATAAGTGCTGAAAAAGTAGGCAAGGGACCACATACAATGTAAACAATACTATTTCTCAGGGCATTCCATTCAATAATCATATGCCCCAGTGTTCCCACATGGGAAATGTCAATCTCTTTTTTTTCTATCTCGGTTTCACTGTGGGTGTGAGCAACCAGATTTATGATAAAGTTAAGTAATTTTTCAAGTGTAACTTATGAATACATGGCAATTCTTAGTTTCTGCCTAAGGTACAATAACCTTTAAGAGATATCTACAGGATTGATTTTCACAAAGTTATCTCATAATATCACTAATTAGTGTCTAATAAAACTTAGCATTTTGTTAAAAGGATAACAGCAAAAAATTATCTGTACAGATTAGTGATGCTTTTTCCTGGAAAGAATAGAAGCAGTGCAGCACAGTGGTTAGGAGAACAGGCTCTCAACTCAGACCAATGGGGTCAGAAGCCAGGCTCTGTCACTGGACCGGGCTTGATAGTGCACACGTTTTTTCAACTTTCTACTTCTTCATCCGTTAAATACATCGAATTATTCTTATGAGTGTTGCAAGAATTAAATAATACAGGCAATATTTTTTAAAAGTTTCTGGCACATATTAAGCAACCCCAAAATGTTAGCTACTATCTTAGAAAATTACTACAATAATAAAGTAATTTTTATATGTCACCCAATGTCTGCCCACCTACTAACATTTGTTGCTTATGCTCCTCCTTCTTTCCTATTTCTGAAGATGAATTGTTTGCTCTCCAGCTAAGACCAGCTCCTCTCTCTGTATACCAGATCTCATCTCCTCTCACCTACTTAAAAGTATCACTCAAGCAATTCTCTCCCCTTCTTCCTACATTATCAATATTTCCTTTGTTACTGGAGCATTCCCATTAGCACACAAACATGCCATTATCTTCCCATCTTTAGAAACGACCCCATCTGTCTTGACCCTATTTCCCTCTACAGCTTCTACCCTATTTCTCTGCTTCCTTTCATGGTGAAACTCCTTAAAAGAGTTGTGTATAGATAGTGTTTCTAGTTCCCTTTTTTCTCTTCCTCTGAACCACTTCACTTGGGTTTAGTCCCTATCCACTCTAGGGAATTCTCGTCAATGTCACCAGTAACTGCTACACTGATAAATCCAGAGTCACTTAGTCCTCATTCCACTTGATCTTTCAGCAGCATTAGGCATGCCGTTCACTCCACCCCCACCCCCACCCCCCCCCCGCCGCCTGAATACTTTCTCACCCTGGATGTCAGGATATCATACTTTCCTGGTATCCTCCTACCTTACTGGCCATTCCTTATCCAACTCTGTTGCTGGTTCCTCTGTTCTTTTTGACCTATTAACATGGGAACATCCCCAGTTGTAATCTGTATGTTAATTTCCTTTTCTCTGAACACTCAACCTTTTGTTGACATTATTCGGTTTCACAGTTTTAAGTACTATTTATATGTTGACAATTTCCAACTTTATTTTTTTAATTCCAGTACAGTTACCATATAATGTTATATTAGTTTCAGGTGTACAACATAGTGATTTAATAATCCTATACATTACTCAGGATCATCATGATAAGTGTACTCTATCAAAATTTATATCTTTAACCTGAATCTCTCTCTTGAATCCCAGATTCTTATCTCTAAGTGCATACTTGATATTTCATGTAAACTTGGCATGTCCCAAATGAGCTCCTATTCACCACAAACTCTGTTCCACCCCATCCCTCCAGTGGCTCATGCCAGAAATGTTCAATTATTCTTAACTCCTCCTTTTCTCTCATTCTCTCATCCAAACCATCAGAAAAGTCTGCTGGCACTACCTTCAAAATAAGTACAGAGTCCAACCACTTTTCATCACCTCCACTGCCACCTTCTTCTTGGTAGTCCAAGCCACGATCATGTCTCACCTGGACAATTACTTAGCTTTCTAACCAGTCTATACCTGGTTCTACCTTCCCCATCTATAGTCTAATCTCAATATAATAGACTAGGTGTTAAAATTTATGTCATATAAGGTTAATCCTTTCCTCAAAACCCCTCAATTGCTCTTATTTTTCTGAGTCAAAGTCAAAGTCTATACAAAGGTCCTTCATGATCCTTTCTCCAAGCTGCCTATATAAATTCATCTTCTACTCTCTTCTCTTCGCCTTCTCATTCAAACCAAACTGGCATTTTTGCTGTTTACTGATGATGATGGGGGCACTACTATCTCAAGGCTTTTGCACTAGCTGTTTTCTGTGCCCAATATATCCTTCCCCCAGATGTCCACATGGCTCATATCTTTTCCTCCTTCTGTCTTTGTTCTAATATCAACTTCTCAATGAAGCCATTGACCACTCCCCTTAAATTTCAATTCCTGCCCTCCGACAATATTCCAAAACCCTCTTACTTTGTTCCATATTTTTTTCACATTATTTGCTGCCATTAATATATTGTATAATTCCCTTAATTTCTTGTATTAATGTCTCTCTGGGACAAGAATATGAACTTCAGGAGGGGAGGTGTTTTGCCTGTTTTGTTCATTTTTGTATCCTCAGTGTCTAGAATAGTGCCTGGCACATAGTAGGCACTCAATTAAAATACGCTGAATGACTCAAAGAAAAAAATCACTTAAAATAATGTGGTACCTTTATTATCATAAAACAACAGAACTGGAAGAAACCTTCAAAATTTTTAGATGATCTTTATTTTACCAACAAAGTAAGGTGCAGAAGCAAGTAAGGTGCAGTAAGTGATCTGTCAAAAGTTATATAGCCAAATAAGTAAATTGAGGACTTGCCAAGAATCTTGGCTCTGTCAAGTGTTGTTTTGTTACATCATAATTCATTGCACAATTTTTAAAGGAAGCATTAATTTTCTGATAGGATATTGGAAAATTTCATAATATAAAACTATCATTGAAATTCTAAGCTTATAATAAAAATATCTGTGGTATCTTTTGATTATTTTTTACTGTTTTTTTTTTTTAGCTTGTAAGTGTACTTTTAAAGTTTTTTTCTACCTGTTGACCTATGAGTTTTTAAAAGCCTGATTCATTGATATTTCTTTCCCAGTGTAATTCTAAACCTACCTTTATGTGTAGAAATTCATTAAATTCAGGAATAATACTTAAGCCCTTTGATGAAAATGATACTTTGTGCTTGCATCTTTGCTCTTTGCAAAATAAAAGACGTTTCCTATTATAAAACCAGTGAAATAATTGTTTAATGTTGAGTATAAGTTTTGATAATATAATGATTTTCATGTATGTATGCATAAATATGCACTATGTTGAAGATACTCAATAATACCAAAAATACCTACCTAAGCATTTCTTGTCAGGTAGCCATTATAGATCAAGGTGACTAGGCTTTTATTTCATAATATTGGCCTCTACTACTTGCCAAGAATTATGTCAGGTTCTGGAGATTCAAGAGCAAATCACAAATACTTGGCATATTTTCTCACAGAGCCAAGTCTAGTAGAGGAGATAATACTTAAAATAGGATTTACAATAAATCAGAGATTCAGAGGCTGCAAATTCGTGGCCCATGGGCTAGCCTTATTTGGCCCTCAAAGATATTTTATTTGGCCTTCCTCATATTTTAACAGTCTTAAAAAATCAATTATTGACCTTTAAAGAATTCGGATGTTTCATATAAAAATTCAGATTTACTTGAAAAATCAGAAGATATAGCAACTTTAGTTTCAGTTTCCTTTGTAGGAAGGATTGGCTAAAACTGGAGTGGTGGCCCTCTTTAGAAGGGATATATATTGTCCCAGTGTCTATCCAATTCACTTGACACATTCATGTTACCCTGTATGCAGCTTGAGGGCCTTTGTACTTGAAACCCTTGTAAAAAGCGTGATTACATAATTTGCAGAATTCAATGAGAAGTTAAAATGTGAGAGATTTCTGTTCAAAAGGAGTAAACAACCTTTTTCCTTTCTTCCGCAGTGGTATCTCTCTCAACCTGTCATGGTGAGATTCTATTTACTCTCTCACGTCATATTCCTTTGGGCTCAGTGGCACATGTATACAGAGTCTCAAAGGTACCCAGCCTGACCCTGAGTATTTCACACCTGCACCCAGGCCCTTCGGTAGGTGAGGATGGGGACAGAAAGAGGTCATTGGGCTGGGACAGGGATGGGGAAGCCGGACAGGTACTGGAGAACCTGGGAGGCAGAACTATAGGTGAATCAAGTCTTAAAGTTCCAGGCATGGCCTCCATTGCCCTATTGGACTTTATCTAAAACACAAAGATACAATTTTTAAGAATGCAAGATGGTGATTACAGAGCATTAAACCCAGAGCAGAGGGCCCTGCTGTGTGAGGGACTCTGTGTACTTGCACTGGTTCCCACACTCATAAAACCAGCTCTGGCCTGGGGGACCAGAGAAGATGCCCCAGAAGACATGAAGTTTGAGCCTGTGGAAGGCAGAGATGGGCAAACCTTTGAAGGTCTAGCAGCGGAAGGTACAAAGCGAGGTCTCAAAAGAGTCCAGTGTGACTAGATCATGAAGGATGAGGTGAAATGAGGTGGAAGAAAATGACAAGGCACCATGAAGAGGCAGGTGGGGGTCTGGGCACTTAGGGCTTTGGATGATCAGCAGAAAACTTAGCAAACAAGTGAAGTATTAGATGTGACTAATACCTAAACATAAAGGCAAGAAAATCCATATGCAAAGCTGCTCTTAAGATCTAAGCATTTCTCACCTACAGTTGCTCTGAGGACCCAGATTGTTTTTGACAAATTCAATCAGGAATCACTTTGCCTGCATTTGAATCCTTGCTCAGATACCTACCAGTTCTGTAGTCTTAGAAGTATTGCTTAACTTCTTCATCTATAAAATGGAGATAAAAACAGGACCTCCCCTACAAGCTTGTCACAAGGAGGGAGGCAAGAATGGCAGGGCTTAGCAAGTGCTTGTCACAAAAATGTGAATGCAGTAAGGTTTAACAAAGCAATGTGATTATTTTCTCTCTTGATACCTTTGATATCCAAGTTGCAGTTGATTTGTACCCCTTAGTGCTTCCTACTCCTCAGCTGAAGGAAATTTCTATGACCCAAGGCTCTGTATTATAGATTTCGCTAATTTTGTCTTATTCTTTCTGTCCTTGTTTTATTCAGTTTCATCTGTCTGCTAATGACTCTCAAATGTATACGCCCTCTTCTAAGTCCTTTATCTTGTATATTCTGTCTTTGGAAAATCTCTGAATATCAAATACAACTTGCTCATCCACGAGACCTCAAGGGCAGGGTGATGACTGCATGTGTTCCTGGATACAATGCCTGGCACAGGTAGATGTTCAACAAATGCATATTGAATGAATGAAAGGATCTTCTTCTCTGTCTTCTAACTAACACAAATTTAGTGTGTGTCTTCTATATACTTAATGCCATGAACCATTCTTTGTATAATTGTGTTCATTAATTAATTCTTAATTATTTCAAATTTATTAGGCAGACAACTACTCTGGCCAACCTAAAGTAAAACATAGGAAAGAGATTTGATTCGATAAAGTGATTTGCTAAAACCTTCAATCTGTCCCTATTTGGAAGTTGGGGTACTTTTTTCAGATGACTAATCTGGCATAGGAAGCCATTGATAATTGGTGATAAATTACTGATAAATTCTTCGTAGTTACCAAACAATTATATTAACAGGAGGCAACCAGAGACAACGTAAAAGGTGTGAGTGAATTCTCAGGTCCCACTAGGACATGTGAAATGCACCTTGTAAGCTAAAAGAAAATTAGAAAGCAGGAAAGGACATGAGTATCAGCGAGCATGAAACTCTAACCAGTGGTAAGTAAACAAATTCTGTGATCTGCATGGATGTATACCTCCTTTGTATGAGGAAGTCGTGATGACATTAAATCAGCATGGGCTCACTGAGGAAAGTTACATTAGAGGAATTTCATCTCCTTTTTGACAGGACTTGTAGCTGGGCAGATCAGAAAAAAGTATTCAGAGACAAAGAGTACTTGGCCTTGGCATTTCATGGTAACCTCGTGAAAGACAGAGAAATTCAGGCATGCAGTAACATGAATGGCTGAATATATCACTGCTTGAACACACATCCCCAAACAGTTGTGATTAACAAGTGTATTTCAGTGCATACATTTTTTTTTTTTTTTTAGTGATGTGTCTCAAGGATCTGTATTTATTTCTGTTTTCCCATCATTTTTATCTATTACTTGTGTGAATGAACAGAAAATGTTTGTAAAATGTGAATAAAATAAACCTGAGTCAGATAGTGGATATGATGGATGAAAGAAACAGGTATTTATTAGAGTGTACTCAGAAGTGTAGTATACTCTAGTCATGGGTTTACACATCCATCTCTTCAGTAGAATTGAGACAGACCATGTCTTAATCTCTTTGTGTCCCTAGTTTTTCACAATGTCAAGGACATAGTGGTACTTAAATATTATTTGAATCCTGAATGCCTGAAGGATAAGTCAAATTGAGCAAGATTTATGGATATCAACGAAGTTCGTAGTAAAAAACATAGCTGTCAAAATAGCTAATGTGAACTTAGATATCATTAATAGAAAAATAGATTCTAAAAGTAGGAAAGTGGTCCCCCTCTGTTACTCTGTGTTTGATGCTGTTCTTTGAAAAATGACCAAAAAATGGCAAAAAGGACATGATGGTTGCTTTCAAATTTGCTAGACTATAATGTGGAAAAAGGAAAGTAGATTTGTTCTGTTTGTTGCACAGAATTAGATCTGGGCCAGTGGGTAAAATTAAAGGAAACATATTTAGATCAACATCTGGAGTATGCCATTCTAGAAAATAAAAAATGGTTTTCTATCAGTGGAGATGAGTACCACAGGCTAGGTGAAAACTGGCAGAGATACTATAGGCAAGCTTCTTAAGACAATTTAGGAGGTTTAATTACATAATGTTTAAGGGCACATTAAAATCTAAAATTCTAATATTCACTGATTTTATCTTTGAGCCTTCAATTTGTTATGAAATTGAAGGCATGTGGTCCCGTGCATACAGTAGATGCTTTTAAGTATGTTTAAGTGTAGGGAAGTAAAAAAAAGAAAATCTTATTCATTAAGAAAACATATAAATATATATAAGCCATGTAAGTTTGAAAAGGTATTCCACTATTTGTGTTCAGAACAGCAGAGAATGTTTTACTTCCATCAGCACTACTTATATATTAATCCTGAAAAGAGATTTATGAAGCTATTTTGTTAAATCCTGGATCTAAAACAAACAAAAACCTTCAAAACTACAGATTTAAAACATTATTAAATGAATACACTGCAAAAGAAAAATGTGCAACTTGAAAAAAAAAATCTGCAGGTTATAAACATTAAAATATGGAAAAAGGTAGCAACAATTCAGAAGACCATCTGTTTAGCCATGGTATATATATATATGCCAGCAAAACAAACAGGAATTACAGCTATAATGTAAAAATAAAAGATGGTGATGAAGAAAGCAAAACTGACCGTCATAGGGTTGATTTACCCTATAAGATTTCAAAATATATCCCAATATAAAACATAATAGTCAAAACCATATGAACAGAATAAAAATTCCAGAAGTTGATTAAAAATATTTGCAGGACTTGGGGTGCCTGGGTGTCTGTTAATATATTATAATCTGTTAGTGAGTTAAATGCCCAACTCCTGATTTTGGCTCAGGTCATGATCTCAGGGTTGTGAGACTGAGCTCCAAGGAGGGCTCGTGCTGGGCATGGAGGCTGCTTAAGATTCTCTCTCTCCTTCTCCTTCTGCCCTTCCTCCCCCACTTGCACTCTCACTCTCTCTCTCTAGAAAAAAAAAATTGCAGAACTTATATAGAAAGAAAAAAATAATAAAACTGATATAACATGAGAGAAAGAATCACTAATAAATGATGTAGTTAACAAATGCATAGCAGCATTTATGACATCATACATTTGAATAAATTCTGGATGACTCAGTCATTCACTGAATCAACTCATTTATTAATTGTAAGAAGAAAAGGATGAAATGGTTTTTCCATCCCAGCTATGAGCTGGGGATAAAACTGGAGCTACTGAAGAAATGGATTTTATTATAAAAAATAATATTTTGAAATACAATATTACGTCATATAATGTCAAACTTCACTAATAACTAGATAAATTACAAGAAAATACACATAAAAGTTACAATAAATTACAGATTACAATATATCTTCCACACAAAGTGGCATGAAATCAGGGTAAATGTTTAAGGCTGGGAAGACTGTGGTTAAAAGGGTGCTTGTAGATACTGCTGGTCAGAGTACCTATTGCTAAAAAAAAAACATCAAAATGTTCCTACCCATTGGTTGGTTTCTATGTACTATTCCCTAATAGAAGAAACCAGAGTTCTTTGGAAAATGGCTTAACCTAGGGCTTGGGCAGGGGAAATGATAGCTGAAGCTAGTCTACCTCATTGTGCTAGAGGGAAGGGGGGTGAGTAAAAAAAGGAAGGGAGGGGCACCTGGGTGGCTCAGTGGGCTAAGCATCTGCCTTCAGCTCAGGTCATGATCCCGGGGTTCTGGAATCGAGTCCCACATCAGGCTCCCTGCTCAGCAGGGAGTCTGCTTCTCCCTCTCCCTCTGCCGCTCCCCCTGCTTGTGCTCTTTCTCTCTGACAAATAAATAAAATCTTTAAAAAAAAAAAAGGGAGTAAGTAAGAAAGAAAATAAGGGAGTAACTAGCCTATGGGGGGGCAACCTGTTAGAAGGCCCACTGAAACCCACCTGAAAGAGCTCCTAATGGCTAACTCCAGAACAGTTTGAGCCTCAAATAAATATTATAATAAAATTCTTAGATTATAAACTAAAGAATAGCATATGTATTCATGAGTCCACACTGATCTAAATAGATAACTGTAAAAATGCATGTGTGGGAGAAGGGATAACTCTTCCTTATAAAATAATTCCACTTCCAGCAATCAAACTTAGGGGAAAACATCGGAGATGTAGTAGAAGACTTCAGCATTCAAAGATGTGTTATGTGTTAACTGCAGTGAGATTATAATAATTACATTTCTAAAATAGTGATTTCTCTTTTGACGAATTAGTTTACAGTCATTATAATGTCATTTCCAGAAAATGCTTCTCAGGAAATATCCATAATATAATGATGTGCAGGATATCATTATAGTACATCTATGTTTACAAACTGGAGTACTCCAGTTTGGCTACAGTGTGTGTGTGTGTGTGTGTGTGTGTGTGTGTGTGTGTATAAACATAGGGTATGTTAAAAATGTTTATGTCTGATTGAAATAAAAAAATAAAAATCATACATAATCCTATTTGTTTTTCCTTGCAAATTTTCTAAATTATTATTTTTTTTCTAATAAAATTTAAAACTACAGGTAAATTGGGGTACATATAATTAGTCAATGTGTATCTCAAATATCTTTATCTGAAATAGTTTGGGAGATAGTGTAGGTAAATACATGACTTTTGGTTATTTGTTTGCTTTATATCAGCACCAGAAACTACTATTAATTTCTCTATTGCATTGCTTTATGTGACAAAAGTCAGCGTAGAAACTGAAAATGCTTTTTTCCTAACTTTAAGAAGAAGACTATAACAACCATAATAATTGTTTTATTAATATATTATTACATAATAAAAGTAAATTATTATTAAATAATTGAGCTAATCAATCTCACTCCAACTATGCAGCATCCATAATCTATTTGAAGTATACCTGAGCACAGATCCATCTGTAAAACATCTATTTGTATGTGTTATGCATCTTCTTTTAGGTACCAATGTCCTCTCCAAAACATGCACTCTACACACAATTGTCTAACATGTAAAATGTTAACAAAAACTTTAACTTTGAAATTATTTGACAATATGATATTAAATCATTATTAGACTAAGGTATATATTTTATTTTGCACATTTAAATTGTTATATCTCCTGAAAATGTTTATAACATAAAAAAGAATGGATGAAATAAATATGGGTCATAAATTGAAAATAAAATCACTTAGAGGGCACTATGCTGTAATTTGACTTTAACCATCCACAAAGCCCATCTAGTTGTGAATTCTACATTGACAGCAGCTTCTATCTGGTTTTAGACTATATTCAAACAATGCCTCACGTTCAAATCAAAGTGATTCACCTAATCTTACCAAATATTTACCTACCATATATTTTTACTTTTTAAAATGTAATTTTGATCCCACAGATCCAACCTTTTGATACAATACAAGATGTAGGTAAAATATGTAACTTCAAATATTCTGGAACTCTTGTCAATGAGAAGTTTTGGGGAACATCAAAACAAATGTGGCAAAATTCAGTAACCCTCATCTCAGTTCTGCTAAAAAAGTATTATGCCTTGAAAACCCATCAATGCACAGAACAAGCCACTAAAATGGATTCTGCTTCCTAACCTCACTTTCCAGAGCTCAGCACAGTGTCTGGCTTACAGATGATAGTCAATAAATGTTCAATTAAAGAAAATTGAAGTATACTACTTCTTTATGACATAAGTTATGACGAGCTTTCACTTTGATTCATGTAAAAGTTATGGGGCTGACATAAAATCTAACTGACATTAGATCCATTAACTAATAAAACTGATATTGTTAAAAAAAGAAGATCCCTATATATAGTTAAACCAAGTAGGTATAAACATAATGAATATTAGTATCAACTTTCACATGTGAATGTACTGTAGAAGATGAGGACCATCTACAGTAAGAAAACTTTAGAAAGCCATAGTTTACAAACATAATTTAGAAATAGTTCTACTGTTAATCAAGTAACGAAAGATTGATGTTGCACATAATTAAACTCCTGATGAAAATGTGAGTAATGAAAAATCAGGAAAACAAATTGGGAAAACATAAATTTAATTTTATAAGTATCCATATTTCCTTCTGACTCATTTTCTTAAAGTAAAAGGAAATGCAGATTTCAGAAGAAGAAAGTAGGGCAACACTGTTTATTCCCTCCAAACACTTAAGATACCAAAAGGGCTGGAACAACTTTAACAGCAGTTCTTACCATCATAAAGAAATGCAGATATTTGTCTGGGTTTTTTCATCAAAATTAATCAAATTAACAAAAAAAAAATGACGAAAAAGCCATTTATGGGACACAACCATAGTTAAAAATTTGATTAAGCCATACTTCTGAAAGTATCTATGTATCTGTGTGTCTACCTATACACACACATAGACACCTACATGCATATGTAACCATGTGTGTGTATACGTGCATCCATGAAAACCGAGACTTACTAATATGTCTTGGGAATAATGCACAAACATACTCTTCTTATATGGAACCAAACCTTCTTAATGTTTTTGAGATAATTCGCAAAAATATTACCCAGAATAAGGCAAAAAGTATTTTATCATACTGCATTCTTTTCAGGAACCATTATGAGATACTCTGTCCTGATATCCCTAGAAGTTTCTAGGAGTTTTAGGAGCAGATGCTTGTTTTGCTTCCTAATAAAAATTTGGAGGAATGTGTCAAAGTAGATTAAACTATGTCAGAGTCTTTAAAAGAAAACCCTGTTCTTCTTTCAAGAAGGTTTTTGTGTAGCAAAAGAAAAAAAAATGAGCATTGCAAGCAGTTCTGAAAACACAACTGAGATGCAATTTGATAAATAGCCTTCTATCGTCTAAGCCAGAGCAGTGGAAAAGCATGCTATCAGCACTTTCATCAAAGGCACTATTGACTCCTCTTTTTCTATCTCATTTTATCATGACTTTCTCATTTTGTTTACTCAGTCAGTGATTGGAAAAAATGACTCCTTACCCCTTGGATGAGTTATGATGGGGTCCACTAGAGAAGGGTCCTTTTCTCCATCTTTGCTGCCGCCACCACTGCCTTCACCAGCACCATCTCTTTCAATCAGTTTATCCACCATGGCAATAATGCAGTTCAGGCTCTTCCCCACACTGGCCCACACCCTATCCTGAAAAGAGCATGAGTATCACTACACATTTTTATTGCAAACACGAGATAAGGCAAAATCCGACAAATCCATTTTAGAGAAGCAGGTAGAGGAACAATCATAAGAATGCAGACTCAGTGATTAATTCTCATAGTCCCATCAATTTGGCCAGACTATGAATATACAAGAAGAAATCTGTTTTCTCTTAATAAAGCAAAATTTAAGTGCTATAAATTTTTTATTTAGTTCATTATTTTTTCTAAGTCATAAAACAATGATGAACTACTGTGAAATATTAATCCACAATGGAACACAACCTATGATATTTTAAACTGGACATATCTGTTTTCCTTATCAACACTTAGCAAGAAAGCAAAGAGACACCAATGTTTTTAAAGAATAGCTATAATTTGCACTCAAAATTCTTGTTTTTCCTTATTGTGGTAACATATATAACATTGTTTACCATTTAACCATTTTTAAGTGTACGGTTCAAGGGCATTAAGTACATTCACATTATTATACAACCATCACCACCATCCTTCTCTAGAATTTTTCATCTTCCCAAACTGAAACTTTTACCCTTTCAAAATGAACTCCCCACTCTTCTCTCCCCTGCCACTGGCAACCATCATTGTATTTTCTGTCTCTATGAATTTGACTGCCCTAGGTAACAAAAGTTCTTAAAGTATGGTCTTCACATCACCTCTAACAGAATGACCCAGAGAATTAAAATACAGATTGTTGGCTCCTACTAAGTCAGTCAGAACCACTAGGAAGAAAGCGTTCTACACTGAAATTTTGACAAGCTCTTCAGGTGCTTCTGACCACCCTAAATCTGAGAACTTCTACTCAATATTATGTGCTACAGCCATTAATGTCATTGTGGCTGATTTATTTCTTAGGAAGCAACCCCTACCACTAGGGGGTCTCTTTGTCATTCAACCTACCAATTCTGATTAGCATCCATTTTTGTTTAGGGCAATTCATGACACTGAATTCTTTGATTCATAAAAGTTGTTACTTCTTAATACAAAATTTAAATATAGTTATCATTATGGTAGCCTCTCATCCCTTGCTTCCCTTTTTGCTCCTCTCTCCACATCATTTAGATGGAGTCACTGACTCCCCAACTGTGATGGCTAATTTTATATGTCAACTTGATTGGATCACAAGACGTCCAGATATTTGGCTAAACATTATTTATGAGTGTGTCTGTAAGAGTGTTTATGGATGAAATTAATATTTGAATTAGTGGACTCATAAAGCAGTTTGTCCTCCTCAATGTGGGTGAACATCATTCAATCCATTAAAGGCCTGATAGAACAAAAATGTGGAGGAAGTCAAGATGTGATCCTTCTTGCCTGATTGACTGAATCAGGACATTGATCTTCTGCCCTCAGCACTCCTGGTTCTTAGGCTTTCAGACTTGGAATAGAATATACATCACTGGCTCCTTTGTTCTAAGGCCCTTAGACTCAGACTGAATTCCACCACCAGCTTTCCTGGGTCTTCAGCCTGCAGATGGCAGATCTTGCAGATGGCAGATCCTGGAACTTCTCGGCCTCCAAAATTGTGTGAGACAATTCCTTATAATAAATAATATAGATCTAGAGGCGCCTGGGTGGCTCAGTCGTTAAGCGTCTGCCCTCGGCTCAGGTCATGATCCCAGGGTCCTGGGATCAAGCCCCCCATCGGGCTCCCTGCTCTGCGGGAAGCCTGCTTCTCCCTCTACCTCTGCCCCTGCTTGTGTTCCCTCTCTCGCTGTGTCTCTTTCTGTCAAATAAATAAACAAAATCTTTAAAAAAAATATATAGATCTTATTGCTTCTGTTTCTCTGAAGGACCTGAGTACACATGTTAGGTGTATCTTATGTATCACATAAGAACCAAATGGATTTATGGTGCTTTTCTTGCATCTTTCTCTGTAATAGAGCTATTTCAGAGCTATCTGGAGTAGCACTTAATGCAAAGATCATACTCAATTATAGTACTTTTTTAGTAGCTAATACATTTTTACCCAAAAGCATATTTTTATCCAAGTTAATTTTGCTAGTTTATAAACAAAGAAACTAATTTTGGGTAAGATAAATCTAGGAAGAAAGAACTATAGTTGAGTTTAGATTATTGGATGGTTGTCTTATAAAGACTAAATTAGTTGAATAATGTAACAAACAGATATGGGAGTGTACAGATATGCATACTACAGCAGAGGGGGAATAGTAGAACATTCAAAGTTTAAAAAGTTAAGTTCGAGGTCCACCTACATGACATGCTAACTTGGGAAAACCGCCTCATTTCTGGGGAGTCACAGTTGGTTCATCTACAGTTTAGAATGCCCTGCTTACCTCACCGTGCTGCAGTGGGAGTCAAATAACATAGTTTCTATGAAAGTGCTTGGAAAATTATTACAATTTGGCAAAATCACATCCTATTCTTACTGGTTTTCCTAAATGAATCAAACTTGCTTTTTATCACCTTACAATCCTGGGTGTGAAATATGCTATTAATCATAAATAATCATAAAAATGTTTCCCTTAAAGGCAGATTTCTTCCACCAAAAAATTAAAAGTCCTTCCCTTCTAAGGGAAACTAAGACACCAATCACATCCATAAATTGCTTTATGCCCTGCCTGTTCTCTGAGAAAATAAGGTGGAGGTACCTCTGAGGTATGACCCAGGAGACCTAACAAAGCTCACTTCTGGGATGAAACATGGGGAAAGGTAAGCAAACTGAGGTCCTGACATCGCTCGTATTGGGATTTGGTGAGGAGCTTACATTTTAGACCACAGTAACAAACTTGCCCCTATTCTGAATATGGCTTAATTTCCACCAGCAACTACATCTTTAAAGTTGTTGAATGGAAAAATGAAGTAACTCTCCAGCTAACACTGGGAATAAACTCTGTTATTGAGGGGAAAAAAAAAAGGGTAGAGGATTATTCTTAATTTTCCAGATTAGCTTTGTACATGAGATAAATTTTCAACTCTCTTCTTGTTGCCCATGTTGAGAGGAACCTTATATTCTGATCAAAAATCAAGTAGTATTGCATGCTGCCTTTCTTATAGAAAGTAATATAAGGGGTTAACCAATTTCTCTTAATTACATCTCCAAGGGCCAGAATATAAGAATATATAAAAGGATAATTTTACATTCTACTCCTATATATTGTTCTTCCTTTATAAGATACTTTGGACTATAGGATTATACTCACAGAAAAAGTAATCTTTGCAGCCAGTTAGAGAGAACTTTATTGACATGAGATGCAGAGTGAAGTATGTTCATTGGATGAGACCAACAACCATACGGTAAGAGGTTAGGTGGCAAACAGTAGAAGAACATTTAAGTCATTAAATACTTAGAAGACACACAAGCTAGGAGGATGTTTGTTGAGGGTGAGAAATTGAGCAGTTTCTTATGCAAAACAAATAACATAATTCTTACATAATCAAATTTTTTTATTGAAGACACACTCAGCAGGAGACCCCAAGCGGACTCAAGCTGGTCTTTATCTTTTGGAGAGGAGATCCTGCCTAGCTGGTGGGGAGAGAATGCTGAGTTTTGCTAGTCACTGCTTCTTTTTGCTTTATGGCATCTACAAAGTAGATTAAAGTCATCCATTTGCATTGCTGCCTCTCACACTAGTCTATGAGTTGTTTGAGGGCTGTGTCTTCACTACACTGCACAGGGCCTGGAGGAAAGGCAGAGAGAGAGAAATGGAGTAGAGGAGAGAGGAGAACAGACATGACTCCGACCCAGAGGCAGATTGAGAGCTGCTATTTATATTCACCTGCTATATGAAATTAGCTAATCTACCTTCAAAATCACCACATAAGATGAACATTATGGACTCAGTCTTTAGAGGCGAGGAGACGTAAGGTAAGAGATATTGAATAACATTCCACATGAAAATGGGTGTAACTAAATTAGAAATCCTATTTGGTTTCAAAGACTTGATTCTTCCCCTAGGATCTCCCACAGAATTGTGGCACACAGTAGGAATTCTTCTTTGTGAGATTACTAGAACTCTGGGGACAAGCTAGACAGAGGAAGGTCAGGAGAAGGAGCCACAGGAAGGATCACAGAGGCGTGTGTCACTTTACATGAACAAGAGTAGGTGTCAGTTATCTGAGACTTGAAAATGAGTCCAATGGCAAATCACTAAGAGATGACTCTGAAAAAAGTCTGGTCACACTGTACCCTTAAGTTTGAAATCAAGAGGGTCATACAATCAAGGACAGAACAATCACTCAGCTGAAAGGTCACTGAACTTGGGTCAAAGGACATAAGTGACTAACATACACAGAGGACGGCGTCAGCATCAAAACCCCAAATCTGTTCATGTGGCTGCGAGTGGGTTATAGGAAGGAAAGAACTCAATTTCTAGGAGAGAATTATTCATTGTTCTTAGCAAAATCATCATTTTGAAATTAGGATGCTAAAAATGGATAGGCAATATTCTTGAAGGGAAACCTTACATATCTGATTTCTCTCCTAAACAAACCACTTTCCATAATATCTCTGTGAAAGCATTCACACAAAGGAAAATGATCATCGAAAATGCATTCTAATTCTGATAATTTTCACTCATAAGGACAGTCCATGTAGAAGCTTCTTTTTGCTTAGATTGCTAGTATGGCTGGGGCCCACTCCATTTTCTCCCTACTAAGATCACACAATATGTTTCAGATTGCTCCCACGAAGAAAAGAGGCTGGTCAGTGGGGTGAAGACAGTGGAAGCGTAAGAATGTGGCTATAGTCCACGGTGCTTCCATCCTTCCCCTTTTCAGGTCAGGGATACTACTCTAGATCCTGCTTAGCTCCACAGCCACTTGTGAGGTTTCAAAACAAAACAAAATAAATCAAAACCAAAACCAAAACCAAACTAAAACAACAACGTATCAGAAGAACATCTTGCTGGGCCTTTTTTCCCCCCCACAAATAGCAGCCATTATCCTGCTATGTCTCCTGCTGAAGTAAGTAATGGAAAATTGGTGCGTTACAGTCTAACCTTTATTAAATGGAGCCTAACTGGTGTCCTTGACCTTAATGGAGCCTTTAGACAATCCATCTTCTTGGAGGTGAAGGGCTGTAAACTATTTCTCGGCAAGGGGGGCACAAGGTCAATGGGGAACTAGTAGCAATATTTATTCCATTCTGAGTCAGGTGCTGATTTTGGTCCTTATTTATTTTGGGGTTAGGACCTAAGCTACGTGCAGGTCAAGCCCATGGCAACAGATGCACAGATTTAATGGACATGCCAGTGAGTAGTCAGGGGGACTTTGCACCTCGCAAAGTGAGCCATGAGGGCAGGGGACATGGTGCTTACTCTGCATGCCACCCTTGTATGAGATTGGTGCCATGGAAAAAAATCCTGACTCCTTTGGATCTGCAGTTAACTTAAAAAAATAAAAATTAAAAAGAAGCTCAGCAATGCTTAACTGGTCAATTTTTCTGGGGCCAATTTTCGATCAGCAAGAATGTGAAGACAGACTGAGAGCTGAAATGGGGGTCCAAAGTAGCTTTGTTTTACCTATATCTCTATGTACAATTTCCCACTTGTCATTACCAATTTTTGAGGACTTTGATTAGAACGGGCCAGTGAAATAATATGGCCAATGGCATATTCAAAGAGAAGCTTCAGTTTATCCTTGAGTTGACTGAGAGCAAGTGGTACTCAACTGGCCTCATTCCTCAACACTGCAAACCTTCTCTCTTTCAATAGCTTGCTGGGTTTTCTCTCTAAATCCTTACTTTACCAGACTGTGGGGTAAAAGGAGTTGCACTTAAAATACTCTGTGGCACAAACTGGCACATGTATGGCCCACAGTAGGTAGTACACACACACACACACACACACACACACACACACACACACACCTGCACACACGCATATAGACATACACATCGTGTGCATTAAAAATAGCCAGACATGTGATATCCATCAGAATTAAGGGAGATTCCCCAACCTTTGCTTCCTATTGATCCTCCTGCTTAACTTCACCTAATTACCCATGTAAAAAATCCCTGACCTTTGTTTCCTGATAACCACACTGCTGGCCTCACCCTGAAATTCAGTTCTTAGTCATAGAAGTGGATTCAGCTAGTCAGCTACTGTTTCTCTAGTAGACTTCATATTCTCCTGGTTTGGCTCTTGGCCAGACCCATACAATCAACTATCACAGGATCAGGTCTACACATGAGTGCACGTTCACCTTATCCATCACCATACTCAGGTCATCACTCCTCTGATCAAAAGCAGGCTTTCTACTGCAGCAAGTATCCATTCTTCTCTCAGCCCAGAGGCACGTCTGCAGTTGTGTTGACCTACATAATTCTCCTTATTTCTCGTTAATCTTCAAAATGAAAACTTCCCCAGGTCAGTCTCCTTGCTGTCCTAGATACATGCTATTAATTAGCTCAACATATACTTTCTGGGCATCTGTTACAAGCTTGCTCAGTGCTCAACCTCAAAGATACGAAGGAAATCTTGGAGGAACTAATATTTTTATCTTGACACATGCTTAGAATACCTTCTCTCACCTTCCATCAATCCAAATTCTCACCCACTCAAATCTCATCATCTCCAAGAATGGTTCATTCTATTCTCTCTGCTTAACAGTGGGCTCAATGAGCGCAATGACTATTATTAATTAATCCTCTTATTCTCAGGTCCTGGTACTCATCAGGTAATAGATTAATAAAAGAATGAATCCAATGAGTGAATGAATGAATTAGAAAGAAGGAAGGAAGGGATGATTTTTTCATCCTCTCCAACCTTCATATAACTTCTCTCTGAATATTTTCGACATGTTTAACGTGTATCACACAACCACCTCCATCTGGGAAAGATTCCATATCTTTCAATATCTCTGCTTATTTTATGAGTTCTGGCCATTCACTTGAATTAGATGATATGGCTTTTGAGGATCCATATTTTATACCTAATTTGCTTTCCTCCAAGTAGCAATATAGCATTATTACACACTATTGATGCTTAATTAACATCTGTTGATTGACTTACCAACCTGTGACTTACAAGTAAAAAATACAACTGTAGTAAGTATTATCACATGAAACTTCAAATTAAATTTAGAACCAAGTTCATACTCTGAATGACTGCGTTCAACCTAATAAATGCCACATCATACTAATGCTTTCAATTCGGTGAAAACATTACATAAAGCATTTGTTTATTAACAAAAAAAAAATCCACTGATTAACTAAAGCTTTTAATTTTAAATTGGTAATTGGATGTTATCTGCACATCATTAGACAGTTGCACAACTGGCTGAATTATATGACATTATCAGTTAGTGTGTTGCATTTAATCAATTTCCAGGATTGATTTTTTTTAACGGAATGTACCCTGATATATCAAGTCAACTGTCTGCCTATATATATGTCAGCATTTCTTTTTAATTATTTATGTTTGAAAGAGAGAGAGAGCGAGCATGAGTGGGGTGGGGAGGTGTAGATGGAAAAAGAAAATCTTAAGAAGACTCCATGCCCAGGGGGGAGCCCAATGTGGGGCTCGATCTCACGACCCTGAGATCATTACCTGAACCAAAATCAAGAGTCGAATGCTTAACTGACTGAGCCATGTAGGTGCCCTGCTCAGCATTTTTTTTAACTACTCATTAAAGTACGGAGATTCAAAAATTTCTATATAGAAAATAATGACTCACTATTCACACAGGAATGTACTAAAGTTTAAGAGCACTTGATTTGAATGTAATCATAAATTTCTAAAGTATGTGTGTATATTCATTCAAGTTTGCATATTCATTATACACAGGCAAATTAAAATATCTGATGTTGAATCAGGCATTGAAGAGTCAATAAAGAATCCAAGGGAGATGATGGTATTCAATATGAAACCACAGGAAAATCACCATTACATTAATAAAAATAAAATATCTCTGTTAAAAACACTAGTTTGAGTTGGAGGTGAACTGCTGATTCAGCAAATCCATTTATTCATTTATTCCTACATTAACTCTGAAAAATACATTGAACTAGTGTGTATAAAACACTGTATTAGGTGCTATAAAACAGGGAACTGAAGGTGAATGTATTAACTTCATGTGGGAAAATCTAGAAATTGTCAGGATTTCATGAATATGGATGCACATAAAGATCTCATTTGGGGTTTCTTTTCTTTAATAGAACATTTGTGCATTTTAATGGACAGTCATGAACTTTGCTTAATCACCTTTCGTGGACTTTAATATTGGATAAATATTCCAAGCACATTTCTCCTGAGTGAAATGGACTGGAGAAGTTCAGGGATGTTTCCCATCCATCAAGCAAACAGATGATAGAACACATTTCAGTTGCCACATAGGGAACAACTAGCCTAATACTCCCTGTCTTTACCTGCCCTTGCTGATGGGGTGAGCGGATGCTTCCAATATCCCCTCCTCATTATAAGATTAACAAAACCAGACAACCCTATTATGTATGATTAGGGATGAAAAAGAAAAAGCTGGGAAAGGGGAAAATAGTCATTTCCAACCATATTTGCTGGGTAGCATCTAAAATTTCTGTGTAACTAGGACCTTTGTAATCAGCACATGAATAATCAAATACAATTAAAATTGCCACCGCTGGGTTTCTGGAAGCTTTTGAAGGCCTTAACTCATCATGTTCTATGTTCTTCATCATGTTCTTTGGTTATCTCTGATGTTCTGTATCCATCTTGAATTTTACTGCTTTCTATGTTTGGAGATACTGGAAGAGGACTTGAATAGTCACCTCTCAAGTTGATTATGACACTAGGAGATATGCACTAAGGAGAGAGGTATATAGCTGGGTACTTTCGACTAGAAGAGAAAAACAAAATCCCCAGAATAATTCATGAATTCTAGTAAGGGAAAAGGCACCCGACATAGTGCAGAGTCATATTAAGGTTGAATATTCCATGTTTCAAAATAAGAAGGTAAACAAGAATAATTTGAGGGCAAATTTCACAGCCATTAATTTATTCTACAAATAAAAAATGAGTCCCTTTTCTGTGCAGATGGCCTGCTAACTGTGGGAATACAGCAGTGATCATGATGCGGACTTTGCCCTTTAGGAGCTTATAAAGATCATGAACACATGGAATAAACAGATACATAAACAAATGATTATAATTCAGTATTCATGAGGCTGTATGATCACAAGATGTAAGAATAATGCTTTATTATACAAAATGTTTTAGAGTTGAATGCATATATATATATATAACATACATCTCTATCTATAACATAAAATTTGGAAGTAAATGGCCATAATTTAGTGGAAATTTTATTCATTCAGATAACTAAGATATAAGGTGTTGCTTTAGAAAAGTTAAATCATAAGTTAGTATCTAGTTGTCTATAAGAATTAATTACCTCTAAAAAATCAGATTTATTCCCTTCCTATTAAGATCAGATCAATGGTTTCACATAAAATAATTCTAGCCAGTCAGAGAACTAAACAAGATCTCTTTGAATTATTAATTTGCATAGGTACCTCTGCATTATGCACAGCCTGAACTATTTTCCTTAGAGACAAGGTCTAAGATGGAGACAGAAGATGGCAAGTGACGTTGAGAATAGAGATCATTTCAGATTGCCCGTGGAGGTATCTGGCTGGCTAAATATGTTTTGCCTTCAATAGTAATATTTTGCAACTACATATGCTTATGGTTACTAATTATGGCAATATAAATAGTTCTATCAATACTCTTGTGAAGCTTAAGCATTCATATTTGTTCTAGACATTATTAGAGAAAGTTGTAGTACAAAATGGAATGTGAGATGTTGGTAAAGAACATGCCAGAAAGTGGTTTATGTAAATCTCATTGCAAAAAGCAATCTTCGGGAATACCGAGTTACAGAGAAACCACAATTTTTTTCAGGTTATATATGACTTTGTTAACAGGATGTCTGACATAAATATTACTATAAATTTATGCTTTGGCTTCTATAACCTATAAAATTATTGAAAATTTATTATAGATTAATGTGGATCATCTATTGTGCTTATGTGTCATGAACACATTTTACCATAAGAAGTCATAGCAAATGTTACCCAAGTTTAAGCATGGAAATAAAATTTAAAATTTGATTTACATTTACAAAACAAAGAAGGGAATTAATTGGGTAGTTTGGAGGGTGAAATGCTGCCTGCTATAGAAATTTAGTTCAACTGAAAAAATGGGTTTGGGATATGACTAACTAATAAGAATAGTTTTCCTACTTCTGTTCTCTGTTGGAATGGATCAGAATATAAAGGATCAGAAGTTTATCTTTTTTTTTTTTTTTAACAATTTTTGAATGAGGGTAGCCAGATTTAGCCTCGAACCCATCAGTGTAGTAATGTTGAAGTTAAATCACAGTGTTCTAGAGAATAGTATAATTACTGGAAGCCACAAAAACTGGGTCAACTTAATACTTTAGTTGGATGACATGCTTTCATATTTTGGACAAACTAATCTTGGAATCCCAGCTGCTAGAAGCATCTGTTGTAGAGATAAAGAGAAAGAAAAGCAATATGTCATTTTTACCAGCTAAAAGATGAAGAGTGTTATATTAGTTTATTTCTTTGCACAGATTGTCATAAAATCCCAACATTCCTTTGGGTTTGATTGTTTACTAATTTTCAGGAAAATAAATCTTTAAAGCATTCAATCATTTAGTAAGTAAAATTCAGCAAATAACAGACACTTTTTTTTGTCAATGATCATTTTACTTTCAATCTCTTCCATATTGACTAGATAATTATTATCCAGATTCATATGTCATCAATTTTGCCAACAAAACAGGTTGAAAAGAGAACAGCCTCACACTGATTTAGAATTAATAGAAATTCTTTCTCTTAACCTCAAAGAGAAAGGTTTTTATATGAACAGAGCAGAATTCAAGAGTAATTTACAAGTATATATTTACTTTCCAACATTTATTATAAGAGGCTAAAGATAGTTGTTCAAGTTAAGTGATTGTTAAAACTACAATCATTGTAAGACATTAAATAAAACAAATAATGTCTTTTTTAAATGGAGCTACTGTAATCTTATGTGCAAATCTAAACCAACTTAAATGATCAGAGAATACTTTCATATACCACAGAAACCTAACTAAATTAACTTAAAACACTGAATTATTTCAGAAAGTTGATTAAACATGTAATCAGTGCTGAAACTTTTCTAACACCTAATTAACTAAGAAAAGTGGTACACAAAGTTATGTTTCCAATTCATTTAATAGCACTGTCTCTAAAGGCATTTTCTTTCTTTCTTTTTTTTTTAAAGATTTTATTTATTTGAGAGAGAGAGAATGAGAGACAGAGAGCACGGGAGGGAAGAGGGTCAGAGGGAGAAGCAGACCTCCTGCTGAGCAGGGAGCCCGATGTGGGACTCGATTCCAGGACTCCAGGATCATGACCTAAGCCAAAGGCAGTCGCTTAACCAACTGAGCCACCCAGGCGCCCTAAAGGCATTTTCAATTAGCTACATTTTCTTTGGATTTACTCAACTTTTCAAAGTTAGATAAAGCTTTGAAAATAACGTTAAATGGTTATGACTTTGGTAAATTTTTTTTTTAAGTAAGGGATTTCTATCTTTTAACCAAGGTATCTTTTTAGTAGAAAGTGGCTGCTATGGAAAATCAATTAGAATGTTATGTAACAATCAAAGTTAGTTACATTTGTACACAGAGTCAAATTATATTAGGAGGAGAGAGAAGCAACTTTTCTGAGTGGGAAGGATTTTCCTTGTATTCATACCTTCTAGCAACAGTGGGTTCTGGAGGAAATTCAGAAATAATATGAAAGAAGATAAAGAGGGAGATGCAGATCTTTATTATTATCCTACCCTTTTGCCTGTGAAGGAAACCAAAACAGCTGAGAAACTCACAGGACCCTTCCGCGTCAATTGGAAGAACAAATCAGTATGACTTTTTCCTAGTGTCAAGACTAGGAAAGTATTCCCAAAAGAATAATAAAGGGTAAACTAATAACCACACAGACTCCTACTGCAACCTTGACTGGTCCTTCACGAGCACCAGGATTCTTCCTAATTTTTCCAAATGTTGCTAGTAAGGGCCTCTACCTATTTTCTTTGGTGCCTATTTGAAACTTTTACCCCTCTCCTCAGCCTATTCTCCTCTTCCCCTTCTCTTTGCACATAACTCTATTTTAAGGATAAAAAAAGCACTCAGGTTAATATCCAAACTACATTAAGAACTCATACAACTCAATGGAAAAAAATTTAAAAAGTGGCCAGAGGAAGTGAATAGACATCTTTCCAAAGAAGACACACCAATAGCCAACAGGTACATGGCAAAGCGCTCAACATCACTCATCATCAGGGAAATACAAATCCAAAGTAAAATGAGATATCACCTCATACATGTTAGAATGGTTATCAACAAAAAGACAAGAGATAACAAATGCTGATGTGGATGTGGAAAAAAGAGAATCCTAGGTACTGTTGTGGGAATGTAAACTGGTGCAGAAACACACTGAAAAACAGTGTGGAGGTTCCTCAAAAAACTAAACATAGAACAGCCATATGATCCAGCAATTCCACTTTTAAGTATGTATATGCCTGAAGGAGATGAAATCACGATCTCAAGGAGGTATCCGCACCCTCATATTCATTGCAGCATTATTTACAATAACCAAGATATGGAAGCAACCTGAGTATATACTGACAGAAGAATGGACACAGAAAATGTGGTATATATGTGGAGTATCATTCAGCCATAAAAAGAAAGAAATCCTGCCATTTGCAACAACATGGATGGACCCTGAAGGCATTAAGCTCAGTGAACATAAGTCAGATGGGGAAAGACAAATACTGTATGACCTCATTTATATATGGAATCTAAAAACAAAGAAAAAACAAACTCATAGAAAGAGAGAACACACTGATGGTTGTCAGAGCTGAGGGTAGGAGTTGGGATAAATAGGTGAAGGGGGTCAAAAGGTATGAACTTGCAGTTATAAGATAATAAGTCATGGGAGGTAATGTACAGTGTGGTGACTATAGTCACCACAACACTGTATTGTATATTTAAAGTTGTGAAGAGAATAGATGATAAAGGTTCTCATAGAAAAATAATTCAACTATGTGAGGTGATGTATGTTAATTAAATTTATTGTGGTAATGATTTCCCAAATCATTATCATGTACACCTTAAACTAATACAGTGTTATATGTCAGTTGTATCTCAATACAACTGGGAAAATATTTTAAACAAACATAAAAGAAGCCATCCAGCCTCACCCAGCCTCCCAAAAGTGAAGCTGATCTTTACAGTCTCCCTGCAGTCTCAGCAGATAAGCCCACTTTGCCCAGGACTGCTCTACCTGTGTGCTAGAATCATCTCCTCTCTCCGGAGAAAGGGCCTCACTCTACCAGTCATCACCTATCTGCTTCTCAAATAGTTTTTGGAGTATAAACATGCTCAGTTTTCACCATCTTTGAAGCAAGACAAAGAAACAACTAATGATGATAATCACACACACACACACTAACACACTCTCTCCTTCTGTGTCAGCTGCTGTGTGCCTGTCTGAAAGTCATTCTCTTTCTTGAAGGGTTAACTTTCTATTCCCTTCTACGTCTTAAGAATTTTACTTCTGCGGGGCGCCTGGGTGGCTCAGTCGTTAAGCGTCTACCTTCGGCTCAGGTCATGATCCCGGGGTCCTGAGATCGAGCCCCACATCGGGCTCCCTGCTCGGCGGGAAGCCTGCTTCTCCTTCTCCCACTCCCCCTGCTTGTGTTCCCTCTCTCGCTGTGTCTCTCTCTGTCAAATAAATAAATAAAATCTTAAAAAAAAAAAAAGAATTTTACTTCTGGGAATCCACATGACCACCAGCCTGCTGCCAGCTTTATCCCACGTACAACCCCAAGTTGCTCTGCAGTTGTCACTTGTCTTTCTAGAACCCTGAACAGGCCGTGGAGTCCCTTGCGTCCCCGGGTGTTTCTTTCTGTCTCCAGCATGGGGCACAGTGACCCAGGCAGAGCAGATGCGCAGGAACACAGAACGGCTCACCACAAAAACCTTGTCAGCCCACCGCCCATCTCTCACGCTCTTCCTTCTCTTCCCCTCATGAAAGCGTCTGTACATACAATCTTGAGTGGAAGTCATATTAGCAGAGCCTATTTTCTACCACCTGGCACTCTCCAACCTTGGTCACAACATTGTGTAACTATTTGCTAACATGTTTTATCCACTATGATACTCTGACTTCTAGACCCTAAGGATCTAGTGTCACTTAACCTTCCCATTTGGAGCACCTACAATATAGAAGGTCTCAAAAATTATCTAAAGAAACGGAAATAAGGAGGGAGGGCAGAAGAGGGACACTTTTGAGCAACAAGAAAGCAGCAAGGTGTGGGGGAGGATTTACATGACATGATCAAAACAAAAGATACCCAATTTCAAAATCCTCACTTCATTTAACATAAAAATGGAAATTATTTGTCACAAGGTTAACATTGTATGTTTAATTAAATGAAATACAAGTTATTTTCTATACCTACTCAAACTCTTTAAAATTCCCAATACACATTTTATGCTAGATCCAGTCTCCCCATTTACCTCAAGGGATAGTATTAATCCCCATCATAAGACTATTTAATGTATGCATCTTAAAAAAGACAACGTATAGGAATAATACTAAATTAATACAAAGCATTTGCCTAGGCCTTTCCAGGTAATGGGGCCCTTATTGCACAGGTAAGTCATTTATCTCGTGACCACCTGAAGAGCTAAACAGAACAGGGGCTGTTATTTTCACTTTATAGTTGAGAAAATTGAACTTCAGAGAGGTTAAGAGGTACATACGCCTTGGAGCTGTGAATAAATTGAAGAAGGTGAAGGTAAAGGGGAGAAATATTAGATTTGCTCTTTTGAAAACGCTTCAGTGGGAGAAATGTAATCTTAATCAGCAGCAACAAATACTTATTCAGCATTTACCTCTTGGAACCCAGCTCTGTCTTTCCTGTGATAGAAATTTTATCAAAACAAAGAGCAGGCATCACTTCCCAGCCCTTCAGATAGCAAAATTTTTTGAGAGAGCTGGGCCTTTCAAATAATTTACTCTCCAAACGCTCTTAAATTCTAGGGTGGCAGAAAAAAGTAATCATTAACTATTTACCATCTATATGGCTAGAATACGATTTTCTTGGTTAAACTCATGATACAGTAAAAAGTTTCCTTCTCTGTGTGTGATGTGTGCATACTTTGAATGGTTCCTGGATAATCAATATGTGTTTATTCAGGAATAACACTGTTCCCCTTTATCCGACTAGAGTTCTTATTACCATGGTGGCTTCTTCTTGGGTGTGTGTGTGTGTGTGTGTGTGTGTGTGTGTGTGTGTGTGTGTGTGTGTGTGTGTTTATGTTTTACCTTTACTAGCTGTTTTTTCAGATGCTTTTATGTAGCCATCCTTTTGCCAATTTTAGAGCACCTGGAACAACATCTTCTTTTAAGTAATAGAATCATGAACAAGAAGGATTTAAGAGATCTCTATATCCACTGCCACTGAAATGCTAATACTTCTTGAAGTATGTCTAGAACTGAAACACTAGATTGCAACAAGAAAATATTTGCAACAAGTAGTGGATTATGAGTGATTTTCTGACTCTTTTTCTAAAAAACACAATTTTAATGGTTTATAATACCTTGGCAATAAATACAGAAAAGTATTATAGAATCCTGTAATTGTGGCATTTTTGCTTTTATGACATTTTGGAGATATATATATATGTGTGTGTGTGTATATATCCAAATATATATATATATATATATATATATATATATATATATATGTGTGTGTGTGTGTATATATATATATATATATATATATAAATTTTTATGCTAAATGAATGTGATCAGGAATAAAACTAACATTTATAATTTGCCCCCAAGGAAAAAAGTGCCCTATTTACCAACAGTCTGTATTATGACTACTTCCCTACTTGTTTTGATGAAAAGCAGAGATGTCTCATCTTTCTTGCTTTCCTTTTCAGGACTAAACATTAGGAGGCAAGTGATGTGCGTGAGACTTACCCACTCTTCCTCATCATAGTCTGAATGATGTGGTATGGAGTCCTGCCTTTTCATCGGCGGGGGTGGGTCCTGGGGACAGCTCTCCTCTGTGCTGTTCTTAGGAGACGGTGGTTTCTTCAGGACACCTCCTGGTCTGGCAGTGTAGAGGGCTAAAAGAGCACTTCTGACCAGCTGATCCTTGAAGGCATGTACAAAAAGCTCTGTCTGGAAAGAAATTGACAAGGATTAGAAACACCGTGGTAGGCATCCCAGCACAGAGCTATGGAAAGGTCAACAGCAGATTTGTTGGCACGTAAGTGGTGTACCTGGTGGAAAAAGTACAGGCAACAGAGAGAGAAAATGATTCATACCAATCAATGAAAATAGTTGAATTTTGGGATGCTGCCAAGGCCTTGAGTCCTCCTGTTCTAAAAGTTAATGCTAAGGTTCTGCGGGCACTCTAAACACCAGCTGTCTCCTCAGCCCCCCTCTTTTAGTTCCAAATTCTGTCTTTGAAGATGAATTTCACTAGAGATAATCATTTGAACACCATCTACCTACTGCGCTTTTCTTTTTTTTTTTTTTTTAAGATTTTATTTATTTATTTGATAGAGATAGAGAGAGGGAGAGCACAAGCAGGGGGAGTGGCAGGCAGAGGGAGAGGAAGAGGCAGGCTCCCCGCTGAGGAAGGAGCCCGACGTGGAGCTCGATCCCAGGACTCTGGGATCATGACCTGAGCCGAAGGCAGCCGCTTAATTGACTGAGCCACCCAGGCGCCCCATCTACTGTGCTTTTCAAGTAATTCCAAATGCACCTTAAAAGAAAATGTGATGAGACTATGTATATTCTATATTTTAAGCAGAATGAAAGTCTAAAAGGAAGATGCATCTTAAAAATAGAGGGAGAAAATTTTTTTTCTTCTTAGCATCATGAGTAGATTTTAACAGTAGAGATGGCACAGGCAGTCTTCCCATGACAATATTTGGTTTTTATTCCTTATTATCACCCCCTAAACTGTCTCCTCCACCAAATGGTTTCAGTAATGCTCAGTGTTAATGAGGCTGCTGTGAAACTTGCTATGGTAGATTTTTACAAGTAAGTACTATAGAAATGATGGCTTCCCAACAATAAAGAACTTTACAGTAGTACTTTGCAATTTCCTGATGAAATGTTTAATAGCTTCACCCTGTACTCTACTGGAGGATGCTGTAATTGATTTTCTGTATTATACTACGCTTAACATGCATGTGCTCTAACAATCTACTCAGTCAAAGAGTAGAGAAGTAACTCAAACATTGACTCATATTGTTAACACATTCACACTTTGTAATCTGTTAGGAAGGAGCCCTTTAACTCAACGCATTATTTTGAATAATAGTTGATGCCATCCCCATTTAACGAGACACTTGGATGTAATGCTGACTTCACCATCGCTGTAACTCAAGGTAATCCTTTATTGGCTCATTCTCGATGTGCAGTCAACAATGGCACGTCTAACTAATGGTTACTAAATTATCCCCAAAAAAACCCTGTTGTGAGTGTCAGCAATTAAAAGAAAACCAGCTAAACCCCATGCAAAACAACTGCTTAATAAGACTATATTTACATAGTTAAGTCTCTGCAATCAATCATGAAGTTCTAGAGCTGGAAGAGACCTTAAAGTCAGACCTCTTCATTAACCAGATAGGAAATTAAGAAACAAGGGTGGTGCCCTGTCCTAGAACAGACTGCTTACTGGTAACACAAATGGAACAGAACCTGAGTTTTCTAACAAATTCAGTAGCTTTTCCCCTTACTCCACACCACCTACCAACCCACCATCACCTGCATGCTTCTGTCCTTCTTCCCCTTCTTCCTTAACTCCAAGCTCCCCGAGTGCTTTGGGTATCTATCCACTCTTATTCATGTCTACAATTGCCGATGTAACTATCTTCACTGTTAAACTTTACTGGATGTTTTTAAATACTCTTTGAATCTATTGGTCATGTTGAAAGCACTCTGAAGGTAACTAGACAAGAAATATTAAAAAAAAAAAGAATATACAAGAATAAAAGGTTGAAAAATATTTTGGTAATGAATTAGGAAAACAAAAGAAAAAGGCAGCTTATACTGAAAAGGCACAAAGAGAAGTGTTAATTGATGTTCACAATGAAGTGTTAAAATGAGAATGAAAGTTACCAAAAAAATACTGATGAAAAATTTAGCTAGACAGTACTCAGACAAGGCAGTATAGTTAAAGCAAAATGGGGAAACATGTTATTTACATAATTTTCATACAGCATGGATAGATCCATCAATGTGAATTTAAATATTTAAAAATGCAAATTTACTTCCATTCAGCTTAACTAAACTATTTCTTTATTGATAGTTTCAATAAATTCTTTTGATTTATTTTTGGAGCAAAACAGCTTGCCTTCTTTGAATTCCTGCTACTACAGCTCCAGGCTCCATAACAGTCACCTAATTACTATGTAGCTGAATATCTATTCACACCCAATGAAATCTACAGTTCCTATAATTGCCATCATTTTCTTCCCATTGCATGCATGCACAGAGATTCCACTCCATTTATTCAAATCTCATTTGGGTTGATTTATCACCAAAGACATCAAAGATAATACACTATATTCTTGCAATTTTACAACCCAGAATTTTCTTGGGGGGTAGCTGAATGAACACACAAAATCTTATAGAAACACTTGTGTCTATATTGAAAAACTGATTTGACTCTTTGGAAACTCTCTGAATCACCAAGATCCTTTGCACGGAATTGCACTTTGTTAGAAAATAGCTAAATATTCCATTGCTATAACCATATGACCTGCAAATTTTTTTGACCAGCACTACTTAGTAAATGTAGACCAATGTAGACCCTGATGTTTTACAGTCAAAATTAATGAGCTTGAAGAGATTAATGTAATCACTCAATTCCAATACATTTGCATGCTGCTGTTGTTGCAACTGAGATGATATTAGGGAAGTTAAAGTCATGAGAAGGATGTGACCATGTCTCTGAGCTGCCCATTGACTCAAAGTATTGAAAACCTTTTTCCTTTTCTGACTCAGCTCACACTGCAATAAAGGAAACAAAAAGGCTGTCTAAACGTTATCCTAAGGGTAGGCAAAACAATTTATTTAAAATAGTTTAATAATATAGTAAAAAAAAAAAAAAAGCATAAGCTCTGAACCTGAGGTAGATCATTTCATTTGTTTGATACTAAAAAAGAGAGAGTAATGTTATCTTAAAAATGAAATGTTTTCTTGCCTTACTGACATTTTTCCAATTCATATTCTCATACAAGTATTCTTCAAAGTATCACACAGAATTATCTGCAAGTATAAAACCAGTAAAATTACTTCTCCTGGGGATGAATTTCCTAGGTTAAATATTAATGGCAGAGGAATAGTTAGGAATATGTTTATTTAAAACCACCCTTTTTAACTAGAGATCTCAACAAATTAAGCAAAGTATCATTCTATTTAGAATCTCATTTTTTCACTGAAAAAAATTCAAAGCTATGCCTAATCCCACCTGCAATACAGAAGTAGCCAATGCCATAAACAGGTGATTATTACTGTAGTGGTCATGTACATGGCAAAAAAGAATTCTGTTTATTTTTTTTCTGGACCCTACTACTCCCTATTGTTTTACACCCAACTAGCTTCATTTGTTTTCATCAGCTACATTGGTTCCTATCTGATACCATTTGATTTCTTTTTTATGATTGAGGTATAACTGACATACGATATTATCAGTTTCATGTGTACAGTATAAGGATTCAACATTTATATATATTGCAAAATTATCACCACAATAAGTCTGGTTATTTTTATTTTTTAGAGATTTATTTATTTATTTGAGGGGGGGAGGGGCAGAGGGAAAGAATCTCTCAAGCAGACTCCCCAGTGAGTGGGGAGCCCTGCACAGCTTGATCCGATGACCAATGAGGTCATGACCCTAGCAGAAACCAAGAATCAGTTGCTCAACCAACTGAGCCACCCAGGCACTCCCGGTTATTTTTAAACAATTGATAAGCTTTAATTATTTCATAGGGCAATAGTGCTATACTCTGTAATTAGTACATTAATATGTGTTCAACATTCCCCAAAGAAAAGAATACTGAACCTTCAGGAGAGTTACTTGACATCTGAGCAGATCATACAAATTATTCACTTGACCTTGGTGAAATCACATAATCACTTTTCCCTAGTTTGCACAAAATTACAATGCCTATCTGTGAAACCCTCATGGCAGTTCATTGTAAACTGTGAAGTGCACTCTTCTATTTATGCTCCATGCTCCTCCTTCTTGAATGATCTGTTCGGTTTCCTTTGTTGACTCATTGTTCCAGGCTCATTTAAAATATGGTAAGTGGATCCTAAGGGACCTTAAACCACTTTCTTGTAAGCATTTTTTTCCCTACTGGTGATATAATGCATTTCTCCATAGTGTCAACTATCATCTTTATGCCCCTGTCTCTAAAATCCATCTCTACCCACCTCCTGAACCAGCACTGTCACCTATTTCCATATGAAAGTCTTTCAAGGTTAGAAGTCACAGCCTGATCTCAAGTGTTTTTAATAAATGTGTTCTGCCCAGCTTTTCAAACTGTGTGGTACTGTCACTATGCAGCAACTCAGAGCCAAAATGTCTGGATCATCTTCAGCAATACTTATTTCTATATTAGTCATTAATTTCTGCTAGTTATACCTTTTCAGTAATTTCAAAGATTAGTCCTTACTTTATATTTCCACAGCTAGTCCCAGTTAAGATCCTTTCTACATTCCATGTGGATACTTCCCATGGTCTCCTTATTGGTTGATTTACTTTTCTTAAGCTAATGCTCCTTTTTAGAGGATGTTTTTCAAGGCCACCAGTATTAACATTTGGATTCCTGAGTCCCAGCTCAGAACTGCTGAAACAGAATTTTTATTTTTTAGCAAGCTTCCCCAAGAGCAATCCTGACATTTTGCAATGGCCAATAATGTCCAATAACTCAAATTCACTGTCCTAGCTCAATTTCTCTATTCCTATGAGGATGGTCTTCACCAAGCATGTATCCAGTCCTTCCTTACTCAATTACCTTCCAACTTATGTAAGAGACTTTCTCTTGGGTGAATAACCAGGAGTGGGATGGCTAGATCATATACATATATGATCATATAAATATATATAAAAAATATATATATATATAAACTTTATGAGACGCTGAACTGTTTTTCAGAGTGTACAAATAATTGTGTACCAATAAATGATTCATGAACGTTCCAGTTGTTCCATATCCTCCCCAACTTCTCATATGCTGAACCTTTTTGATTTCAGCTATTCTGGTGGGTAGTTAGTACTATCTCATTTTTGTTTAATTTTGCATTTCCCTAAAAACAAATGATGATGAACATCTTTACATGTATTTATTTGTCATTCATACATCTTCTCTGGTAAAATGTCATTTCAATTCTTTTGCCCAATTTTAATTGAGTTGTTTGTCCTATAATTAAGTTGAAAGAATACGTATTCTGATGTAAGTCCTTTGTAAGAAAATATTTTACAAATATTTTCTCTCAGTCCATGACTTGCCTTTCATTTTTTAAAAAATTTTATTGTTATGTTAATCACCATACATTACATCATTAGTTTTTGATGTAGTGTTCCATTATTCATTGTTTGCATGTAACACCCAGTGCTCCATTCAATACATGCCCTCTTTAATACCCATCACCAGGCTAATCACCCATCACCCATCACCCATCACCACCCCCCCACCCCCGTCCCCTCTAGAACCCTCAGTTTGTTTCTCAGAGTCCATAGTCTCTTATGGTTCATCTCCTTCTCTGATTTCCCCCCTTCATTTTTCCCTTCCTACTATCTTTTTTTTTTAAACATATAATGTATTATTTGTTTCAGAGGTACAGGTCTGTGATTCAACAGTCTTGCACAATTCACAGCACTCACCATGGCACATACCCTCCCCAATGTCCATCACCCAGCCACCCCATCCCTCCCACCCCCTACCACTTCAACAACCCTCAGTTTGTTTCCTGAGATTGAGAATTCCTCATATCCATGAGATCATATGATACATGTCTTTCTCTGATTGACTTATTTTGCTTAGCATAATACCCTCCAGTTCCATCCACGTCGTTGCAAATGGCAAGATTTCATTCCATTATATATATATACCACTTCTTCTTTATCCATTCATCTGTCAATGGACATCTTGGCTCTTTCCATAGTTTGGCTATTGTGGACATTGCTGCTATAAACATCAGGGTGCATGTACCCCTTCGGATCCCTAGATTTGTATCTTTGGGGTAAATACCCAGTAGTGCAATTGCTGGGTTGTAGGATACCTCTATTTTCACCTTTTTGAGGAACCTCCATACTGTTTTCCAGAGTGGCTGCACCAGCTTGCATTCCCACCAACAGTGTAGGAGGGTTCCCCTTTCTCCACATTCCCACCAACATCTGTCGTTTCTAGATTTGTTAATTTTAGCCATTCTGACTGGTGTGACGTGGTATCTCATTGAAGTTTTGATTTGAATTTCCCGTATGCCGAGCGATGTTGAGCACCTTTTCATGTGTCTGTTGGCCATTTGGATGTCTTCCTTGGAAAAATGTCTGTTCATGTCTTCTGCCCATTTCTTGATTGGATTCTGTGTTCTTTGGGTGTTGAGTTTGATAAGTTCTTTATAGATTTTGGATACTAGCCCTTTATCTGATATGTCATTTGCAAATATCTTCTCCCATTCTGTCAATGTCTTTTGGTTTTGTTGACTGTTTCCTTTGCTGTGCAAAAGCTTTTTATATTGATGAAGTCCCAGTAATTCATTTTTGCGCTTGCTTCCCTTGCCTTTGGCGATGATTCTAGGAAGCTGCTGCAGCTGATGTCGAAGAGGTTGTTGCCCGTGTTCTCCTCTAGGCTTTTGATGGACGCCTGTCTCACATTTAGGTCTTTCATCCATTTTGAGTCTATTTTTGTGTGTGGTATAAGGAAATGGTCCAGTTTCATTCTTCTGCATGTGGCTGTCCAATTTTCCCAACATCATTTGTTGAAGAGATTATCTTTTTTGCCATTGGACATTCATTCCTGCTTTGTCAAAGATTAGTTGACCATAGAGTTGAGGGTCCATTTCTGGGCTCTCTGTTCTGTTCCATTGATCTATGTGTCTGTTTTTGTGCCAGTACCATATTGTCTTGATGATGACAGCTTTGTAATAGAGCTTGAAGTCCGGAATTGTGATGCCACCAGCTTTGCTTTTCTTTTTCAACATTCATCTGGCTATGCGGGGTCTTTTCTGGTTCCATACAAATCTTAGGATTATTTGTTCCATTTCTTTGAAAAAAGTGGATGGTATTTTGATAGGGATTGCGTTAAATGTGTAGATTGCTCTAGGTAGCATTGACATCTTCACAATATTTGTTCTTCAAATCCATGAGCATGGAACATTTTTCCATTTCTTTGTGTCTTCCTCAATTTCTTTCATGAGTATTTTATAGTTTTCTGAATACAGATTCTTTGCCTGTTTGGTTAGATTTATTCCTAGGTATCTTATGGTTTGGGGTGCAATTATAAATGGGATCGACTCTTTAATTTCTCTTTTTTCTGTCTTGTTGCTGGTGTATAGAAATGCCACTGATTTCTGTGCATTGATTTATTATCCTGCCACTTTACTGAATTCCTGTATGAGTTCTAGCAGTTTTGGGGTGGAGTCTTTTGGGTTTTCCACATAAAGTATCATATCATCTGCAAAGAGTGAGAGTTTGACTTCTTCTTTGCCAATTCGGATGCCTTTTATTTCTTTTTGTTGTCTGATTGCTGTGGCTAGGACTTCTAGTATTATGTTGAATAGCAGTGGTGATAGTGGACATCCCTGCTGCGTTCCTAACCTTAGGGGGAAAGCTCTCAGTTTTTCCCCATTGAGAATGATATTCGCTGTGGGTTTTTCATAGATGGCTTTTATGATATTAAGCTATGTACCCTCTATCTCTATACTCTGAAGAGTTTTAATCAAGCAAGGATGCTGTACTTTGTCAGATGCTTTTTCTGTATTGAGAGGATCATATGGTTCTTGTTCTTTCTTTTATTAATGTATTGTATCACATTGATTGATTTGTGGATGTTGAACCAACCTTGCAGCCCAGCAATAAATCCTACTTGGTCGTGGTGAATGATCCTTTTAATGTACTGTTGGATCCTATTGGCTAGTATTTTGGTGAGAATTTTTGCATCCATGCTCATCAGGGATATTGGTCTGTAATTCTCCTTTTTGATGGGGTCTTTGGTTTTGGGATCAAGGTTATGCTGGCCTCATAAAACGAGTTTGGAAGTTTTCCTTCCATTTCTATTTTTTGGAACAGTTTCAGAAGAATAGGTATTAATTCTTTAAATGTTCGGTAGAATTCCCCTGGGAAGCCATCTGGCCCTGGGCTCTTGTTTGTTGGGAGATTTTTGATGACTGCTTCAATTTCCTTAGTGGTTATAGGTCTGTTCAGGTTTTCTATTTCTTCCTGGTTCAGTTTTGGTAGTTGATCCATCTCTAGGAATGCATCCATTTCTTCCAGATTATCTAATTGCTGGCATAGAGTTGCTCATAATATGTTCTTAGAATTGTTTGTATTTCTTTGGTGTTGGTTGTGATCTCTCCTCTTTCATTCATGATTTTGTTGATTTGGGTCATTTCTCTTTTCTTTTTGATAAATCTGGCCAGGGGTTTATCAATCTTTTTAATTCTTTCAAAGAACCAGCTCCTAGTTTCATTGATCTGTTCTACTGTTCTTTTGGTTTCTATTTCATTGATTTCTGCTCTGATCTTTACTATTTCTCTTCTCCTGCTGGGTTTAGGCTTTATTTGCTGTTCTTTCTCCTGCTCCTTTAGTTGTAGGATTAGGTTGTGTTCTTGAGACCTTTCTTGTTTCTTGAGAAAGGCTTGTATTGCTATATGCTTTCCTCTTAGGAACGCCTTTGCTGCATCCCAAAGATTTTGCACAGTTGTGTTTTCATTTTCATTGGTTTCCATGAATTTTTTTAATTCTTCTTTAATTTCCTGGTTCACCCATTCATTTTTTAGCAGGATGCTCTTTAGCCTCCATGTATCTGAGCTCTTTCTGACTTTCCTCTTGTGATTGAGTTCTAGTTTCAAAGCACTATGGTCCGAAAATATGCAGGGAATGATCCCAATCTTTTGGTACCGGTTGAGACCTGATTTGTGACCTAGGATGTGATCTATTCTGGAGAATGTTCCATGGGCACTAGAGAAGAATGTGTATTCTGTTGCTTTGGGATGGAATGTTCTGAATAGATCTGTGAAGTCCATTTGGTCCAGTGTGTCATTTAAAGTCTTTATTTCCTTGTTGATCTTTTGCTTAGATGATCTGTCCATTTCAGTGAGGGGGGTGTTAAAGTCCCCTACTATTATTGTATTGTTGTCGATGTGTTTCTTTGCTTTCGTTATTAATTGGCTTATGTAATTGGTTGCAGGAGCATAGATATTTACAATTGTTAGATCTTCTTGTTGGATAGACCCTTTAAGTAGGATATAGTGCCCTTCCTCATCTCTTATTATAGTCTTTGGTTTAAAATCTAATTTGTCTGATATAAGGATTGCCACTGCAGCTTTCTTTTGATGTCCAGTAGCATGGTAAATGGTTTTCCACCTCCTTACTTTCAATCTGGAGGTGTCTTTGG
Organism: Halichoerus grypus; assembly: GCF_964656455.1. Lineage (NCBI taxonomy): Eukaryota > Metazoa > Chordata > Mammalia > Carnivora > Phocidae > Halichoerus > Halichoerus grypus. Next base: position 121,372,644 of record NC_135714.1, read on the forward strand.
GTCTAAAATGAGTCTCTTGCAGACAGCATATCAATGGGTCTTATTTTTTTATCCAATCTGATACCCCGTGTCTTCTGATTGGGGCATTTAGCCCATTTACATTCAGGGTAACTATTCAAATATATGAATTTAGTGCCACTGTATTGCCTGTAAGTTTACTGTTACTGTATATTGTCTGTGTTCCTTTCTGGTCTATGTTACTTTTAGGCTCTCTCTTTGCTTAGAGGACCCCTTTCAATATTTCTTGTAGGGTTGGTTTCATGTTTGCAAATTCTTTTAGTTTTTGTCCTAGAAGCTTTTTATCTCTCCTTCTAGCTGCATGCATATTTTTCTCGTTTAGTGCTCTGAATATATCATGCCAGTCCCTTCTGGCTTGCCAGGTCTCTGTGGATAGGTCTGTTGCCAATCTAATGTTTCTACCATTGTAGGTTACAGACCTCTTGTCCTGAGCTGCTTTCAGGATTTTCTCTTTGTCTCTGAGACTTGTAAGTTTTACTATTAGATGTCAGGGTGTTGACCTATTTTTATTGATTTTGAGGGGGGTCCTCTGTGCCTCCTGGATTTTGATGCCTGTTTCCTTCCCCAAATTAGGGAAGTTCTCTGCTATAATGTGCTCCAATATACCTTCTGCCCCTCTCTCGCTTTCTTCTTCTGGGATCCCAATTATTCTAATATTGTTTCATCTTATGGTATCACTTATCTCTCGAATTCTGTCCTCGTGATCCAGTAGCTGTTTTTCTCTTTTTCTCAGCTTCTTTATTCTCCATCATTTGGTTTTCTGTATCACTAATTCTCTCTTCTGCCTCATTTATCCTAGCAGTTAGAGCCTCCATTTTTGATTGCACCTCATTAATAGCCTTTTTTATTTCGACTTGGTTAGATTTTAGTTCTTTTATTTCTCCAGAAAGGGTTTCTCTAGTATCTTCCATGCTTCTTTCAAGCCCAGCTAGTATCTTTTAACCGTCATTCTGAACTCTAGTTCCGACATCTTACTAATGTCCATATTGATTAGGTCCCTGGCAGTTGGTACTGCCTCTTGTTCTTTTTTTTGGGGTCAGTTTTTCCATCTTGTCATTTGTGCAGAGGCGAATAGATGAATGAGAGAACAAAATGCTAACAGGGTAACAACAACCCCAGAAAAATATACACTAAATGAATCAGAAGAGACCTTCCAGAAAGTGGTCGCTTTTCTGTTCAGAGAGTTGCTGCTATTCTTTTCTTTGATTTCCTATTGAGTTTGTAGGTGTTCAAAATGGTTTGATCCCTATCTAGCTGAATTCCTGGGACCAGACGAAATTTAGGTCTCCTACTCCTCTGCCATCTTGCTCCTCCCCCCTTGCCTTTTCATTTTTAATAGTGTCTTCTGAATAGTGTCTCCTAAAAACTTTAATGAAAGTTTTTGATTGTGATGATGTCTTATATATCATTTGATTTCTTTTTTTGGTTCCTACTTTTTGTGTTCTAAGAAATATTTGCCTAACCCAAGATGACAAAAATTTTCTCCTGTGTTGTCTTCTTGACATTTGTTTCCTCTTTTAGCCTGTATATTAAGATCTATTATCTTTTGAATTAATTTTTATAGATGTGTTAGGTAATGATAAAGAAAGGTTCATTTGATTTTTTGCATATGGCTATCCAATTGTTCCTGAGTTTTATGTTAAAAAACGTCATTTTCCCAGTGAATTTTCTTTGCACTTTTGTCTAAAGTTATTTGAACATATATGTGTGGATGTATTTCTAGATTCTCTATTCCATTCCATTGATGTCTATACTTACATGATAAGTTACAAGCCACATAATACATTGGGTATTACTTTTATTTTATTTATTTTTTCTAATTTTTTTTTTTTTTGAGAGAGAGAGAATGAGTGAGAGCATGGCGGGGGGGCAGAGGGCGAGGGAGAGAAAGAATCTCAAACAGACTCCATCCTGAGCTTGGAGCCTTTACGGGGCTCAATCTCAGACCCCTGAGATCATGACCTGAGCTGAAATCAAGAGTTGGACGCATAACTGACTGAGTCACCCAGGCACCCCTGGGTATTACTTTTATTTTAAAGAGTAAATATATTTAAGTACATTAAAGTTTGAATTTTTTTGTATCTGTCCACATACTTACCATTTCTGCCACTCCTTATTCTTTTGTGTAGATCTATTTTTTGCATGTTATCACTTCCTTCTGCCTGAAGACTACTTTAAAATTTGTAGTAGTGCAAGTTTTCTATGAAATCTTTCAGTTTTTATTTGTCTAAAATGGTCTTTATTTCATCTTTATTTTTGAAAGATATCTTCTCTTGATATGGAATTATAATTTGTGTGTGTGTGTGTCAGTACTTTGAAGATATTACTCCATTGTCTTCTGGCTTACATAGTGGCTAATATGAAGCCTATGAATAATTCTGTTATATATACTTTTTCTTTTTCTCAATTTTCACTTTATCTTTGTTTCTCAGCAGTTCGATGATGATGTACCTTCATTTTTTGTAATGTTTATTCTGCTTGAAGTACACTGAACTCCTTGGATCTATAGTTTCACTGTTTCATAGAATTTTGAAAAATTTTCATCATCACTTCAGCAAATATTTGTTTGTTTTCCTCTCTGCTTCTTCCAGGACTCCAATTACATGCATATTAGACTTCTTGGTATTGTTCTGTAAGTCATTCTTGTTCTTTTTTTCTCTCTCTCTCTGTTTTTATGTCTTTTTCTCTCTGTACTTCATTTAAATGGTTTCTAATACTATGTTTGCAAGTTCACTATTTATTCTTCTCAAGTGACCAATCTGCTAAGTCCACCTAGTACATATTTTTATTTCAGAAATTATATTTCATAATTCTCTCATTTCTATGTTATTCTTTTTAGCTTTCCATTTCCCCCTTATCCTGTGTATGTGTTTCTCTGCTTCCCTAAATATACGGAGCATATTTATAATTGCTGTTGTAAGGTCCTTATTTGCTAATTTCATTATCTCTGTTGTTTCTGGGTCTGTTTCTGTTGCTTGATCTTTCTTCTAGTTATGGGTCATATTTTTCTGCTTCATTTTTGCTTGATATATGCTTATTTCACCAATTAAATGCTTACCATTTAAAGAGGAGTATAAAAAGAAGTAGAAATACTATCACAAAGTTTCATTTTCATTTACATATTTATATACATTTATATATACTTTCACCAAGTATAAATAAACAAAAGAACCTCTACTCGTTAAGTTCTTCTGTTTAGTTTGGAACTGAGATAGGGTAGTTGAAGTAAATAAAAGTAAGAATTCCTTTGCAGTAGCCAAGTGATCAACATAATCAATATATTATGTGTATCTTCAACTTCTTAGTATACTGGCTTCCTGGCATTGCCATTAAAAAAAAAAAAAAAAAAAACGCAGCACATTTCTTAAGAAAACCCTGAGCTAAATGTTAGAATAAAGTGTTTTGTTTTCTTTTTTTGAATACAATAGGATGTTTCAGTATATTATGTTAAGGTTAAAGGATACTAGGAATTAGAAGTTGTGAGATTTTGTCAAATATATTGTGAGCATAGCCTCTAATATTTGTAACAAAATCCTTATGTTATTGTTACCATTTAACAATTGTCATAATGTGACACACCCCATTCTTTTAAATTTTAGGTTGTAAAAGTTAAGGGCCATTTCTATTTAGTATTTATCATATAGCATCTAGTGCAATACCACACACAATTAAGTGCTTGATATTGCTTTTTGATGAGCAATAATAATGATTTTCTAAACAAGATTTATCAATCTCTGTGAAGTAGAGAATGTGATATCTAAGCTATGAGAGATAAATACCATACACCGGTCTATACTTAGGTCCTTATTTTTTTAGTTTGAATTTCATCACATTACTTTTTTCTCCCTTTTCTTTTTCATAGTATTGCATACTTTCAGTCTAGCGGAAAGGAAAATATATTTTTATCCCATCCTATTATTAACCTTTCAGATCTTACGTTAAAAATTTGGCCTATCCTTTGTCTTCTCTCTTCAAGCTATTCATATAAACTCAGTCTGTCTTTTGTTATGACCCTAAAAGATTAAATAATTTCTTTATTATTTTCATGAATTAATATGCAACAAACCCAGTCATTCATCAGAAGGTATACTAATAATTAAAAAATTAGAACAATTTAATTGAGTTTGTGCACATTAGGACATGAAAATATTATTAAAAAAAATTTTATTCTTATGGAATTTCAGTTTTATTCTCCCCACTCTCACCCCCACATCCCTACTTGTTTCCTTCATTGCATATGCAAGTGTCCATCATGGAACTCATGGAACATTTGACCATATTGTATAGTAGCTAAGTTCACAGCATTTGGAGCTAGACTCACAAGGTGTGTGATTTGGGGTACATTATATATATTTTTGAACCTCAGTTTCCCCTACTGTATAAAATAAGGCTATTAACAGTACCTACTTCATAGGATTAAAAAGATTAAATGTTGAAAATTCATGGACTTGTGGAAAGTTATAATAACACCTCACTCATAGTTATTAAACCTCCAATAAATGCTAGCTATTATTGTCATCATCATTAGCATCATAAATAAGCATTACCATCAAGAACCTTGAATCTCTTGGGAAGACAAGGAAAGACCTGTGTCTTATTCCATTTTCGGCACCTAGTGTCAGAAACTGCACCTGATAATTAGTATGAACTCAGTAAATATTTTACTTTTCATAAATTGTATTTGTTTGTTTCCACGAGTAGATGTTTAGAGGGATGGAATTTTGCTGGGGAGCCTTAGTCTTATGGCTTGGTTATCAATAACAGTAGAGATGGCATGAATTGACCTTGGATCTACAAATATTGTTGCTCTGAGATTCTCTGAATATGCAGTTGTCTCTGTTGTCCTTTGCTTTCCACCCCCAGACTCTGAGTATATATTGATCTGATAATTTGTCCATTGCTATCATCTCCAGATGCAACATGTTACCTAAGAGGAGAGATGCCATCTCATTACAAAATAACTGAATGCCTCCTCTACACTACACATGGGCTGCCCTCAGCCCTCCCCAGCCTCCCCAGCTTAGTGCAGAGAACTCTCCCATACTTGACTATGGAGTTTCCTTGGTAAGTATGAACACAGATAATCCCCATTATGTATTGAATATGCTATATGAATGAGCTCCAAAGAAAATAACCAAAGTATTTATTTTCTAAACAAACCAGTTCAGACTCAATAAAAGAAACAAGAGGGCTATCAACAAAAAAAGGATTTTTATGCTCTAACCCACAGTGTGAAAGGCCCCGATCTTAAAGACAAAATGTCTTAGAGGAGCCTGGCTGGCTCAGTCACTACAGCATGCAACTCTTGATCTTGCAGTTGTTAAGTCTGAGCCCCACATTGGGTATAGAGATTACTTAGAAATAAAATCTTAAAACAACAACAACAAAAATCCAAAATATTTTAAGCTACATCTTTGTAATATTAAATTATAATAAAATTTAAGATGCCCCTAAGAATATTTATCTTTTATACCAAGTTCATGGATCACACATTATTTTAAACCCTAAACTATTAGCCATCTTCATAGATTATGCAAAACTCTGTTAACTTAGATAATTCTTTGAAATTCCAGACAGAATTCTTAAAATAATGCATGGCTTGCAAACTTAACTTCAAAAAGATCCCCCTGATTTCAAGGACTGACAGATTTATTAGTAGATGAAGTTCGTCTACTTAGTAGAAAAACATAGGGGAAAAATTTGGAGCAATACTGAATTACAGGAGAAAATTCACACCCTGTCCCATCCCCCACCCCAATCACTGCAGCAAGTTGTAAATGATGTATGAAAGGACAAACCCCTGCCCAATGCACGGGAAGAATATAAGCACTGCTCTGTAATCACTGCAGTGATGTGCTGTTTGCTAAGATTTTCTGCTTAGGTGAACCCAGAAAAAACTCACATCATCTACAAATCCAAAAAAGAAATCAACCAAAATGAAATTATATTATTTTACTATATGCAACACTCTCCTCTTTTCCCCCCTTTTTTCTAGCCATGACATATTTATTGACTATTAGACATATTTATTGACTATTAGACATATTTATTGACTATTAGACATATTTATTGACTATTAGGATACTGAAGCATTACTGAGGAGTATGTCTAACAAAAAGATGTTAAAAAATTTTTAAAAAGGAAATGTCAAAACACATATATTACAAAGAGGATACGAGAAAGATTTTCCATCCCAGAGTCAACCAGATCTGGGTTTGAACCCCAGTTTTGTTTGAACCTTAGGTTTGACTCTAGCTGCATGATTTCACAAATCTTTTTTTTAACTTCTCTGAGCTTCAATCATTTTCCTTTGTGAGATGGAGATAATAGGTACATACAATTTAAAAATTAAATTTGAAGATTAAATGAAATCATGTAAGTCATAAAGCACAATACTTGGCAAAGTAGGGTATCTGTGAAATGTGGGTCAATTTTTTTCTTTCCATTTCATGATGGAAGTACCTGTTAAGTCATGGAAAGAATGTTGCATTCTGAACTGGAAGTCTTAGGTTGTCATTTTTCACTTTTTAATTTATGAGACAATTCAGTTGACCTTTCTGAATAGATATTAGCTAATTTTTTTTAAGATTTTACTTATTAATTTAAGACATAGTGATACAGAGAGAGAGAGCATGAGCAGGGAGAGAGGCAGAGGGAAAGGGAGAAGCAGGCTCTCCGCTGAGCCAGGAGCCCTGATGCGGGGCTCGATTCCAGGACCCCGGGATCATGACCTGAGCCAAAGGCAGATGCTTAAGCATCTGAGCCACCCAGGTGCCCCAATATTAGCTAATTTTTAATGAAAATAGGTATTAGTTTTTTTCTGTAAGAAAAATATACGATAATGTACATTAAAATTTCAGTAAGTGCCAGGTTTTAACATTATAAATTAACATATATGAGTCAAACATATATAAATATATAATACCCAAATTCTCATGAATCTGTTCATTAGGGACATGACAAACTACAGTTATTTTATTCTAAAATGATATAATGAGAATTTTTTTTTTTTGCTCAGTTTCTTCAAGGTCATATTTATTGGAACTATCTCATAATAAACTGCGAGATGTCCTCAGAATGCAAAGGTTAAGGATAAGTGTATTGGAATTGGACTCCAGGACACCTGATTTTATATTTAAACTCAAGCTGCAACTTATCTTTTCTATCTTGGCTCTCTCTGAATCTTTCAGCTGCCTTAATTAGCTATGGAAGCTGATGTTGAGTGTTTACCCCATGCCAGACTACATTTCCTCTTTGCATAGACAGATGCAAGGCACCTTTGAAAAAATTAAGGCTTAGGTCCCACTACATTTCAAACAATAGCTAATATTTTTAAATTTTCTTAAAACCTTCTCCCAGTAGATAAGGTTGCAGAAAGCAAACTGAGGCAGAGGAATTACCCCATGCTACTGATAAGAATCCACATCAAAGTTGTGCTTTCAAATGAAGTGACATTCCTAATTCAAATGTATAGCTTCATATGCGTAAAAATTAGTTGATCACCAGAGGAAAATAAAGTAATTTTCAAAATCTAATTTAACTCTTTTAATAAGGCCATGAACCAAAGAGAATGAAAGATGTCAAGAAAAAGAGAAAATATACCTTAGCCAATAATAGGTGTCATTTCCTACTTAAAAAAAAATTAATGCTCAGTAAGATTTGAAAAGAGAATGAGGCCTATTCATTTTGATCTTGTGGCAATACTTTGAAGCTTACTTTTTAACTTAGTCTATTTTACATTTCCAGATGCTATGAAAGGCAATGTATGCAGAAAGCAACACCAATGGGGATTTGGGTATTTCATTTTCCCCACTGTAGTGGTGATTTGGATCTTACTTTTTCTGAAAGCATCTTTAAAGAATTCTTCAAGCTGTCTGGAGAATGCTGGCTTGCAGAATTAAGCAGTAGGTCTGCATGGGTTGCTATCAGAGGTTGTAGTTGATTGATGTTGCTGAGAACTTCTTTTGCTTTGGCTGTGTTTTCAGGTGAATAGTAAATAAACTGGTATCCAGTACTGGAACAACAAAGATAAAGGCAAGTTACACAAAAAAGCAGAAAGAATTTGCAGCCCTTAGTACCAGATGGCAAATGAGAAACAGAACTCCAAATAGCATGACTTCCTTTTGAACAGAAAAGAACTATTCTAAGAGGTTTATATGATGTCCTAAGAGTTTTTTAAGTAAAATGACCAAGATATTTTTTAAGACCAAGATATTTTTTAAAGATTTTAAAAGTGAAATACATCGAGTTTTGCTCAACCACAAGGAAGATTCTTTATAATTACATATGTCAGGTATTAGTATTCAAAATAAAATTATTGTTAATTACTAATAAACTTGAAGTCACATTAGTACAGAGTGAAAAGAAAAGTATGAGCTTTTATATTCAGGCTAATTTGAATATTAATCCTGGCTCTGCCACCTGCTAGCTGGGTGACCTTAGTAGGCTTCAGTTTCCTCCACAGGAAATTAGGAATAAATATACAAGAATTCTAAGAGGTGGGTAAGATTGGTCATAATTCATGTGAAATGCCTACAATAGTGACTAACACAGAGCAAGCATTCAATAAATACTACCTATATTTTCCCCCATGATAGGTAGGGCAGAGTGAGTAAATTTTAATAGCTGAGAAATGGGGAGGAAATATATTAATGCCAAGTGGGCATAAGGAGAATTTTATTGGATAGAACGAGAATATTTATAGCATAAAAATTTCATTATGCTATTTTATCATTACCCATTTTGTTCCTAGTGCTTTCTCATTTCACTTGGAAAAAAATGTAAAATTGATTACTAATTGAAGAATTACTGACTTTTATAATCATCATCTAAGAATTGGTCAAGCATACTATGGGGGTAAGGATTCCATGGAATGAAGGAATCTTTGGATTAGGAAAGACAAAGGAAGCATTTCAGCAGGGAAAGGAATAAACCAGCAAAATACCAGCCAAAGTGAAAGAAGAGCGAAGTTCACTTGGTTGGTGCAGCACTTGCCTACATCTCTTTGCATCCAACTGTCACAGCATTTTTCATATATCTTGTACTCTGTGTTGAGTATTTATTATTTTCTCTACACTTACCAGTTAAATTACTAAAATTCCCATAATTCCATTTCTTATTTAGAAATATTAGAATCCAATGAGAAAAACTAACATCCAGGGAGCACTCCTCCTCCCCTTCCATTTACACTAATGACTTTTAGGGGAAAGTACAAGTTTCTTTAGGAAGACAACACTCTTTCTTGTAAACATATAATGAATATTCCCATAATTTTATTTATGTATTTATTTATCGCAATGATTAAAAGAAAAACCCTTGGTTGCTTGGACTATTCAGAAGCTAGGGCAAGAAGCTGATGAGGGATACAGGTTTGTGAAGGCTAAGAAACATGTCGCTAGTGTGTGACACTTAGGAGAATTTGCTCTTAATTCTGTACTTACAGACTTTTACATTTCAGAAGTGGGAGCCTAAAAATAAAACATACCTTAACTACTTATTATATATATTTCAATGCAAATTAAAGCAAATGAACAAAGAACAATGGTGAGGAGGAGAAAGAAAACATTTGTCCCTGCCAGTTATCTATAACTTTTTCTGGTTCATCTGATCTCATGCGGAGTGTGCTAAGGCCTCTAACAATAAAATCACCACCTGTGATGTCTTCCCTTACTCATCTGTACTCAGACCCGATACAAAGTTCAATCCACCACAGTGGATTAGGAAATGAAACAACTCCGTGTTATTTTTGCAAAGAAAGTGATTATCTAAAGATATTGGTGGGTCGTGGGGGTGGGGATGATATTTGATACCCAGCACCTCTGACAGCAGAGAGAGACTTAACTACAGACCCAACATAGAAAGCAACGTGCAGTAGCTGCTTGGTGGTCCCTTTCCACTGATCTCTTCTGTCATAATTTGCTTTCTTCTGTCAACTTCTGGGTACTGACAGGCCTTCCACGGCTTAGCTCTTGGAAAGCAGAGTTCTGGAGGCCATGTGTGGTCTTCCATCTTTCTCTTCCCATAACTGTCCTCTTTGAGGGTGTCATGCCTGCCCTCTCATAATTCAATCCCATGCATTCTTTTGACTCCTGTCACCATTGCCTTCCTTCTTTACTCATCTCATACTTCCCTGGCATTTCATTGTTACTTTATTCCTGAACATTACCTACTTTCATTATTATTTTTTTTTTAAAGATTTTATTTATTAATTTATTTGAGAGAGAGCGCGTCAAGGCACAAGAGCAGGGAGTAGGGGCGGGGGGTGGAGAGGGAGGAGGAAAGAATTCCAAGCAAACTGCACTGAGCATGTAGCCCCACGTGGGGCTTGATCCCCCCATCCCAGGACCCCGAGATCATGACCTGAGCAAAAGCCAAGAGTCGGACGCTCAACAGACTGAGCCACTCAGGCACCCCTACTTTCATTATTTTTTCCTACATATTTCTAATTCTGCAAATTCCTTTAGACTCTCCTCTCCATTTGAGTCTACTACATACATTTTCAAGATTTATTTCTTAGGTGTTCTTTCCCTATTACTTTCCCTATTATTTCAGTGGTCCTCAAATTTTAGCAGGCATACGATTCACTTGGGGATGAGGAGAGGGCCTGGGTGTTTGTTTAAAAGATGCAGATTCCCTGGCATCAGTGGGTTGTAGCATCTGTAGCAGCCACCTCAGGAAATCCAGCTGATGCACAGGCACAGCTGAGCACTTTTAGAGACACCTGCTGCCCTTGTTTTGGCTGTGAATCCCCTCTAAACCCTTGATCTTGCTAGCAATGACGCTGATAAAGGTCCTTTTTCTCATTCTAACTTTCAAGTTCCTTGTTCCTCGGTTACTCTTATTTCCATGATATCCTTTACAAGGCTAGCTTTGTACTCCATCTTTATATCTAGCACAGGTTGTTTTGCATCCCTTCTCATTATCAGTGCTGCCTCCCCTCCCTATTTTCATCAACTTTTCATCTTTTCCCTCCCAGCATACTCCCTTTCCTCTTCTTCTCCTTCCCCAATCTCCATCACGGGACACTCCTATAACTCCCGCCCCTGCTCTTAAGTCAGTCTCCATTGGAGCAAAGTTACATAGCGGGCACTGGTTCTCCCCGTTAGGTCATTTAACGACGAGCGTCTTACCTTGTGAGGTAGAAAGATTCATTTTCCACAATAAAAACCAATGTTGATGTCCAGGATGAAGTAGTATGGTGTGGAAAAAAAAAATATCGCCACCCACAAAATAATTTTAAAAGTACATAAATTTCCTTTACCTATTCGGTGCCTTACTTTAAATGGTAAGTTATGAGTATAATTTAATTATTGAGATAAAAAAGAATATAGCTAAACTCTATTTTATAGTGGTCTGAAATTTAAACTGAATCCAAACACTTGAATTAACTATCAATCAGACAAAACCAGAAGAAAGACAAAGTATTTGCTTGGACAAAAAATATTTTATAGGATGTCAATAATATAGCAAATCATGGACCATGAAAATTGAAATTAATTTTGTAACATTTTTCTACTGATGAAACAGTGAATTAAAGTGTATATCTGTATGTATGTATGTATGTGTGTGTATATATATATATATATATATACTAAAATATATATCTATTTAATTATGTATCAGTTTAATTAGAAAACAGGCACAACACACACACATACCCATAACTCACAGGGGCATGTGCATGTTGTTACCAGAGGTGTCATATTCTCAAGTTGTAAAGAAAAATAAAGCACATAGTGAAATAAGATTCGTATTCATTTACTCTAATTGCTAACCAAAATACAACTAAAACAATGACCGTATGTTCCTGTGTGGTTATTCCAAATCAGTTGCTTCCGGCTGGTCCTCCTTATCTCCCCATCCTCTAGTGTTGGCACCTTCCAAAACCCACTCCTTGGGGCACTTCCTTTTTTTAGTCTCCATGCCCTTCCCAAGTAATTTCATTTAATCTTCTGGTTTAAATACTTCAGTTGTGATGATTCCCAAATTCAGATCTCTAGCCTAGACCTTTTCCCTGAACTCTAATTAAAAACAAAAGCTCTCCTCTTCACAGCTCCAATTTATCATGTCCCAAACTGAGCTCCCTATCTGCTCCTCACAACCAGCTCCTTCTGTACACTTTCCCATCTCAGTTCATGGCAGGTCTGTTTGATGTGGTGTATGTCTCTTCTCTTCCTCTTTTACCTTTGTCCATTTTCTCCCCCAGAAAATTCTGCCTTTTCCTTCAAAACCTAAGCAGATTTCAACCATTTATTTCCACACTCACTGCAACAACCCTGGTGCAAGCCACCATCATCTTCTACCCCACAAACTGGTCTTCCCATCTCTATCCTTTACTCTAAGACATTGAAATCCTTGACTTAGCTTAGGGTTGAAGGAGGCAGGGGGCAGGCGAGGAGAGAGAAATAAAGCAATTCTTCCTTAGTTTCCTGCTCACACCCAGATCCTGGGACTTGCTCTGCCACTTCTCTGAGCCTTTCCTCCCCCACACCACCATAACCTCCACCCCTTAACCCATTTGCCCAACTAAGCCATTATTTTGGTATGTAGAGTCATGGAAGAATATAGATTAGAAATGAAGAAGAGGCAAGGAGGGAAAAGGGAAGGAAAAGATCAGGGAGGAGGCACAGGCAGAAGAGGATTAGGTTTGAGGAACACAGAAAAAAATGACAAAGAATAATGTGCCTCTGCTTCTGTGGCAGAACTAAATCTCCAGAGAAAAACCTAAGGACTATTTTTTCCCAACTCAAGCACTACTTGTAAAAAAACGATCTCTTGAATCCAGAGAGAGGGATAGACATTCTCTCAGTTCTAACGGAGAAGAAAACTATGTGGATAATAAATGAAAATATACACCTTAGTGCACTTGAATATACCCTTTTGGCTTCACAGGGTTTAACAATGTGCTTCATGAAATTGTAGAAGGTAAAAACATACCTCTCTGCTTCCCCCATTGTATCCTTTCTATTTTTTGCAAGAAGTATGGCTTAGAGAAAAGAACTAAAAGGCAAATGGTATTTGTTTTGTTTACCTTGTATGGATTTCACTTATATAATTAAATTAGTTATATGATAGAAGCTTAAATTAATGTTTATCTTTGAATCAACTCTTTTTTTAAAAAAAATATTGGTTTTATAGAGATTTTAGAATCAGTGTTTTGAATAATACACTTGATTCTGCCATTTATTAGCACTGTGACAGAAGATGCTAAGAGGGAAGAAGTCCTAAAATTCATTTCAGCTCAACCTACCCTCAAAGGAAATCTACCTATTGTCTCTGATCACAGTGGTTTCTACTGTCCCACTTTTCAGTTTGCAAGTTCTTATCTGCAATTTCTTAACCATTAAGATCTCTTTTCTATTTACAATCTTTCCTTATCCCTGTTCTTGTCCTATTAAAAAATTTTCAGGCACTATTATATGACCTTTAAATAAACAAAGTCCAATGTGATTTCACTTCCTTCTATGGCCTATTTCCATTTATTCCTGAATTCACTTGTCCTGATTCCTTTTTTAACTTCCAAGGGTTGGTCACTTCTGTTTCTGACTAGTATGGCTTCTGGTATTTTCATGCTCACTCTGCAAAGGTGTGATGGAGTAATACCCAAATCACGTCCCCTGATTCCCTCTCATCTCAAAAACTTTTCAACTCCATCCTGGACCTTATCCATTCACATGCCTAATATAGAGTAAGAGTAAGTACAAGAATAGAAACCATTCCCAAATACACTGCCAAAGTAAAAGGTCCCTTGACTGTAAACGATCATGAGGGGCCTTTTTGGGGTGATGAAAATGTCCTAAACATTGGAATGTTATGATGATTGCATAACTCTGTAAATTTACTAAAAATCACTGAATCATACACTTAAAATAGGTCAGGCCCAGTGTATGCAAATTACAGTACATAAGCAGAGCATTGAATGGTGGTTGTCAGGGATGCGGGGAGGGGAAAATAGGGAGATGTTAGTCAAAGGGTACAAAGTTTTGGTTATGCAAGATGTATAAGTTCTGAAGATCTAATGTACAGCACCATGACAATAGTTAACAATGCTGTATTGTATATTTGAAATTTGCTAAGAGGACAGATCTTAAGTGTTCTCACCAGGAAAAAAAAAAAAAAGAAGACAAAGATGAAGATGAAGACAAGATGAAAAGATGAAGATAAAGAAAAATATAAGAAAAATAATAATCATGTGAGATGATGGGTAGATTAATAATTTCACAAATATAATACATAACAATTATATATTATATATGTTATATGTCTTATATATATATAATTCTTATTTGTCAATTATACCTTAATAAAGCTGGGCAAAAGTAAGCAAATGTTTTCAGAATATGATATTATAGTGTTGGTGATTATGAGTCTAGGATAAGAATACAGGGAATCAGAAAGTATATTTAAGAACCATTTAATTTTTTCTGTTAAACCTAAAGATACTTTCATGGGGGTTTCTATGGAATTTACACTAATAATCCAAATCTCTTTCTCTCATTATAATAGCCAATAATCACTGAGTCTATAATACAGGAATAGCATTATGCTAAATGCTTTGTAAAGATTATTTTATTTAATCTTGACAAAACTTTGAGGAACAAATATTATTCCATCATACAGATATGGAAGCTGAAGCTTGGGTAGGTTAAGTAACTTCTCCTGGATCAAACAACTAGTATGGATGGTAAAACCAAAGTTTATCCCCAGGTCTTTATTATCACACAGTTTGAACTCTTAATTATGTTATACTACCTCATGAACACGATTTGGCCTACTTTAAATTTGGAAAAATTATAATACAATAACTAACACGGGAAACATCTTTTATTTAGTAACAATGGTAGGTACAGCCTATAAATATTAAAATATCATTGAAGACATTCTCATCTTCTAATTAAAACAAAGCTCATTAGAGAAGATGTATGATTCTATTTTATAACACAGATTAGACTAAAGAAAGAATCTGAAAATCATCTCACAGTAAATTGCTTTCAACAAATATTTAATGACTGCTACTGGGTGAATGCAGTGAGTAAAGCAAAAGGCCAGAGGGACCCAGCAAGATAACTGGTGGATGAGTATGATGATGCCTGTCCTCTAAATGCCACAAGCCAGGGCTGGTAGCAGAGAGGAAGAAACAGGGAATAAATAACTTTTTTTTTAACCTCATCCTTCTTCTCACAAGACCTTGCAAATTTATTTATTTATTTATTTATTTATTTATTTATTTTTTAAGATTGTATTTATTTGTGAGAGAGAGAATGAGAGACAGAGAGCATGAGAGGGAGAGGCAGACTCCCTGCTGAGCAGGGAGCCCGATGTGGGACTCGATCCCGGGACTCCAGGATCATGACCTGAGCCGAAGGCAGTCGCTTAATCAACTGAGCCACCCAGGCGCCCGACCTTGCAAATTTAAATATCCTTTGCATAGCCATAGTTTCAGAGCTTCTTCCTAACTACTCAGTACTATGGCTCTTACATTCTTGAGAGGTCAGACATTCATTTACAAGCAATGTCACATGGCATTGTGACAAAGGATGTCCCATGGCGTCTAACTTTCTATGTATTTTGTCGTTGGAGATTTTTTTTCAGGTCACCTAGTTCTCCATATTTGCTGGAAGGAGAAGTAGAAAAAGGGTTTTACAAAGACATTTCTCTTATTGTACAACTAAATAAAAAGGAAGAGAGGGTGCCTGAGTGGTTCAGTCAGTTAAGGATCTGCCTTCAGCTCAGGTCAAGATCCCAGGGTCCTGGGATTCAGTCCGGTTCCCTGCTCAGCAGGGAGTCTGCTTCTCCTCTCCCACCTCTCCCCACCCCAGCTTGTGATCTCTCTCTTAAGCTCTCTCTCTCTCAAATAAATAAATAAAATCTTTTTAAAAAAGGAAGAGAGATCGAAAACAAAAGTATCCAAAAAAACTAGAGCGCTGTCTGCATCTATCTGCACCACTTGACATAAACTTACTATCCTTTCCAAAACATTCACCAGTGTTTAGATTGACATCTGTGTATATATAATTTCATGTTTTCTTGCAGGTACATTTTTTTATATACATCTCTACGTACCTCATAATCCAAACACTAATAGAAATGACTACATAGTGCTCTATGCTAGTGATGCAAAGAGTGCTTATTCAATCATTCAAGATATTTCTAATATTTTACTATTATGAATAGAATCTACGATCATCCTTGAAAAGTTTACTTTTTTCTTTTATTATTTTGATTCCTAAATAAGTGGTTTTCCTGAGGTATATTGGTAGGGCTATATACAGAGAACCAATGTCTAAATTTTTTTTTTTTTTACTGACTACTATACAGAACAATTTTAGGCAGATTAAAATAGTGTTAACTACCACAACAATTCATGTATTTTTTGTAATTGTAAAGGTGAAGTAATTTCCTCTTAAAATTATATTCTCATTAAAGCCCATAAAGAGTTGAATGGACCAACTTTTTTTTTTTTTTCCTTAAATTTCTATCTGGTGGGCAGCAAAATCAATTCTGGAAAGGTCATCTATAACTTACATTATTAGTTAGAACTAACACTGTTCATTTATTACGAGCCTATGTTTTGTGTTAAATATCTACCAATTGCGTGAGGGTGAATAAGTATGGACGAAGAACCTGAGAGTAGGGACTGAAGTCTAATTTTCTAGCTCTGGTTCTGTTCTTATATGTATAGGTGATTTAATCTTTGGATCTGAGTATTCTCATTAATAAAGTAAATAGGGGAATTTGTGATCTCTGAGATTCCCTGTTGGGAACAGAACCTGTTGGTTCTAACATTTAAAAGATTCTTTAATTGGAAAAAAAAGCAGACTCAACAAAATTATTTTCTTGTTTCCCAAAACTTATTTTCGTATTGAATATATACAATTGACTTTATTAACTAAGCAATGGAAACCGATGGCTTATTTCCTGTATTCTCTTTCTTTCTTTTTTTTTTAAAGATTTTATTTATATATTTGACACAGAGAGAGAAATAGCAAGAGCAGGAGCACAAGCAGGGGGAGTGGGAGAGGCCGAAGCAGGCTTCCCTCAGAGCAGGGAGCCCGATGCGGGGCTCGATCCCAGGACCCTGGGATCATGACCTGAGCCGAAGGCAGACGCTTAACGACTGAGCCACCCAGGCGCCCCATCCTGTATTCTCTTTCCCAGCAACCTGTGCATTTACCCAGTTATATAAACCAGAGTACTAAGAGTCCCTCAACCCTGCCTAGTCTCCCTCAGTATTCAACCAGTTAGATTTCAATTCTATAAAAGCTTTCTTAAAATCTCTAACTCCATAGTCACCCATTTCCTCTCCCCATTAGTATTATAATGGCCTAACTGTTTGCTCTTCTTGATTCTTTTCACTGTGGTTCAAAATACAAATCTGATCCTGTTAATCCTCAGACAAAAACCTGTCAGTGAGTCCCCATAGTCTACAGGATGAGCTGCCAGGACTTGATATAGCAAACAAATATCCTTCAGATTTGGCTCCTGTCCTGCCCACTCTTACACCCTTTCTCTCTCTTCTCTCTCTCTCTCTCCTCTCCCCTCATCTTCCCACCTCCCTCTTCCCTTCTTTTTTCCCCTCTCTCCTCCCCCCCCTTCTTCCTCTCCCTCTCCCTCATTTCCAGATTCTTTATGCTCTTGGCATTTCTGAGCCAAGGACAGTGAATGGCTTCACCATACACATGTGTGCTGTACAGAAACTTGGGAGTCTTTCTTGATAGCTCTGGATTTTTACCTCTCACTCCAAACAAACACACAAAACCCAAACAATTGCCAAGCCATCCCAAATATCTCTGTAACCAATCTCCTTTTCTGTATCTGTGCTGACACCACCCGAGGCTAAGCCATTTTTCTCCTCTGACAGAATCATTCCAATAACTGCTTATTAACTACTTCCCTCATGACAGGGAAGAAGACACTGAATTGTTCAGACAAAGTCCCATCTAACAAAGATTTTGCACTAACAGTATTTTTCTCATGTTACACAAGCCAGTTGTGTGATTCTTCCATGACATAGATCCCATACACACCTTTTTCTTTTCTTTTCTCTAAGTTAGTACTTCTACTATTTTAAAGCTCTGGAAAATACAGTGTTTTTTATTGTCTGGGAATCTACTTATAGATGACTTTCTTTTCTTTTGTTTGCTGCCTTTGAGACCAATGGATATTAATGATCTAAGCTGATAGGGAGCTTTAAAAATATGCTGGAAATTGCTCAGTGTTTAATCTGAGTATAAGAGTTCTTCTTTGGATTAAATGCATACTAGTTGAGATGACATAACAGTGTCATGATTTACATTTATTTTTTTCAGTTTACAATGAGTAAGAAATACAACTCTTGACAAACTATATTATCTTTTCATATTTAGTTTTTTAAGTAAGAAAGGCTTCTTTATGTAATTTGCTTATTAGATTTCACATTATATCCTTTAAGTCCTAATCTTTCTGTTGATTACTTTTTCTTCCCAGATAAAACCAGAAGTCATATTATAATAGCTGTGAAATTAAAACATTTAATTGTAAAAGTCAAATTATCCAAATTATCTTCCTGATCTCAAGATTTTAACCACTCTTTCTAATAATCTAATGATTTCAAAAGAAATCAGCCACATCAATAGTGCAAACAAGGAAATGGAAGGGTGAGAAGTTCAGTGGCTTTCTGAAATCCCCAAATGAGGATTGATGATGTGTTTTATCATTTTAGATACTTTTCTCTTCACCAAATTTATTAACACTAGAAATTCTAGGTCATTTAACAAACTTATTTTCATTTACAATTAAAGTCATTTCTTTAAGGGAAAGATTTAATTTTTAAGAATTCTGAACTGTCACACTACATATAATGCTTCTTGTCTATGCTTCAGACCACAGTTGGCTTCACAAGCTTTTGGGTAGGTGATTGGAAAAATGTCACCAACTGAAATGTTAAAGTCACTATTGCATTACTAACATTGAATCAGATTTTGAGCTAGGCTATTTTTACAAAATTTATCATCTATCCCCTTTCAGAACACATAAAAGTATATTTTCCTTCCTAGTGAGGTGCAAGCAAACACTAACATTCTAATACCTGAAAAGAATGGCTGTTTTTAAAGCTTATGAGACATTTTCTACAAATACTCCTCTATTTCTCTTTGCCAACTCCACAAATATTCCCTATGTTTCTGTTACCTGATACAGTCACACTGATCTTCTCATGCAGAGGAGAGACAGTCCTGTGATAGGCAATCCTTTCACTTCTTTTATTCACTCCCTCAATGAACACTTATAAGTTAGTTCCTGAGGATACTGTGGTAAACCAGATGTACTCAGTCCATGTCCTCATGGCACACATAGTCCAGAGGGGCAGACAGACAATTAGGGATGATTGTACACAGAAGGCTTAAAGCAGCAGTCTAGCTAATGGGTCAGAGAAGACTTGTAGGCAGCACTGAAGCTGAGGAAATTTAGTCTGGTTCATATAGAGGGTGGGGTGAGAGATGAAAACGGAGAAGAAAGTGGGACCAGATGACACATGAATATATTATGCACCTTGAACTTTATACTCCAGGCAAGAGGCAGCTAAGAAATGTTCAACGTTATGAAATCACAAGATTGTATTTGCCTTTTGGAAATATTACTCCAACCAAAGTGAAAAAAATCAGATTGGATGAGAGCCAGTCTGGAAAGAGAGAGAGGGATTAGGAGATTTGGCAGAAGAATATTTAAAAGATGGTGATTCCATGGGTTAGAATTGTTCGAACCCATAATTTATTATCAAAATGAATGACTTCCTGAAAAATAAGAAGGTAGAACTGATAGAACTTATTTTATTTTTTATTTTTTTGGAAGTGGAAATTGAACATCTGGGTGAATGGTGGTGACTTTTATTAAGAAAAGAGATTCTCAAGAGAAGTTTGAGGGAAAGAGATTGAGAGATGATTGAATATGTTGACATTGAAGAGGTTGGATGATACCATTAATGTACAGCTATCTGCTAGATGGGTTATAAATGCATGTCTGGGCGTCATGGGCCATATCTGGGCTTAACACAGAGATGGTGTCAGAAGCCCAGAGCTTGAGAATATGTGGGCAATTAGGCATTTTATGCACATTGATACTACTTTTTTGGAGGGAAACATGGCAGCATTTCTAAAATTTAACCACCTCAACTAAGAAATTTCACTTTTAGGAGTTTATCAAAAAAGAAATGCTCACAGTTTTTAGGGGCGTAAAAATAAGGGTGTATCCTGTGAACACAGGTAGTTATAACAAAAAATTAGAAATAATCTAAGTGATCATCAATATTGTATTGGTTGAATACACTACATTCAATCAATAAAATACTACATTGCTTTTAAAAAATGAGACCTACATGAATTGAAATGAGGCATTGCCAAAACCTTTTTCTGAGTGAAAATATACTTATTTACATATTTTACATAAATAATAGCTAAAAGCTGTTAGGCCCTCACTGTGTGCCCGGCACTGTTATAAACTGTCTGGTGTATATGAAGTCATTAAATCTTCAGAACAACCCTATGAGGTAAGCAGTTTTTCCACACCACAAATGAGGAAACTAAGTTATAGAGAGGTGAGGCAATTTGACTAATGTCACAAAGCGACTAATGCCCAAGCCATGATTCCATCCATATAGGGAGTGGAGTCTATGAACTGTCTGAAATGAAAGTTTCTGCCTTAACCCAGAATGAGGCCAGAAAAAATTGAACTTAGTTATGGAAAATTCAAGAACATCACATTCCAATGAACTTGAGTTTGTGGACTGAGTCATAGCCATTGAAAATTCAAATGGTTGGAAGCCTAGAAGAAATTACACAGGGAAATACATTTAGCTGTTCTAATTGGTTTATTCTAGGGAAAGATATTGGAAGAGGCAGGCTTTTCATTTTATATGCTTCTTTATTCTTTAAATTTATGTGTTACAAGCAAATTTTATTTTTGTATAGTTAAAAAGAATAAAGAAGGAGAAAAACTGCATTACAAATTCGTTTAGGATCATATGCAACTTAGAAAAATCCTTCTATTCCCTTCTATCACAGGTAGTTCAATGCTTTGCAAGCCTAATCATTTCATTTGTACAATATGTCCAAGTCTCAACATGACTATTTATTTCAACATGGTTTATTTTCTTGCTATTCCAAACTATACATATATAAGAGATAAACACCCACTTTCTCTTGAAGATCTGATGCTGTGTACACAGGGAGCTAGCTACATGCAGGGAAGTGCACATGGAGAAGAAAAACCTAGGACATAGTTCTGGCAGCCCTAGCTTTGTATTCGCTCAAAGATGAACTGAGCTGAGAGCTGAGAGTGGCTGAGGAAGACTAAATCATAGATGGAAGAAAATATTCCCCCAAGGAATCAAATTATAATCTACATAAAGAATGAAATTGCTATCTCCTTGAAAATAACGTATTGCCAGGTGCTGGTTCGAAAAAAAGGAATGGATAGGGCTTTTATTAATACCTACTCTTTATTTCCAAAGGGCCCATGTGATATAAAGTGGGGTTTTTTGTGTGTGTGATATGAAGTATTTTTTTCCAAAAGGAAAGAAAATGTATTTGGGAGTAAGTAGGACATGAATTTTAGCTATAACCTATAAGACTGATATTTTAAAATAGACTAGTTTTGGTGGATTGGTCATGACTTCCAAAGAACGACAAATGCCCAGATTTTTTTTTTAACGCAGAGCATTCAATTGATATACTTTGAAGAATTAACCATTTTAAGCCTTTCTGAATTTTTAAGTTTATAAAAGAAAAAAAATAAAGGTGTAAATTATATGTGCAAAAATAAACTAGATGAGACCACACCTGTATGCCACCAGTAACTCTCTTGTTGAGGAGGGAGATTACAGGGAATTTTAATCTTTCTTTTGACTTTTTTACATTTTCCAATAAACATACACCTAAAACCCAAATAATTCAATTAAAAAATGGGCAAAAGACATGAGCAGTCATTTCTCCAAAGAGGACATACAGATGACCAACAGACACATGAAAAAGATGCTCCATTTCACTCATCATCAGGGAAATGCAAATCAAAACCACAATGAGCTATCACCTTACACATGTTCAAATGGCTAAAACTGAGAACACAAGAAACATGAAGATGGTGAGATAAAGGAACCCTCTTGCACTGTTGGTGGGGATACAAACTGGGCACTCTGGAAAACAGTATGGAGGTTCCTCAAAAAGTTAAGAATAGAACTACCCCATGATCCCGTAATCACACTACTGGGTATTTATCCGAAAACAACAAATACTAATTCGAAAGGATATACGCACCCTTATGTTTATAGCAGCATTATTTATAGTAGCCAAATTATAAAAGCAGCCCAAGTGTCCACTGATAGATGAATAAATAAAGAAGTGGTATAATTATAATGGAATATTATTCAGCCAAAAAAAGAAAGAAATCTTGCCATTTCCAATGACATGGATAATAGAAAGTATAATGCTAAGCAAAATAAGTCAGTCAGAGAAAGACAAACACCTATGATTTCACTCATATGTGGAATTTAAGAAACAAAACAAATGAGCAAAGGAAAAAAAAAAGAACAAGAGACAAACCAAGAAACAGACTCTATTATAGAGAACAAACTGATGGTTACCAGAGAGGAGATGGGTGGGGGGATGGGTTAAATAGTTGATGGGGATTAAGGAGTGCACTTGTGATGAGCACAGGGTGATGTATGGAAGTGTTGACTCACCATATCGTACACTTGAAACTAATATTACACTGTATGTTAACTATATTGGAATTAAAATTAAAAAAGAAAATTATTAATAGAAAATATTTTTAAATATACATTATTGAAAGATCAAAATATTTCTACTGAAAAGATATATGACATGATCTATTGGTGCACAGAAAATACTAAACAGAATTGTGATCTCAGACTAAACTGCTCTGCTAGTGAACAACAAGACAAATTTCTGAGAGAAATCCAGAGATCAAGCTAGAGACAGAGAAAGAGCTTCAGTAGGAAAAAAAATTGGTTCTCCAAATCAAATCATGGATGCAGTCTTATTGCTTTCACTGAATATATCTGAATCACTCATTCCCTTTCATTAAAAAAAGAGAGAGAGAGAGAGAGAGAATCTTAGTCTTAAGTATGAAAATGAAAGGTTTAAAACAAACATTTTTGTAACTACTGCCTAGTTACTGGAGAGAGTACAAAAAGGGATAAGTTGGAAAACTGACAGTTTTGCTTAGATATCTCAGCTCTATACTACTAACTACAAATGTTAATTTATGTTTTGTCTCCCCAAATTGAACAGTGGTTAGTGATTCTATCAGAAGAATATATGTATCAAAGGTAGTAGTATGAGGTTTTACATCCAGTTCCCATTTCTGGCTTATTGAATGCCTGTTACACTATAGGCTACATAGAGCTTCCTTTCCTAATGCAATATTTTTCC
The DNA here is from genome assembly GCF_964656455.1 of Halichoerus grypus. Classification (NCBI taxonomy): domain Eukaryota; kingdom Metazoa; phylum Chordata; class Mammalia; order Carnivora; family Phocidae; genus Halichoerus; species Halichoerus grypus. The sequence goes on from NC_135714.1 coordinate 121,396,085, forward strand.
TTTTATCCAAGAAGTTTTCTATTTATAATAGAGAATGAGGAAACATCTACTTGTATTTCTCCTTATAATAGGAAAATTTTCCTAAGAGTTTTCGTTTTGTCATATGATTACATAACCATTGATCTCATAAAGGTAAGACTGGTTTAACTCTTTGTATTAATGTTCTACTTCCCTTCAGAAAATTCCCCCAAATTCTAATACAGACTCAGGTTGTTGCAGGCTCAACAAGAATATATATATATATTTTTTTTATATATATATTTTATATATATATATTTATATATTTCCTGTCAGTAAAAATTTTTTTTAGTTCATTTTCCTTATAACTTTTCCAAGTGATCTTTTTCTTTTTTCTGTTTGAAATTGTGGGGTAGTAAATGTTGGCTATGTTCTTATCTAGAACAGATGGGGGGAGAGGTGGGAACACCAGGGCATGTCCGCACGCATGTGACATTAGATCATTTGTAGGGAGTTAGTTCTGAGTTCACTCCAAATGAATAGGCAGATCACAGGGGATTAATAGTGTCAAACAAGAGTTGACACTGCCCTTCACTGGCACTTTTTCTTCTTTATAAAGGCTCTTGGTTTTCATGAGGTGCTTTTCCATCTTAAGGAAAGGGTTATGCTTTCAAGTCATGATCCTACTTAGTGAAAGTTCTGTCTGAGTCTGAAATTCCTGCTGAAATCACAAATGATCAAAGCAGGCAAAATATGTGTTGTTATGGCAATTTCCCCCTTTCTTTTAAGCAATAACAGAAGTAAAGAATTGATCATATTTTGAGGGAGGAATCCTCAAGCTTTAAAGAGCTTCCAGGTAAATCACTGACTCCAGGAACACATAGATGTTTGATGTAACAACTGAATACATGGCTTACAAACATCCTAATTTTGGTCCTTTAGAAAAATACATGTACAATTAGGGTTTTATCTCAGAAAAATCTCATATTTACAGCATGAAAACCCTTATAATATGTTCAATTTTATTTGCTCACATGCTATTCAGGCCCAAGTTTTCTCAGATCAAAATTGTTATAGCTTTACTTCCATCATTGGTTCTGTTTTGCAACTATTAATGAATTTGGGATTCTTTAAACACAAATTTCCAGTAATCAAACACAATTTTCTTCCTTATATCAACAAATATTATTTTGCATAGATTTTGCATAGATTTGCACAATTTTCTTCCTTATATCAACAAATATTACTTTGCATAGATTTTCTTTCTTCCTGATACATATCAATTGAGATTCTATATTGAACATTTTTCAAGTTCAATTCATCTGTGACACTATTCCTGTTTCTAGTCTCCACACCCTTCCTGTCTTCTCCCAGCACTATTCACTCACATCTAGCTCTAGTTACACATTATTCTTACCTGGGAAGCTTTTAAAACATACCCATACCTGGGCTCCTTTCCCATGACTTTCACTTAATTTGTCTGGGCTGATATCTTGGCATCGATAAAATGTTTTAAAGCTCCAGAGGTAACTGTAATATGCAGTCAATGTTGAGAAGCCCTACTTTATGTACTACTGATCTTATTGTATTATTATTATTTGTGAAACTTGATCTCCCACTGGTATTTTCAGCACTTTAAATCAGAGACTGTATCTGATTCATATATGAATTCCAGTGCCTGCTAAATTTGAACTTGTAAGCCAAATACTCTGTGGGGTACTCCAGAAGATCCAAATTTCAATAGGATATCTCGTCATCCAAATCACAAACTGTTACAGAAGTATCAGACAAGAACAAACCTAATACAATCATAATTCTGACCTAATAAGGCTATAAGGGGAGACAAAATAAAATATTAGGATAGAGAGTCAAATCAAGTTGAGAAATCAGGAAGACATCATGGAGAAGGTAGAATCTTAGGACGATGATATGTGGAATTTTGAATAGGATTATGTGTATGGTTTTGACAGAACGAAACAAAATAGTGGGAAGATGAAAACAGAAGAATTTCTTGTAAAAGGGAACTGAGTAAGGAAAGAAGAAGAGGTAGAAAAGTGTGAGGTCCATTAAGGAAACAATTTGAATAGCATTTAAGAAGCAACTATAGGAGAAGGTGGTGATGAAAGTAGAAAGTTGGTGGAGTGAGATCACGGATGCTTTGAATGCCCAGTGGATGACTGGGGATTCCCTGAAGGTTCCTGAGCAGAGGAGTAATATACTCAGACATTCGTACTTTAGAAAGATCACTCTTCTTAATTAATTATCTTGTAGCTTTTAAAATGAATTTTTATGGGATCTAAATTACATTATATGAATACTATAAGCAAGGCTTGCTTTTTTTAAAAGATTTTATTTATTTATTGATTTGAGAGAGTGAGAGAGAACATGAGCAGGGGGAGGGGAAAGGAGCAGAGGGAGAGGGACAAGCAGATTCTGCGCTGAATGCAGAGCCTGACGTGGGGCTTGATCCCAAGACCCTGAGATCATGACCCAAGCCCAAATCAAGAGTCAGAGGTTTAACCAACTGAGCCACCCAGGTGCCCCTATAAGCAAGGCTTTCTTATACTAAAACCATTATGTGGTCAATGTATTCATCAAAAAACAGTTCCCTGAGGAAGAGACACATAAATTACATGTGCTCTCAAATGACAATATTTCATTAGTATAGCTGAGAAGAAAATAAGTGAAGGTGAAGTAGTGTAACAGCTATGGTAATTCCCCTAAAAAACTGCCCTAAAATATTAGGGAAGTATCAGAAGAAAAGAGGTGAAGAGAATTCCTTCACTTAATGTATTTTCTTACTGACAAATGTAAGTAAGTGTGTTAGTCTAGTTACTTATTTCATATAGTCAAATTTACTTTCCTGTTATTGCTTTTGACGGACAAATGCAATATTTGTTGTTGAAAAAGCCTGCAGAAAAATAATTTGCATAGTATGATGTCACTTCAGGCTGGAAGTCTTTGTTTAGATCACCTCTTAACTTGACGGACTGGCTGAAACCATGCTCATCTGTGTATTGCCTCAGCAAGCCATATTTGTCCTATATCACTGCCCTATGGCGTATTTTTGAGATCCACACCAAATTGTTTTTTTAATTACAAAATTTCATTGCATTTTGTCAATAAAGTCACTAGTAAAACAATGGGATATATCACACATATCAAAAACCTAAAGCAAATCAATGTTTATAAGCATTGGATGCTCTTTTCTTTTTTCTTTTGAATTTGATCCTAGAAAGCTGTGTGTGTATGTGTGTGTGTGAGAGAGAGATTATGTATATATAAACATCCCAGTGAGAGGTGAAGAATAGTAAAAAATTCAGATATTCATGGAGATATTTAAAACTCAAAAAATATTATTCAGAACCTAACCACACAATTCAACATTTTCTTTAATAGTAGCATATAGTAATATTTTAGGAAGTTACATGGTTAGGTTCCATGTATCATCACATGCCAACTCTTTATATGCTCAACTAGATTTTATGTGCCCTGTGGACAGTTTTCAGTCTTTTAACTGTGTTATAAACTCTAACATTTGATTGAGAAAAACAAATAGGTTAGATGAAGTCTCAAGATTAGAGACTTCTAGTTCCACGCAAGATGGAGTAAACACAATCTATTTTACTTCTCTAATTACAAAAAACACTCTAGTCAAAACCTATAAGTCATTTATCAGAAGAATCTAAGAGGTGGAAAAATGAAGACAGATTGACTAGGTGCCTTGGGACTTAAAGAATAACATGACAGTGAGTTCCATAGTTTTTTTTTTCCTTGTCTCATTTATCCCAGCGATGCAAAATGCCAGGTAAAAGTGGCATCCAAGAAAAGCCAAACAACTAGTAAAGGGTGGCCAAACAGAACAGAAAACTTTTAATCACACTTGTCTATTCTAGGGGTGATATCACAAAAATGGCAGGTTGCTCCCCCACTCAAATAATGGTGCAGCAAGGGGTCAGTGAGAAACGCCCCTCCCTGGTAGAGCCCATTGACAGAAACCTGTATTACACTCCCATTCCCAGTTCAACAAAGAGATGGATCCTTTCCCCATGAGGTCTCTGATAACTGACTTCCAGCCTCCATGAATTAAATAGGAGGTGTCTCTCCCCTCAGAGCACCTGGCTGCGATTCTGATTTCTACTCCCTGCTGAAATAATAAGGCAACAAAATAACTTTCTGCAGCAGAAGGTTTTGAGGGAGGGTGTGACTATTAAGGGATTACCTGAGGGAGTTCCTTGGTGGTAATGGAACAGTCCTTTATGATTACTTTAATGATAGTTACCCTAATCTACACCTGTGATAAAATTTCATAGAACTCCATCTATGCCCTTTCAACCAACCAAACAAACACAAAAACGAAACCTGGAGTAATCTGAATAAAGACTATATCTAAGTACCAAAGTCAATTTCTTTCTTTCTCTTTCCTTCCTTCCTTCCTTGCATGCTTGTGTGCTTTTTTAGTGAGAGAGAAAGAGAGAAAGAGAGTGAGCACATGAGTGGGCGAGGGGTGAGGGGCAGAGAGAGAGGGAGAGAGAGAATCTTAAGCAGATTCCATGCCCCGTGTGGAATGCAATGCGGGGCTCATCTCACAACCCTGAGATCATGACCTGAGCTGAAATCAAGAGTTGGAAGCTTATTGGACTGAGCCACTCAAGCAACCCCCAAAGTAAATTGCTTTAAAAAAAGAAAAAAATATATATATTAGTTTATATATTAATATAATAGTATATCAGTTATTCAATTCTAACTTACTTTAAAGTTTGTTTTTTTTTTTTTTTAGAGAGACAGTGCCAGCAGGGGAGGGGCAGAGGGGGAGGGAGAGAGAGAATCTCAAGCAGACTCCCCGCTGAGCATGGAGCCCAAGGCAGAGCTCCACCCTGAGATCATGACCTGAGCTGAAATCAAGAGTCAGAAGTTCAACCCAACTGAGCCACCCAGGCGCCCCAATTCTAACTTATTTTAATGCTTTCTTCCTGAATATCTGGACACTGAATAACAAATGTGTTATGTGATAAAACTTTTTTAAAAATTCTGGTTTTGCCACTCAGATTTTCTAATACTATTACTAAACCAATATGACTAAGAATAACTATTTTCCCCTAATTTTTCAAAATTTGGGATCATAATCCAAGAAGAGTCATGACTTGAAAAGGAAAGGAAAGTTACTCTTCACACCTAAATAACACTCTTCATGGTTTACATGAGTATAGGCATATTATAGGATAAGCTCAGTACGTGGGGGTGAGTACCTGGGGGATAAACTACTGATGCAATATTTTGAAGTAACTGAACACACAAAAAATTGAGGAAGTATAATAAAATTATAAATGACAGTGATAATACTTTGGTTTTTGTGTCATGCCTTGTCCCTCAGGAATACAAGATTTCTCTGTTAATCTCATCATTTAACAGATAGAGTTCTATATTGCTGTCTCTTTTTCAAAGGACACAATTAAATGATAGACAGTTATGTGCCTGGCCTTAGGCCACAATGGAAATCACTAGTAGGGTCAGACTCATAAATCAGGATTCATGCTCTCCATCAAGTGTCTTTGGCTTCACAGTTAAAGTAGACCATCTTCAGTTAAATCTCCACATGAATACCATTCCATTGAATGAGCCACAGTTGATATTAGAATATATCTATTTTTTAGTAGCATGGTTTCCAGAAGATTTTTCTGCCAGCATAGTGCTACTCCATTAGCTACACACTCAGGCATTTCATTTATTCTAATTTAATTTGTGCTCGAGTATTTTTTTGGACATTCGACAACTTTCAGTTACTTAATGGGTCGGAGATGTCAAGAACTATTCATTGTGATGGACCAAGCTTCTTCATTCTAACCTTATAAACAAACTTCCCCAAAGGGAAGATAATATCATTAATGCATCCTGTCATCACTTACTTTCTTCTTTCCATTTCAAATCTATGGAGTAGTTTCCGAAGACCACCATTCTTAAATCCCTGAAAATGGGCAGCTGGGGCTCCCACAGTGATGACATCGTAGAGAGCATCTGGAACAGTAATGGACAAGGAGATTAACACTTTGTAAACATTTGTCTCCAGCATGCTATCTGCATTGAACATACACACTGTGGGAAGTTTGAGAAATTGTTCTGTTTAATTTTGCAGGACTAACTGAACTCTCATCTCAAGGGGGCAAGAGGAACTAATCAATCTTTCTAAAAGCCACCTGTGCACCTATACAAGTTATAGTATTTCTTTGATTTATGACTACATCTTAATTATATGCTACTGTATGGAACAGTATGTTCCCTCATTCTTCTATATACTTACTGAGATAACATGTTAATTGGTCTTTTGTGTATTTTGCCTTATTGAGTTTTGCATCATTTAATTTGCAATCATATTGAAATTCAACAATAATGAACAATCTTTACAGAGAAAATTTACAGAGAAAAGAACCAAAATATTAACTCATCTTGGCTCAAGGGCAGAACAGTACTAGTGCATTTTAAAAAAATCTATACAGAGTAGTTTCCTTTCTGTGTATACTAAATCTTACAGTTTCGAAAGCATGCTTTTGCAATTTTCTTAGATGACACAGAAAAAATACACACAATGTCTCTAGATCTATTTTCCACCATGACACTTTGGTTTTTTTTATAATAAAAAATCCATACATTTAAATTGAAACTCAATCCTTTGATCTTGAAAGCCATCAAGTTTGATACATATTAAGTTTATGGCTTCAAAACACAGCATCATTTTTACCTTCTAATGAAAAGTATCCCCATAAGAAGGAAGACAGAGTGAACATCTCTTGTTAAACTACATTTTATTTGAGAAAACTAATTTCATAGTAGATCCTTTTCAAATTGATTTTGGTATTGACACTGGTTGTTTTTCAGTTCTCATTTACAGGGAAAACATAAATTATTTTATTAGCTTCAGGTAAACACCATAACTTCTTTATACTGGTTCAATCCAAATGCACCTGAAATATTTTTCTTAATAAAAAATGTCAAGTGAAAGACTTCAGCAACACTGAGAGAACTCAAGGTCACACAAACAAAACAAAATAAAACAATACAGAAAACAAACAAACAAAAAACCCAGAATGTCACCCAAATCAACCTATCAATAAGGCACTTACTGAACAGCCACTCAATAGATTGTTAGTGGTAATTTCTTGCCCTTTTAAAAAGTCACTAATAAACTAAAAGTTAGCTTTTCTTAATATAGCAGAATATTAGACTTGCATGAAATTTAAAGACTTCTTCATCCTGGAGATTTTATTTTATTTTTTTTTTTTTTTAAAGATTTTATTTATTTATTTGAGAGAGAGAATGAGATAGAGAGAGCATGAGAGGGTCAGAGGGAGAAGCAGACTCCCTACCGAGCAGGGAGCCTGATGTGGGACTCGATCCCGGGACTCCAGGATCATGACCTGAGCCGAAGGCAGTCGCTTAACCAACTGAGCCACCCAGGCGCCCCCTGGAGATTTTAATCTAGGGTTAAGAAAAGGGTTTTGGGGAGTCCATAAATATATGCAAATTGTATAAGTATGTCTGTTCTACTTCATGGAAAAGGGTCACAGCTTTCTCAAATGGTCATGAGAACACCCAAAAGTTACCAATACTAAATTCCAGTCCACTTTCATTTATCTGATGAGAACTCTGAGAACCTTGAGAAATGACCTGCTTTGTCTAAAGCCCCAAAGACCTTACACCTACGGTCTTCCGACTTCTAATCCAGGGATGGAAAGCCAGGGGTTTAAGTTACTGACTGGAACCTGAGTCCCTTGGTCTGGATCCCAGTTCTGCCACTTACAAGCTGTGCAGCATTAGGAAAATTACTTAACCTCTCTATGTCTCAGTTTCCTCAGGTAGATAATGAAGTTGAAAGTAGTTAAAAGTGGTGGGCACCTGGGTGGCTCAGTTGGTTAAGCGACTGCCTTCGGCTCAGGTCATGATGCTGGAGTCCCTGGATCGAGTCCCGCATCGGGCTCCCTGCTCGGCAGGGAGTCTGCTTCTCCCTCTGACCCTCCCCCCTCTCATGTGCTTGCTCTCTCTCATTCTCTCTCTCTCTCAAATAAATAAATAAAATCTTTAAAAAAAAAAAAAAGAAAGTAGTTAAAAGTGGTGAGCATTCACTATTACCTATGATTATTTTCCCTATAAGAAGTAATCCTACCAATGAAGCAAAGAAAGATGGTATTTTAAGTTTTGCTTATTTACCATGAAAATACACTTTTCAGTCTGAAAAGGAAAGTAATACTGAGGCTCAGTCTTCTGAATAGAATCAGTTCCTGTGTTAATTTAAAGTAAATGCAAAAAGAAACATCACTGTGATGCTGCCATGGAATATGCTGCATTTCTGCTAAAACCTGGGTGACCAACAATACCAACAATATATAGAAGTAACTAAAAACTGTATACATATGTCCCATTAGCCCAAACTAAATGCATTCCTAACTGAATTTTTTTTTTTTTTTAATTGCCTGTAGACTCTCACTGGATTCAAAAAAAGTTTGTGGCCTCTCCAACATCACCTAGCAAGAGGTGAATAATGAGGGAAGGGGAAATCTGAGTAGAAAGAGAGAACAGTCTTAACTGATGGAGGATTAAGCTTACTTTTGTAAAATTTGCAAAACACCTGACCACAAACAAGTTGCTAAGGCCCCTTGCAGGATCTTGTAAGAGGCCCATTCACAGGAAAAGCCCCAAACTTAAGTTGCACTAGCTTTCTAGTGAATCTGTCTCTTCAATTCACCTATAGTTTCAGCATTTTCCAAAGCTACTTTCTAGGAGCAGAAATTTTCTCTTTGTTCATCCACTCTGCTCAGGGGAATTCTAGTCACCTATGAAGGTACCATGAAACTTGGAAGCAGCAGGTAAAGGAAGAGAAGCAAGTTGCTCAAATATTGTCCACTCTTCATAATAAAGAGCTGATTATTTTTAAATCTAAATGAAGGCGTGTGTGTTTCTTGAATCCAACTATAATAAAGAACTTCCAAGTTATTAACAAGTTCTTTCATATCCAGAGTTCTGACTTTTACTTGTTTCCATTCTATTTTCTGTTTATGAGCTCATCCAAGTTGTAGGTGTTCAATAAATGTCAATAAATAAACAAATATTCTGAGGCTCAATTCAGTTTGTCTTATATGTCTTTTTAGATCATATAAGGATTATTCTTAATTGAAGAAATAAAAAAATGTATATACACTATCCAGAAAAAAATATATTGGAATCTGAAATATATATGTGTGTGTGTGTGTATTATATATATGTGTATGTGTGTGTGTGTGTGTATATATATATACATATATATAAATATATATATATGTGTGTGTGTGTATATATATATACATATATATATATATATATATATATATATATAATCTCCATGGGATGGGGATGAATACATATCCATTCATGGACCATATTACATAAAAGAACAAAGAGAATTTATGATTATTCACATGCAAAAGAATGAAATTAGACCCTTGTCCTATAGTATGCACAAAAATCAACTCAAAATGGATTAAAGACTTAGACATAAGACCTAAAAGTGTAAAACCCCTAGAAAAAAACATAGAGGGAAAGTCTTATGATAATTGGTCTTTACAGTGGTTTCGTAGATATGACGCTAAAAGTATAAGCAACAAAAACAAGCAGGACTATGTCAAACTAAAAAGCTTCTGCATAGGTAAAGAAACAATAGACTAAAAAGGCAACATATAGAAGAGGAGAAAATACTGGCAAACCATAAATCTGATGAGAAGTTAATCTCCAAAATATATAAGGAACTCCTACAACTCCATAGTAAAACAATTAATAACCTGACTAAAAAATGGGCTAAAGGCTTAAATAGACATTTTGCCAAAGAAGACATACAAATGGCCAATGGGCATATAAAAAAATGTTAAAGGTTATTAATCATCAGAAAAATGCAAATCAAAACTACAATGAGATACCATCTCACACCTGTAAAAATGGCTACTATCAAGAAACACAAAAGACAGTGAGTGTTAGCCACAATGTGGACAAACTGAAATCCTTGCACAGTGTAGAACTATCATGGTTCAATAATCTCAGTTCTGGGCATTTATACAAAAGAACTGAAATCAGGATCTCAGAGAGATATAAGCACTTCTATGTTCATGTAAGCACTACTCATAATAGGCAAGATATGGAAGCAACCTAAATGTCCATCAGTGGGTGCTGTATAGGTATAATGGGATGCTATTCAGCTTTAAAAAAGAAGGAACTTCTGTAATATGCGACAATATGGATAATCCTTGAAGGTATCAAGTGAAATAAGCCACAGAAAGACAAATAATGCATGATTCTACTTGTCTGAGGTATCTTGACTAAATTGCTATCGATGTTTCTATAAAATTTAAATTCAGTTTTATTTTTTATTTTTATTTTTTAAATTTGAATTAAGTTTTAATATAGTGTCTAAAACAGGAAGAAATACAGAATTCCTTTAAAAATGTCTCACCACATATAAAACAAAAGAACCCAGTAACTGTGAGGAGATGAATATGTAAATTAGCTTAGCTATAGTCATCATTCACTATGTATATATATGGCAAAATATCATGTTATATACCTGAAAATATATATAATTTTTTATTAAAACACAAAAACATATTTATTATTTAAATACTCCTGCAAATTTTTAGTTTTGAGATAATTTTGGATTTCCAGAGTTGTTGCAAAGTTAGAACAGAGTTCTGTATACCCTTCCTTCAAGCTCTCTATGTTAATATCTCACATAGTCATAGATTATCAAAACTAAGAAATTAATATTGTACTATACCATTAAATAAAGTAGATAATGTTAGGATTAGTTTTTCCACTAATACCCTTTGTTCTTTCAGGATCCAGTCTAGAATTCCACATTTCATGTCACTGTCATGTAGTCTCCTCCAATCTATGACAGTTTCTCAGTCTTTCATTTTTGACTGTGACACTTTTGAAGAGTACTGGTCAGTTATTTTGTAGACTGTCCCTCAATTTGGGTTTGTCTTATGTTTTCTCATAATTAGACTGAAGTTCTGCACTATTGAGTAGGATACTATGGAGGCGATATGCCCTTCTCAGTGCGTTATAACAGGGAGTATGTTAAATTGATATATATTACTTGATGTTAACCTTGATGCATTGGTCAAAGTGATGACTGCCACTACCTACAGTTGATTCTTCACTGTAAAGTCACTAAAGATTTAGAGAGACATATTTTAACACAATGCAATATCCTGTTTCTTTTTAGACTTGTGCCCACTAATTTTAGCATGTATTGATATATCTTGCCTGTGGCAATTATTACTGCTGTGGTTGAATGGTGATTTTCCATTTCCCTCATTCCTTTCACATTTATTAATTGGAATACTTTTGGGAAGAATAGTTGATCTTTCTCCTTTATGTTATATATTCAGTTATCTATCTATTTATTTTTAAAGATTTATTTATTCATTTTAGAGAGAGAGAGCGTAGGGGGCTGGGGCAGAGGGAGAGGGAGAGAGAATCCTTAAGCAGACTCCCTGCTGAGTGTGGAGCCCCACACGGGGCTCAATCCCAGGACCCCGAGATCATGATCTGAGCTGAAATCAAGAGCTGGCCGCTTAACCGACTAAGCCACTATCATTTTAAACAATATAGTAAAAGGAAGTTAGCAATGAAGCAGATTGGGAATATGAAATTCTAGGGAAAACTTAGAAACTGACTAAGCCACTCAGTTATTTATTAACATCAATATGGACTCATGGGTATTTTGTTCCTTGGTTTATGATCTAACACCATCTTTATGTTCAAGTTGTTCTAGCTTTGTCCATTGGGAACTCCTTCAGTTGGATCTTGTGTTATTTATATATGTCACCCTCCTCATTTGTTGTCATCATTGTTGTTTCTTGAGCACTTCCTTACTTTCTAGAGCCACTAGATACTCTAGACTGATCTTATATTTTCCCTGCCTCAGCTCTAGAATCAACCAGTTTTCCAAAGAACCCTAGCTTTTTTTACTGGAGAATGGTGTTTAGAAATCAAATGCTGGGGGCATTTAGGTGGCTCCGTCAGGTAAGTGTCATGATCTCAGGGTACCTGAGATCTAGATCAGCATCCTGCTCAGCACTCAGTGGGGAGTCTGCTTGTCCCTCTGCTCTTCTCTTGCTAGTGCTCTCAATCTCTCAAATAAATAAATAAATAAATAAATAAATAAATAAATAAATAAAATATTTTCTTGAAAAAAAAGAAATCAAATACTGGGGGTAGTTATGCTCATTGTTACTGCTTTCAATCTTTTCAGTGCCAGAGGTATGAAGTATATGCATGTATATGCATACTAACTTGTACACACACACACACACACACACACACACACACACACACACACACACCTGTATTTATCTTTCTATATTAACAACAACAAACCCATGACTCCATATTGTTACCTCTGACTTCAGTTCAGCATTACAAGATTCCTTCTAGCCTTCCTTACTTCTTTATTTCTAACTTCTTTCTCTGACATTGAGAAACTTGACTCTCCCTATTTGTATATTTACATATTTGGTTAACCATAGTATACAAATAAAATAGTTTCAGAATTGTTAACTGATACCTCTGTAAGAAGAAAATTTACTAACAAAAGTAGTGTTTGTATTCTTTTTTTAAATTTAGCCTTATAATTATATCTAATGTTTACTTAGATCAGATCCTTTATTTCCCATTATTTTAATTAAATTATCATTTTAATAATTTTATTTACCATTTATCATTTTAAACAATATAGTAAAAGGAAGTTAGCAATGAAGCAGATTGGGAATATGAAATTCTAGGGAAAACTTACAAATAATTAGTAGCACAATAATCAGCATTTGAAAAAAATAAGAACAGAAAGGGAGCCAATTTCTCAACATAGTTATATGTTCTCAAGAGTGAAGTTACCAGGAGCTAAAACATAGAACAGTTTCCCAAATATTCTTTACTTTTGAACTTCATAGAATACATTTCAAATAGGCAAGTAAAAAGTAGTATTGTTGTGTTTCAGCACAGCTAGCAGAACTGAATACTTTATCTATATTCCAGAAGCCATTTCTCCCATTTCCCCACCTCGCAAGCCAACCTTGATATTCCATTAATATCAAGAGGCTTTCTCTGTAGAGACAATAAGTAGGGTTTATGTCTGGATGTTGAAAGAGCAAATATGGTCTCTCTTGCCTCTCTCATTTTTCTTTGTTGCCTTTTGATTCTATCTACCTTGATCAGAACCACTCCTCAAAAAGCTGGGATCTATAAGTACATATTTTGTAAAGGCTCAAAGAATTTAGGCTTATGTAACCTTCACCTTCGTACACTTGAGATCTTCAAAAAGTTGCTTTGAAGTGTTAATTTTTAAACATTGATAACTGTGATATTGTGATTTATAATGTAAAAAAAGAAAGCCAGAGGCTCAAAATAGTCACTTATGTCAAAGCACCCACATCAGCAAACCAAAGCTTAATACTTAACCTAACTGCAGTTTCAGCCTCCCAGGAATGTAACCTTTAACCAGTCAATATAGAATTTCTTGGTCAGCACTAGGAAATTTACTAAAAGCTTCCTTCCATTCCCCTTAGGAGGATGACTTTGCCTAAAACAACGGATTCCTTTGCCAATAATTTCCTTTTTTCCCACTTCCTACGTTTAAAAATCTTTCCTTTTCTGCAGCTCTATAGAGCTCTCCTTTATTTGTTAGGTGGGATGCTGCCTGATTCATGAATCATTCAATAAAGCCAATTTGAACTTTTAAATTACTCAGCTGAATTTTTTTTTTTTTTAAGATTTTATTTATTTGCGAGAGAGAGAATGAGAGACAGAGAGCATGAGAGGGAGGAGGGTCAGAGGGAGAAGCAGACTCCCTGCTGAGCAGGGAGCCCGATGTGGGACTCGATCCCAGGACTCCAGGATCATGACCTGAGCCAAAGGCAGTCGCTTAACCAACTGAGCCACCCAGGCGCCCACTCAGCTGAATTTTTGTTGCTTAACAACAAGAGGAAATAAATATATTTGGTCTTTGTTCCCTTTTCTGGCAGTGGTCCTAAAACCCTTGGAATTTCCTGTGTTGAGAGCTTTAAAGATGTCTTTTCTTATGTTAATGAAGTGACTTTTGGACCTCACCTAAGGAGGGCCTGGTTGCCAGTGTATCCAATCAAGTGATTAGAGGTTTGGAATTTTCTATTCCTCCTCTCTACCCAGCCACCTGGAAGGGGAAAAGAGCTGGAAATTGAGTTCAATCCCCAATGGCCAATTATTTAATCAATCGTGCCTATGTAATGAAATCTCAAAAAACAAAAGAAACAAAACCAAAAGACTAGGTTTGGGGAGCTTCTGCGTTGGTGAACACATGGAGGTGCTGGGAGAGAGGTGTTCAGAGAGCACGGAAGTTCTGTGTACTTTCCTCATGCCTTGCTCTGTGCATCTCTTCCCCCTGGCTCTGTGCATCTCTTCCGCCTGGCTGTTCCTGAGTTACATCCTTTTATAATAAACCAGTAACCTTGTAAATAAAATGTTTTTCTGAGTTCTGTGAATAGGTCTACCAAATTAATTGAACCCAAGGAGGGGGGAACTTTTGATTTATAGCCAGATGGTCAAAAGTCCAGGTAACAACCTGGACTTTCGACTGGCATCTGAAGTGGAGGGCAGTCTTGTGGGACAGAGCCCTTAGCCCATGGAATCTGATGCTATTTCCAGGTAGATAATGTCAGAATTGAGTTGAAACTTGGGACACTCAGTTGGCATCCTGGCACGTTGGAGAACTGATGGTGTGGGGAAACCCCTATCCCCACATTGGAATGGTGCCACAATCATTAAAGAGTGGCTCTGAAGGAAACAATTAGAAAGTATATGCTGAATGTTATTCCCAGAGTTTACATGAAGTTAAGCCAGAGAAAACAGCTGTGCTCTTCAGCTATAGGTTGGTTTGGTTTGTCACACGATCTAAAATAAGAACATATTTCTTTACTTTGAAATCGGTTCTGTCACACTTTACACTAATCACTAAAATTTTTAAATACCACACTTACTGGAAATCACAAAATTATAACTCTTGGGAATCTTAGTATTTTGCAAATGGTATTTGATCATTATCATTTAACAATATCACAGTATTGGAACTGCTAGGTTTACCTCTTTGGCCCCTTCATCCTTGAATGCTACTTGCAATTACTACAAAAATAGTAGACGGATCTAGGTACAGCAAGGGATTCATTTCCTGGTCTCTTAGTTTAGTTAATGAAGAATGGTATACACTTAAAGTACCATGTTCAGTCTTAGCTAGAGCAGTTGTACTTTTTAAAATTTAGTTAGAGGGGCGCCTGGGTGGCTCAGTTGGTTAAGCGACTGCCTTCGGCTCAGGTCATGATCCTGGAGTCCCAGGATCGAGTCCCGCATCGGGCTCCCTGCTCAGCGGGGAGTCTGCTTCTCCCTCTGGCCCTCCCCCTCTCATGTGCTCTCTCTCTCTCTCTCTCAAATAAATAAATAAAATCTTTAAAAAAAATAAAATAAAATAAAATTTAGTTAGAATTAACTGAAATTTATTGTATTCCTCTAAGAGTAAGCATATACAAAAACAAAACAAATAATCAATAAAAAATAAAATTCTAAGATAACATTCTGATCAGTAATATTTGTCTCATTTTAAAATTTTCCTCATTCTATCCTGCTGTTTAAATTTTGTACCTTTATGACATCCAGTCCTTAACTGTATAGAATAAAAGCTTTCAGATTTTTGGTACTAAGAAATAACTATAAAAATATAGGTGGGCATTTATTTTACAGAAAATTTGAGCAAAAAAAAATCAGAGGTCCTTTTTTCTTCCTTAAAATAATATAATCTGTGTGTCTTCTTTTTTTGATGGTTTATATCTCAAAAATTGTCCTTGGCTTTGTGAAAATGGCATCATACACAGCATAATGAGGGAGTGTAATTCAAGTTGTTGAATCTCATCAAGCTAAAGATACTAGGTTGGTTTGAAATTTAATAATAGGGCTGCCTCATAGCCTTTAAAAAGCCACTTAATAATAGATATGAGATAATAAGTCTATTTTTTTTCCCAGAAGATCTTTTTAAAATTCCTACAACTATAAAAATAGTGCTAATGAAAAAAAAACGTAGACATGCTGATCTCATTTCAAGGAACAATTTAAGCATAATCCCTGACTTCAAAATGGCCCACAAAATGACTTTGACATGAATCACAAAACAATAAGGAATTTTAAGGGAAATCTATTTCAAAATAGTCACAACAATTTGGCAACATCATGAAACATATCTAAAAGTAATTATACTTCATTGATGAGGTGATATACCCAAACTCAAGATACAGAAATCAGGGAGTTCTAAACAGCTCCTCATTTGCTCCTTCCCTCAGTGTGGAGATTAGAAAACTAAAGGGCAGAGAGGTTAGCTGACTCATCCATACTTACATAGTAAATTCTGGCTTATGTTGCACCTGATTCCACTATAGCTTGATGATATACCGTAGAAGGTTTTTTCTTTCTTTTCTTTCTTTCCTCTTTCTTTCTATCTTTCTCCGTCTCTGTCTCTCTCTCTTTGCTATATATTATAATATGCTATTATATATCTATAACATAAAATAAAATAAGGTAAACATAGCATAATATTATAAGAACCCATATTTTATAATATTCATAACTAACTTTCTATGAAAATAAGATTTGAGGTGGAAAATTGTGTTCTTAAATTCAGGGTTTTGTCTTTGTTATTGTCAGTGCTGTCTAAGATTTCTATTGGGATTGTATTTGTTGCATTTAATTTAAGTAATGAGTAAGGGTGAAAAATTAACTTAATGGGTCTGGGGGCATCTGACATTAGATGGAGATTACTTCATTTGTCAGTATGAGACATGACAACATTAGTTCTGCTCAGTTACTTGTTTCTAGAGCTAGATATTAGCCTTGTATTTGGTGAATCTGCCTCGTATTATTTGCAAAGCTGCCTCTCCAAATATAGCAGCATATTAATCAAATGCGGATTGATGTAATTTACTAATGGTAAGAATTAAAATAAATCTAGACTACATCCAAATAACTCACCAGTGAAATACCAAGGCTTGGCCAATCTTACTTGCATCATTACCTTGTAAAATGTTGTCTGTAATTCAGCTAAACATTCAAATCAGTAACCATGGATCTTAAATAAATTTAACTGCAATTCATTTAATGTGCTGAATGCATGTTATATAAGTAAGTAGAAATCTGACTGACTGCCATATACAACTTTTAACCATTTTATTTTGCAAATAAAACCAATGCTCAGAAAAGTTATTAACTTGGTCAATGTCTAAGAAATAAGTGGCAGGACCCCAAAAATTCAGTCAAGTTTTCAATTTCTATTAAAACATATAGTTGGTGATCTAGTCTATAAGCACTTACTTTATCTGAATTCCAATCTCAAATAATAAATTTTAAACTTAATTATAAAATCATAAATATTTTTAAAACATAGAAGCTTAATATTCAATATATATATGATATGTATATCATATATATAATGTATATAAAATTATATATAATGTATATAAAATTATATATATACAATATACATATTTATACACACACACACACACATATATATATATAACTTACATAACCTTGGGGAAAAAATCAGCATGCAGTAGAATTCAGTACCTTTGCATTAATTCTTGGCCATTAAGATATCTAGTCTTTTCCCACATTTTCTCCTTTACATCTTCAAAAAGAAGAAGTCTTTCTGAAAAGTGCTATGTCAAAAATCCTCTAGTTTAAGAGTTGTACCCTAGTTCTGTAACATCAAAATTTTGCTTTTGTTTATACTACTTGATATTTGTCATCACAAAGAAGAAATTCCTTTATATATCTTGTTATTATGGGTTGATTTATGCTCCCCAAGAAAGATATCCTAGAATATGACCTTATTTGGAAATATGGTCTTTACAGATGTAATCAAGTTCAAATCGGGCCAGTAGGACAGGTCCTAATTCAATATGGTGGTGTCCTTAAGGGGGAAATTTGAACACAGAGACAGACACAGAGGAGATGATGTAAAGATGCACGGGGGAATACTGTGAAGATGGAGGATTGGTACGATGCATCAACAAACCAAAGAAAACTAAAGATCGCCAGCAAACTATCGGAAGCCAGGTGGAGGTGAGGAAGAATTCCCCTATAGGTTTCAGAGGGAGCACTCCTCTGCTGACACCTTGATTTCAGACTTCTGGCCTCCAGATTGTGAGACAATACATTTTTGTTGTTTAAGCCATCCAGTTTGTGGTAATGTCACAGCAGCTTTAGGAAACTGATAGATATCCTAAACCAAACTAATTAGGAGAAACTATGTTTGCTTTTCTAAATTTCTTTCATTGCCAGTTTCTCTCTTTCGAACTGGAGAAATAGAAACTAAACACATTGTATTCATCCTGGCTCACTCTAGTCTATTTTTCAGATAGCATCTTGGAAAGAATAGCACAAATGCTTCTGTTTTTGTTTTGTTTTCAAGAAATAAGTATAATAAGAGGTCACTTAGAAAGTAATTTTTCTTTGTTTGGTGGAAGTATTTTAGGATAATTGCCAAATACTTGAATGCATATTTAAGTATATATTCATATCAATTTGGCCCCAACAAGCCATCTGGTTTGATGATATGCTATCCATCCATGGCTGTACTGAAGTTAGCCTTCTCTCATTTCTTCAGTCTATCAGTCATTAAGTACTTGCATATGATAATTTTTCCAAAATGCATTTCTAAATCATCTTTTCTCTAAATTTGGGTACTTCTTGGTTCAAGATTTCATTGTCCCTTAATAGGTTCTTAACTGATCACTTCTCTCCTTTTAACAGCCCTGACGAAATTGAAAGATCCATTTTGTTCCAGTGATGGCAAATGCTACCTGTATCGTAATGGCTATTATTGTTCATTCTAGGTGTTTTACATATTCTAATTCACTTAGTTGGGAGGACAACAACTTGCTTCGAAAGATTAAATAACAGAATTAAGGTCATATATAAAAAGTGATAAAGCTGAAATTCTGTTTCACTCCAAAATATATAAACTTTTTATTCTATCATTAAAGTCATTTCATATTGGTCATTAGAAAAAAAATTATATTGATTGTCAGACAGATTTTAACTACTTTAGCTTCTTTATTATCTGTTGATACTTTGGTTTTGATGATTTTTAAAACCATTAGATGTTATATTCAAACTACTGACAGATATTCAGTAATCAAGGAAGATCTCCTAAATGCTTTGGGACAATCCATCTCATTTCTATTTCAGTTCTTTCATTGACATAATTTTTGGTGAAAAGGATCCAAGTTAAAATTTCAGATAGTTGATAAGGGTTACTAAAGGTATTAAAATTATACATCAGAATGACATAACTACACTTAAACTTGCACATTAGCTGGTTGTATATACAAAATTGTATGCACAAACTCAGAAAAATGGTTAATTTTTCTGGTTGTAAAACTTCAGATGATTCTAAAGCAGAACACAGATTTTAACTTTTTAAAACCTAGAACCTCTATATTGTGACAATGGCTACAAAATAGGGTGTTAGCCTGAGTCTTTAGATGTATCTGTGTATGTTTGCATATCCATACACTTATGGAGGACTGGGTGATCTAAAGTAACTTTTGGCTCCCTAGGAAGATGGGTACTAGTAGGATGACCATAGCATTTATCATTAAACGGAGAGACTTTTATGGGCGCCTGGGTGGCTCAGTCGTTAAGCGTCTGCCTTCGGCTCAGGTCATGATCCCAGGGTCCTGGGATCGAATCCCACATCGGGCTCCCTGTTCGGCGGGAAGCCTGCTTCTCCCTCTCCCACTCCCCCGCTTGTGTTCCTGCTCTCGCTATCTCTCTCTCTGTCAAATAAATAAATAAAATCTTTAAAAAAAAATAAAAAAATAAAAAAATAAACGGAGAGACTTTTGAGAGGAAAGAGAGGTGAAGAGCTTTGTTAACAACGATGCGGGACAAAAAGCATAATATGGGACTTTGGCTGTATGTGAATAGAGGCAGATAATCACCCTACTTATGCACAAAATTTGATGTAGCAATAAGTTAAAGGAAAAGGGAGATGAGAAGAACATTTTAAAAATATACTTTACTAAGAAATAGCAGGGAATTATGTAGAGAGACAAGGAATACAATATGATATTCACTGATATTCACTATAAACCTTACTGAAGTATGTTTATAAAAAATCTATACACTTTTCCTTGAAAAATGTTTCTCACGTCTAAGTACAGTAAGATACTCTACCACCTTTTTTCTGATAAATTCCCTTCTCATAGAGAAGGGGGTGACTTGATAGTCACCACTAAGTCAGAAAAATGGCCTATGAGTCCATCTTTGGGTTTTGATTTTTCAAGATAAGCACAAAATGAACAAGTCTTGGTTTTCTCTTTTTTTTTTTTTTAATTCAAACACTAGCACGGTTATCAGCCATCAATGATACTACTTAAGGAAGTTAACACTTACTGTGCATATTCACCTGTAACTCTATTCAGGTGCCACATTTTTAAAGTATTGTTCAGACACACAGCAACAAAAATACTATAGCCCCTTTTGTAGTATTCAGGGTCATGATCAACTTTAATTGTTTCATCTTGATCTTTACCTAATTCTAAAATTTTAAATTCTGCCAATAGTCAAGCTTTTTAAAAAAGTACACACTAACATAATTTGCCCACTTAAAAAAGAATATTATATACACTACCTTTCAAGTGAGGGCTGTGTACATGCATTCTTTGCAGATGTAGATTTACCGGAACAAATTCTAATGTTTTCTCTCCTTTGCTGCTGCTTGATTTGAAAGAGGACCCTAGGCAGGAAAAGAATTGAACATTAATAGTAAATGAATAATAAATGTGTGTGTGCATGTATATTGAAAAGTGTGTTTGACACGGAAAAATGTTACAAGGATTTCAGAAAGAAAAAATATATCCTGTATAAAGCTGCTTTTCTTTACAGAAATTCAATTTAAAAAATTCTTAGTTGTTCTTATAATAATCCCATGAGGTAAAATAGTGCAATTTGTTTCTTCATGGTCTATCATGCCAAGATGGTAGAATGAGATATAAAAAGTTTATAAAAAATTTTTTTGGCTCTTCTATATCCATAACAACAATGTGTATTATTGTTTTCACCTAACATACCTGAAATACAATTTAGTTTGAATATGTAAAAAAAGTTATTGCTTTCATACCTGTTTCCTTGCTAAGTTCTGTCAGAATATCTTGGTACATATTCACCATTTGATCACAGTGAGTAAGGACATTTTTCCGTAGATTGTCCCAGTGTGGAGACAGCTCACCAAGTTCTTTCAGCTCCTGGTTTCTGTTAAAAGTAGAAAAGAGGAGAAAATAATTATTTTGATCTTAAGTCCACAGACAAGGAACACCTAATAAACATTGCCAAACTAATAAGAAATTGATTCACCATCCATTTCAGGAAAGCTCTATGCACTTATTAGAAAAAAAATTATTCTCCTACATCAGGCATAACAATATCTTTCAGGATATGTCTCCTGGGGCAAGAGAAACAAAAGCAAAAATAAACTATTGGGACTACATCAAAATAAAAAGCTTCTGCACAACAAAGGAAACAACCAACAAAACTGAAAGGCAACCTGTGGAATGGGAGAAGATATTTGCAAATGATATATCCAATTAAGGGTTGGTATCCTAAATATATAAAGAATTTATACAACTCAACACCAAAAAAACAAATAATCCAACTAAAAAATGGGCAGAAGACATGTAGAGACCTATCTCCAAAGAGGACATACAAATGGCTAACATGTGAAAAGATGCTCAACATCACTCATCATCAGGGAAATGTAAATCAAACCACAATGAGATATCACCTCACACCTGTCAGGATGACTAAAATAAAAAAGACAAGAAACAACAAGTGTTGGTGAGCATGTGGAGAAAAAGGAGCCCTCTTACACTGTTGGTGGAAATGCAAAATGGTACAGCTACTATGGAAGACAGTACAGAGTTTCCTCAAAAAGTTAAAACAGCACTACCCTATAATCCAATAATTGCACTACTGGGTATTTATCCAAAGAATGCAAAAAATACTAATTCAAAGGATATTTGCCCCCCTATGTTTACTGTAGTGTTATTTACAATAGCCAAATTATAGAAGCAGCCAAATGTCCATCAATAGATGAATGGCTAAAGAAGTGGTTTAGGGAGCCTGGGTGGCTCAGTCAGTTAGACGTCTGCCTTCTGCTCAGATCATGATCCTGGGGTCCTGGGATTGAGCCCCACATCGGGCTCCCTGCTCAGTGGGGAGTCTGCTTCTCCTCTCCCTCTGCATGCTGTTCCCCCCTGCTTGTGGTCTCTCTTTCTCTCTCTTACTCTCTCTCAAATAAATAAATAAAATCTTTAAAAAAAAAAGAAGTGGTATATATACACACACATATATATACATATATACATATATATACATATACACACATATATATACACATATATATACATATACATATATATATAATGGAATATTATTCAATCATAAAAATAATGAAATGTTGCCATTTCCAACAACATGAATGGATCTACAGAGTATAATGCTAAATGAAATAAACCAGTCAGAGAAAGACAAATACCATATGATTTCACTCATATGTGGAATTTAAGAAACAAAACAAAAAAAGAGACAAACCAATATACAGACTCTTAACTATGGAGAACAAACAGATGGTTACCAAAGGGGAGGTATGTGGAAGGAGGGATGGGTGAAATAGGTGAAGGGGACTAAGAGTACATTTACCTTGATGAGCACTGAGTAACATATGGAATTGCTGAACTACTATATTGTACACCTAAAATTAATATAACACTGTATGTCAACTACACTGGAATTAAAATAAAAAAATAATTTTAACACAGAGGAAGATATGAATAGCTTAGGTCACACAAACATTAAAGTTCCGTATGTCGAAATACAGCATCCTTTCCTGATTAAAACTCTTCAGAGTATAGGGATAGAGGGAACATTCCTCAAGTTCATAAAATCCATCTATGAAAAACCCACAACGAATATCATCCTCAATGGGGAAAAGCTGAGAGCCTTTCCCTTAAGATCAGGAACACGTCAAGGATGCCCACTCTCGCCAATATTGTTCAACACAGTACTAGGAGTCCTAGCAACAGCAATCAGACAACAAAAAGAAATAAAAGGTATTCAAATTGGCAAAGAAGAAGTCAAACTCTCTCTTTTTGCAGACGACATGATACTTTATGTGGAGAACCCAAAAGACTCCACCCCCAAATTACTAGAACTCATACAGCAATTCAGTAATGTGGCAGGAATGCACAGAAATCAGTTGCTTTCTTATACACTAACAATGCAACTGTAGAAAGAGAAATTAGAGAAACGATTCCATTTATAATAGCACCAAAAACCATAAGATACCTCGGAATAAACCTAACCAAAGAGGTAAAGGAACTCTACTCTTGGAACTACAGAACACTCATGAAAGAAATTGAAGAAGACACAAAAAGATGGAAAAACATTCCATGCCCACGGATCGGAAGAATAAACATCGTTAAAATGTCTATGCAATCTATACCTTCAATGCCATCCCGATCAAAATTCCAATGACATTTTTCAAAGTGCTGGAACAAACAATCCTATATTTGTATGGAATCAGAAAAGACCCTGAATCACCAAGGAAATGTTGAGAAAGAAAAACAAAGCTGGGGGCATCACGTTGCCCGATGTCAAGCTATATCACAAAGCAGTGATCACCAAGACAGCATGGTACTGGCACAAAAACTGACATATAGACCAATGGAACAGAATAGAGAACCCAGAAATGGACCCTCAACTCTATGGTCAAATAATCTTTGACAAAGCAGGAAAAAATATGCAATGGAAAAAAGACAGTATCTTCAACAAATGGTGCTGGGAAAATTGGACAGCCACATGCAAAAGAATGAAACTCGACCATTCTCTAACACCATTCACAAAGATAAACTCAAAGTGGATGAAAGACCTCAATGTGAGACAGGAATCCATCAAAATCCTAGAGGAGAACATAGGCAGTAACCTCTTTGACATCAGCCACAGCAACTTCTTTCAAGATATATCTCCAAAGGCTAGAGAAACAAAAGCAAAAATGAACTTTTGGGACTTTATCAAGATAAAAACTTCTGCACAGCAAAGGAAACAGTCAACAAAACAAAGAGGCAACCCACAGAATGGGAGAAGATATTTGCAAATGACACTACAGATAAAGGGCTGGTATCCAAGATCTATAAAGAACTTCTCAAACTCAACACCCAAAAAGCCAAATAATCAAGTAAAAAAATGGGCAGAAGACATGAGTAGACACTTCTCCAAAGAAGACATATAAATGGCTAACAGACACATGAAAAAATGTTCATCATCATTAGCCATCAGGGAAATTCAAATCAAAACCACATTGAGATACCACCTTACACCAGTTAGAATGGTAAAAATTGACAAGGCAAGAAACAACAAATGTTGGAGAGGTTATGGAGAAAGGGGAACCCTCTTACACTGTTGGTGGGAATGCAAGTTGGTACAGCCACTTTGGAAAATAGTGTGGAGGTTCCTCAAAAAATTAAAAATAGAGCTACCCTATGACTCAGCAATTGTACTACTAGGTATTTACCCCAAAGACACAGATGTAGTGAAAAGAAGGGCCATATGTACCCCAATGTTCATAGTAGCAATGTCTGCAATAGCCAAACTGTGGAAAGAGCTGAGATGCCCTTCAATAGATGAATGGATAAAGAAGATGTGGTCCATATATACAATGGAATATTACTCAGCCATCAGAAAGGATGAATACCCAACTTTTACATCAACATGGATGGGACTGGAAGAGATTATGCTAAGTGAAATAAGTCAAGCAGAGAAAGTCAATTATCATATGGTTTCACTTATTTGTGGAACATAAGGAATAGCATGGAGGACATTAGGAGAAGGAAGGGAAAAATGAAGGGGGGGAAATCGGAAGGGGAGATGAGCCATGAGAGACTATGGACTCTGAGAAACAAACTGAGGGTTCTAGAGGGGAGGGGGTGGGGGGATGGGTTAGCCTGGTGATGGGTATTGAGGAGGGCACGTTCTGCATGGAGCACTGGGTGTTATGCACAAACAATGAATCATGGAACACTATATCTAAAACTAATGATGTAATGTATGGGGATTAACATAACAATAAAAAAAATTAAAAAAAAAAACTAATGATGTACTGTATGGTGACTAACATAACAAAATAAAATTTAAAAACAAACAAACAAAAAACACTGAAAGGACAACATGAAAAAAAAAGTTCTGTATGTCAAAGAGGTAAAAAAAATACAAGTTAAATAAATGTTTCACTGATAAAAACTTCACAAAGATGACAAAAACTTAACTATCCTTAATATATATATATGTGTGTGTGTGTATATATATATATATGACATTCAGTTATAAAAGAAACACTAAAACCTCAATAGAAAAACAGCTAAATTCTAGGCTTCAGTCATCCAAAATAAAATAATGTGGAAAAAAAAATAATGTGGGAAGGGCTTTCTGACTATGTCTGAAGGAATCACAAGATATTCAAGTAACCCAGTTTATATATAATATAGCTGTAAAAATGTTTTTTTAAGATTTTATGTATTTGTCAGAGAGAGAGAGAGAGAGCACAAGCAGGGGGAGCAGCAGGCAGAGAAGTAGACTCTCTGCTGAACAGACAGCCCCATGCGGGACTCGATCCCAGCACCCTGGGATCATGACCCGAGCTGAAGGCAGATGCTTAACCGACTGAGCCACCCAGGCATCCTGCTATAAAATTTTTTAAAAGCCCATAAATGGTATAATCAGATATGATTTATTGGCCTCAGTTTCTCTCAAGAAGACAATTTAAGTAAATGCAGTATGCATATGTTTTGGCTTTTCTTTATCAAAAGGAAGAGCTAATCATGCCATTTAGGTTTTAATTATTACCTTTTATCTAATTCTCATGCTTTATCCAAGTTAATTCAAATCATCAGAATGCCTTTTTAAATTATAATGATAAATGGTCTAATATGCTGCTTGGTTAGATCTCTTACTCATTTCTGTAACCTTTTACCAACAACATTTTCATGAGGCTAATTCAACTAGCAATAATGAAACTTCTTTGCTATTTTGGCTGTGAAACATGCTAAATACCAAGCTAATAAATTCAGAAGATGTAGAATCTTCAACATCCTGTTAAATGCAAGAATAATGGACGGTGTGCAAAAATGTGACTTGCTTTCAAATGTTTGTAGCTGCCTTTGTTTTGTTTCAATGGCGATGCAGTATGGTACTGCTGCTCTTTTATCTGAGGTCTTCACAATTTTTGTGAACATTAATCTCATTCTTAACTTTTCCATAGATTAGGTTCCATCACACAACATTCATGGGAAAAGAAGTGATTAATTAATAGACAATAAGAATAAAATAAGTTCATGACCCAAGTTGAGACAGGGGGGAGGCTGGAGAATGGGAGTCGAGTTCTCTGTGTGCACTCAAATGGCAGAGTATTCAAAGTCAGGACAAAACAACAACCACCAACACAAATAAATCTAAAAGCTTGAGATATCTAAGTCTAGAAGAATCTGGACAATTATGTCAGATGTGAGATAGATAGCAAGTGTGATATATCAACTTAATATGTAGGGGGTCAGGCTTTACTTCCAATATACAGTTATAATGAAAATGTTAGTCAAGTATTCCTTTTTAATACTAATAGATGCACCATGGGTCTACAATTTATGTTGTCTCTGAATCCTTATCAGAAAGAATAATGAAAGGAGATGTGGCGAGGGAGGGTAGGAAGGGTGATAGTGAAGCCGCTGACCATGTTATAGGATACTGGGATGGGGTACATCTCCTTCCCTACAGAAGCCCGGCAAAGCGCTGTGAGAAAAGTTTAGTGTTCTTAGGGAGTGACTCAAAGTAAGCTGAAAGGTGTCCATAGTCTGCTGTTTAAAATTCATTACACTCCTCCAATATGTCAAAAATTATATACAGCAATATACAGATGAAACCTGGCATTCACTGCGCATTTGTTCTAAAAGATGGCACTGAACAGCTACACGTTCTGAGAGGGAAAAACAACCAACATAAAGTTTCTCTGCATTGAAAAAACCTCAAATACAGGGGACTATAGAATAAAGGTATAATAAACCAGAGCAGAGTAATGAAAAAGTTAGAAAACAAAATGGGACATAGTAAGAGAATGGTTGTAAGTTTAAGAAAAATGAAAGACATTAATTACATCAATGCATTAAAATAGATAAAGATAGCGGGTACGTGGGTGTACCCAAATCAGGAAACTTTTCATTTGAGAAGGCAAGGGTTGTTTATACTATATTTTAATTTGTTACTCAGTGAGCAAAACTTTGACATTGAAGAACCTTGCTTTGTAGCTCAAGCCAGGTTCTCTGGAAAGCAAGCTGAGATCAAGCAGTCCCGGGTTAGCAAGCACGGGGGAGGTAAGAAGAGAAGTGTTGTAGGGGAAAGAGAAAGCAAACATCAAGTGGGAGGTTACTGATTTGGGCAGAACTTCACAAGAAAACACGGCTGGTTACTTGGTCACGGGAAACAGCTCTAGATAAATTATATGGAACTAATGCACCTTGGAAAAATTTATTAGATGGAAGAAGAAACATTTATACGCCAGTTCCTTCTACAGTAGTTCATTGGTAAAGAGTCATCCTATGGGACATTAACTCCTCTGCACTTCCAGTTGTCTCTTCAGGGAGGCTACTGGGGAAGCAATATCCCAGTGGAGACAGAACTGTCCTAGATCTGGTTAGAGGTGCCAGAACCACTCTGGATCTTTCCAGGGTAGATGCCATTGGGGGCATGTTAATACCTAGTCTTCACCCTGTGGGAGGCCGATAGAGCTGGTGGTGTTAGGACACAGGTGACAATGGTGGCAGTTATCTGGAGCCCTCCATTGAGCAAGTAGGAAAATGTGAGCAGAGGTTAAGGTTGAGCCAGTATAGAAAAGTATATCACCTGGGCCCAGGACAGGCAACCCCTTGCAGAACTTGCACTTCCATCATTTCCTGATATCCACGTAGCATATAAAACAGCATCCTCCTATCTTCCCTAAGAGGGAGTTCAAGTATAATCCTTCAAAGTGATGGCCAGATGCAATTCCCCCAATTGAGGTCACGAACCATGCTACAATATCCAATATTCCCGTGATCCTAGGGGCCTGAGTTGATGTTCCTCACTCTCCTCTTCCACTCATTCTAGATTTTTCTCATATTCCACTGGCACGTCAGCTGGTCTAGGTTGCTGCCTTGTGAGGTGACCCAGACTTTGATCCCAAGTGATCAGGCCCTTGGTTTCCTTGCTCTTATGGAATCTTAGTTGATGTAATTTCCCACTCATCTCTGGGCATGGAGCACATTTTAGTACTAGACATATTTCTCTTTGCTCAGATTATGAAGTGGCAGCCCTACCTCCTCATGGTGACAAGTACAGCATCCCTTGCCATCTTTGCTACTCCACTGTAGTGAAAAATGTATGATAACCAGATCACGTGTGAACCAAATATAGCTTCCAGTTGAGTAGGACTCTTTATGGGTTACGGACAGAACTACCCCTCCCCATATGCCTCAAGAATCAGGATTCTAACTGGCAAAGTCTAAGGTGGTAGGGAAAGGAAGCACAAATCCACTAGTGCGGCACTGTGACCGATTGTAAAAAGGGCTCACCCTTTTTCCCAGAGCTGTGTGTTCTACCTACGGTGGGCACAACATCTTCTGTTGGCTGTTGGTTTAGCATACAAACTTCATCCTGGAGGTCAGTACTCCAATCCTGAGGTTCTGTCCCCCTAAAGTGGTGCCTTAGCTGAACCTTTCATGATTAATATTATTCCACTATTGTATCAGGTTTGTGGCTTTTGGATGGTGGGGCATGTGGTAAATGCAAGTTCACTGTTGCACCTCCTTTGTTATAGCAAGTGTCCTTTGGTAGGAACAATGTTAGGTGGGGCACCGTATCATTAGACCCGGCATTCTGCAAGCTGTCAGATGTGGGTGAGGGCAGTGGCACTGTGAGCAGGAACGGCAAGCACGTATTCAGACTTGGCTTCACCTACTTAGGGCAAATCGCTGTCCTCTCCAAGTTCAAAGGGATCCGACTTAATTGGCCTGCCACCAAATGGTTGATGGGTTTCCCCGGGGGCATGGCACACCCTCTTAGCATCCACTGTCAGTTATATATTAGTGGTTGGTTAAGCACTAGACAAAAAAGCCTTAATGACATATGTACCACAAATACGGTTCAAAAAAGCACGAGTATTTTTGCGCACCGATGTTAACGGTGTTTTTGCATACGTATCTGTATGTTTGATGTTACTGATTTCCCTACTATTTGTCGTTTTGCCAACATACGGTAGAGGTGGAACCACCACGGTGTCACTTCACACCTGTTCTTCCACTGTGATTATCCCAAATATCCTGTGAGATTAGCCAAGTTACAGGACACTGCAATTAATGTATCTTCTTTGATATAGTTTTTTAAAAAAAAAAACACTACAAACTCACAGAATGTTGCAGTTGGAAGGAAGTTCAGAGAGTAATTTGAAACCTCTTGTTTCACAGATGGAAGCAGCTAAAGGAAACAGCTTGCTAGTCTCCGAGTCACTAGAAAACCAAGTCTTTTAGACTAGAATCCCCATGTCCACTCTTTCCTCACCCCATATAATTCCCCAGTGTAAAAACAAAGAAACACACAAACACACAAACACAACTAAACTAAAACACAAAAAAACCAGCGTGCCTTGTTTACTGAAGGTACTTAATGAACATACACTGAATGAGTGGGGCTTGGAATTAGTGGGGCCATTGACTTCTAGGACTACATTGGTAAACTTTCATGTACTTTAAAAGTTAACTTTGAACAAAAGGTAAGTCATAATTTGATATTTTTACTTCTGAACCTTTTAGTTAGAATGGCACAGCTACTAGGTATGCAGTGCATGAAAAAGGATATTCTCTAAAATACGTTCAAGTGCATACTCGTGTCCAGTATTATAAGACCCAGAGAGAGAGCCCAGTCTCTGCATATTGCCACGTTTCTCTAGGCAGCAATCTTGGAACTGATGTTATAGTTAAATACACATCTTCACTAAGCCTTTGGTGTGAATGGCAAAAGAGATAAACTGTGTAAATGCATTTTTAATCCACAGAAAAATATTTTTTAAAAATACTCCTTCCCTCTATAAACATTCTCATTTATTCACAGTAACAACAGCTTCTGCTTTCAAAAGCTGTCTCCTTCAATTACAACTTTACAACAATAACAGCAAAAATGTCTTTCTGGAAAATCCATTGCCCTCCTAAACACACACAATCTTTTGTGAATTCATTACTTTACTCTCACTAGAGCTCTATCTTTAAAACAAACCTTCTAGGAGATAGGCTAGGACTCTCCTAGAGTCCAAGAGGTAGACACAAAGCTGTTGGAAATAAAAGACTGAATATTCAAATATTAAGAAGCTTAGGCCTCTTACACATTAAACATTTTTTGGCACTTACTGCCATCCATTCCCTTTTGCTTTGCTACCTACAAAAATAAAAGGTAAATCAGATGAAATAAATCTCAAGGAGACAGGTGATTGCTAAGGCTTACTTGAGAAATATCTTTTTTTTTTTTTTTGAGAAATCTCTTAACACTCTGGATCTTGGCATTCCAACTGTAAAAGTACGATATTCTTGATACTTGATGAAATATTCATGCCAATCTCTGGAAACAACCTTACGGTACACTTTTTCTCTACATGACTTGTTTTGTCTTACCTTGTTTAAATATTTCAAAAATACATGCTTTTCCTCTTCAGCAAAATTGCAAGTTTCTGGAGGTCATAATGATCCTCTGAACCTTCCATAAAGGAACACACTACTAAGCACATAACATGCTTGAAACACAAAACTATTGAATAGCATAAAGAGAGAAATGAGATTAAAAACAACTCTATGAAGAATGAAGAGAAATAATTGAACACAAAATAAGTCCTAGGGAAACTGGAAGAAAATAGCCAAACCTGCCTTAAAGTTTTTACATATAATACATAAAGCATTGGCAAGAATATTAAATAGATGAATAGTTTTTAAACTTGGTTCCCTACACCCCCAGGGCTGCTGTGGCTAGAGGGATGGGGGAGGGTGTTGACAAGAGAAGCCAAGTACATGAACAGGCATCGGGCCCTTTTCCTTACTCCTGCCAAACACCAGCTCCAGTGAAATTTTTTTGATTAATACTGAAATTCCATGTACAGTTCTGTATGGAAAGAAAAAGTTTCTGCTGCTAAAAAAAAGAAAATAAAATTAGGGTTAAGATCACTAAAATAGAACATAGTTTAAAAAGGAGAAAGTTTATCTTCTATATAAAAGATAGTTTTAAAGCCTACTGATGACATATTCAAGGAGGAATTCCAACAGGGGGAATATTTCTCTAAGCCTATGAGTGTGGCAGACTTGTCTTACTCATACTTTTGTCCTACCACAGTCCTTAGTTTGTGGGAAGTGTTCAATATAGGCCTGTGGACTGACTGAATGGAAGGTCTGCTTGCAGATTGTTGTTCTTATATTTTCCTGAAATTTGAGAGACAGTCAGAATATAATCTAACCCCAAAGTAGAATGCTGAGCTCTGCCCCAGTTAAAATGAATGAATGCAACAGATAAATGAGACACTGTTGAGTCCTCCTTGTATGATCTAGGTCTGTAACTCTGGATTAGTCAAGTCTTCTTTAGGGAGAAAGATTCGAAAATGTATCTTCATATGGCATTTCATACTGTGATGGTTAATTTATGTGTCAACCTGTCCCGATATTTAGTTAAATGCTATGGTAGGTGTTTCTGGGTGAGATTAACATTTGAATTGGTATATTGAGTAAAGACCTTGCCCTCACTATTTTGGGTGGGCCTCATCCAATCAGTTGAAGGTGAATAGAGCAAAAGGCCGTCCCCTCCCTGAGTAAGAGAGAATTCCTCTTGACAGACTGACTTTGAACTGGGACACGGGCTTCTTCTTGCCTTTGCAATCAAATTGAAACACTCGCTTTTCCTGGGCTTCAAAATCACTGGCCTTTGCCTTAGCACTATATCATAGACTCTCCTGTGTCTCCAGCTTGTGGACTCATCCTGAAGATGTTAGGACTTGTCAGCCATCATAATTATGTAAGCCAGTTCCTTATAATTAATCTCTCTGTCTCTGTTTCTGTCTCTCTGTCTCTCTCTCTACACACACACACACACACACACACACACACACACACACATCCCAAAATAAAACCCTAGACTGTCCTGATTGCTCATATAATTAATACGGTAGCCTTGTAAGACAAATGATAATGTTATTACCTGTAAAAATCTGGAAATTGAAAGATTAAGTAATTTTCTATAATCATAAGCATGTACGGAATGGCAGATATAGGTTCTTGAACTAAGGTCCATAATAATTCCAATTCTGTGTTTTTATCATTACAACACACTTTCCCCTGCTCAATCCATTTTAAATCAAGAATCTTGGCACATTAGAAAAAAACTCTAAATGAGTTTTGCCATATTCGTTCCTGTGCAGATATTGTAATATTCAAACAGCAAAATAAAACACATATTTCTATTGTCAGCTTGATGATACTAAGCACTCTACAGGACCTCTCATTAAGTGATACCATGAATCCATAATGATGAACTTAATGGCACACAGCATCTGCCCTCAGTATGGGGAGGTGGTAGGGCCTAGTGTACTTTCCATGATAAGTAACATACCACATGGTATTCTAACTGAGCATCAACACTGTATGAAGAAAAATGAAACAGAAGAAATAACACTAATCAGGTATGAATCACCAGTGGAGTCCTCACGTAATATCCTCATCTTTGGATATTTAGGACTTAAGATTTTTCTCAGAGAAAGCAAGCAAGAGAGACAGAGAAAAAAATACAAAGAGAAGCAAAGTGAAAGAGAACGCTGTAAAACATTTACGAGATTCATCGGTTTGAGGTCTATTTGATATATATGAGACTTAAACAGAATGGCTAGTTCCCTATCACTTTCCCACTAATCAATGTTTCTTTAAGGTCAGTAAAGATTTTCAGTGTGCCTTTATTTCATCCAAGTATGCAAATGTCGATAGAACTCTCAAAAGGCATGCGCTTCAGCCATGTCAGAATAAATAAGGCATAGAACGAGGCTGGAGAAGTAGACACAGGATCCTGCCTGCCTTGTAGGCCACGTGAAGGGGAAGCCTTGTCTGTTGATAAATCTTGAAACAAAGTACGTAAATTATATTTCAGAATATTAGACCACGTCAAATGGACAGGCTGGGTCACTATGTTGTACAATCCTACTGCATATATTTTTGTATAGCAAGGATGTTTTTGAAAAAGAACTTACCTGGATATATTCTAGTTCTAGTTTATAATTCCTAATATATAATTTTAACACTTTTAAAAAGGCACTTCTGTAGTGTTATCAGTCTGAAATAAATGGACTTTATCGTAAAGTATGTTGAGAAGAAATGTCTTCTGCATTTCTCTCAAACTAGATATAATACTTAGGAAAACAATTTAACAGTATATGATAATATTTAAGTAAGCATGTAGAACATGTCTCTCAAACATTTATCTCTGTGCAGCAACTAGGCTTTCAGCCTGGGATTTCAAAATATCATACCAACAATCTTTTTCATATATAAGAATATACTACATTCAAAAAATAGATTTAGGATATAGGTATATATCTACACAGATACTTATAATTCTATAATATAGCTATACAATATAGAATACGGAACACTCGAAAATATAGTGTTGAAAAAAATTGTTTGCCTTCATTGATATAAAATATTTTATCACTACAAACTTAGTATATGTGTATTTACAAACACTAATATATAAGACAAGGCATGTACATTCTCCCAAAGAAGTAGTAATGAAACTTTGTATGTTCCAACACTATCATATTTTTCCCTACTAAAGTATTTTGGTACATATTTTTTATATTTTATTTACAAGATTGTTTCCCTGCATCATACACACAATATTTATGTTTTATATAAAACCTAAGAAAGTCTTCAAGTTAATTCTTATAAAATATTTCTTTTCTTCTAAACTGCCAACATACATGCCAGAAAGTCTCTCTTTCCCCCTCCCTGGGATCAAAAGAGAAAAATATATGATATAAATCAAACTATTTTTTTTCCTGGAGAGTTTTATGGACCATGGAGTTTTGTACCAAGACAGGCTTTTCAAATATCGTCTTACAGCGTAGGACGGTACACTTTTTCTGATACAGCCAAACACTATATGGTCACAGAACCTCCCATCTAAAACTATATGTGTGCACACCGTGATTTAATACTATATTTGTAGCTGTCATGAAGCTTCAACGCTATAAGTACCATCATTTTATCTAATAACTAATGTATTTCAATGTAGACTGAGCACAGCAAACCTTTGAAGTAGGACAAAATCCGAAAAAACACTCAACATAAACAAAATACGTGGCAACAGTAAAACAAACTATAAAAATTTTATAGGTGGTAGTTTGGCAAGACCTACATAACTTGTCTGTGTGCAACCCAAGCTGAGAGACTGTAAAACTTAAAGCATTATAAACACAGGCAAAGACACATATAAACACACAGGCACGCGCGCACACACACACACGCGTGCACACACACACGCACACACACACACACACTTTCTATGTATTTGGGATCTCTGAGTTGTCTTTAACATGTCATTCTCCTGTCCTTTTCCATTATAACAACTCCATAATAAGCCAGTTGCCATTTCTCCCTATCCTTCAGGCATGCTAGATCAAAGAACTGGTTTGCTTTTTAATTACTAATCCCTTATGTACAATTTAGTAAACTTCTCAAAAACAATGTGTTATACTGAGTACTTTGTAAGCAGAACCTCCCCCTCTTCTCTTCCCAACACGTTATTCTAGTATGGTTCTCAAGAGGTTAAATATCAGGGCTGTCTCAAGGAAACTCCTATTGGAAATCTGCATTTTATAATATTTTCGATCAGACTGTGTAAGTCTGTAATGTGAGCCATGGATTTTAAGAAGATAAAGTCACAGGCAGAAAAGCCATTAATAGACTGTTGCACTGTCACAGGCAAGACGTGATGGTGGTTGGGATTAGAGTAGGTGGAGTGAACATGTAAAAAAATGAGTAAATGAGTTCATTATGTTGTGCACCTGAAATTAACAATGTTATATGTCAATTATACCTCAAAAAAAGAGAAAAATAAACAAAACAGAAATAAAAGCAGCATGTAGTCCATGCAAGAAGTCTGTTTCAAAAAAAGAAAGAAGATAATAAGGACAAAATCAGAAATAACAGACAATAGGAAGAGTAGAATTGACAAGTCCACAAGAATTCTCTTTCAAAAAAATCAATAAAGTATATTAATCCTTATAACAAGCATACAAAAGCTACATGAATAAACTACAATATTGTATTTGTATGCATAAAAGAAGATTTTAGCAGGCCATATTCTTGAATGTGAAGAGCAAATATTCCAAATATGTCAGTTCTTTTGAAGGTAATTTTGTTGTTGTCACTGTTTAATTTTCTTAATTACTTTAGTGATGACAATGGAGAGGCATGGAAACTGGCAAGTATTATAAGGAGGTGAGAAAGAAATGGAACACTGAGAAAGTGATATTGAAGAAATTAAGTTTTCAGAAATGTGGCTAATTGGCATTTCATTTTATAAATGTAATCAAATAAATTCCAGATAATTAAAATTAAAATAAACAAAAATGTTGAAAGTATTAATACTGAACTAAACTCAAAGACAAACTTTATAAGTATCTCAAAGGCCACATGGAGCCCATGGGATCTCAGTGGTTATCTGTCATCCCATCATAGAAACCACTAGGCATCCAAAGGATGCTATAAGGAATCCAGGATCTTTTTGTCACTGTTGCCATGAGAACACAGTAAGCCCATCCTCATTTACCTACGTATTTTCTTGAGGTAGGGAAGGGGTAAAACTTAAATTCTAAATGACTGGTAATTTTCCAAGACAAACTACAATATTGTATTTGTATGCATAAAAGAAGATTTTAGCAGGCCATATTCTTGAATGTGAAGAGCAAATATTCCAAATATTGTGGAATAGTCATCCACAATTTTTTAGACCAAGGCTGAGGGAGAACTAAATTTTGAATAGACTTCAATGTTTGAAAATAAACTGTTTAAATTAAAAGAAATGAAGATATAGTTAACTGGCAAGTCTATTCTCTGTTATTTATTTGTAAGGGTTTATGTATTTGCTTTCTATTGCCGTGTAGCAAATTACAATTCTAAATCCATCATCCAGGGATAACCATTGTTAATATGTTCATATATATATATATATATAAGTATTGCTCTAGTATATATCTAGTCTATTTTTCCTTCTAGTCTTTTTACGTATCAGTAAAAATTCAGATGCAATAATTTTCACTGATTAGTAGCCTACACTTTTATTTAACATTATGTCGTAGAATCACAGATGTATTCATAAAACAACTCAAATAAGCAAGAAAAACTAAGCATGATACCAGGGCATGACAGTCATGGGGACCAAAATTCTGCTTCCCATAGGAAGGCTTATGAAGATGAGAATAGATGTAAAAGATAAAGACACAATATCCCTTCTGGGTGGTAAATTTAGAAGAATTTTACTTTTTCTTTTTTGTTTTCTGTATTTTTACTATACTATTTTCTATAGTGCATATATTATTTTTTATGGAAAAAATCCAATGTAATGTAATATAATTTTCTCAGGAAGGATTTCCAAGAATGCAAAGGAAGCATTTTGCACTGTTTAGGAGTGTTGAAAGACAAAAGCACTATGGCACCTGTAGTCTTCATCAAACAAGGTAAGAGAGTTCATCTAAGTTTTGGGGTTTAGGAAGGAGGCTGAGGTGAGTAAAATACTTTCTGGGATCTGAGTAAGACTAGGGTTAAAAGAAGCTAAGAAAAGAACATCAGAGTAAAGCTTTGTCCAGGCTGGAGATTCTACCCAGCCAAGAGAAATGATATAAGTTCTTTTGCGGGACAAAGCCCACTCTTATATTTTTAATTTATTATGTTATGTTATATAAATTTTATAATATAATTTAATTTTTATGCTATATCAATTTATAGTAATTGTAATTCTTAATGAAATTATTTTCTCAATGGATGGTATAGATATTCAAGTAAGTTTTGTGAGCGGCATTTTTTGAGTTCCTGCATATTTATGTCCTTTCCATCACCTTCATTCATAAAATATTCATAACCTGGCCCTATACAATAAAGTGGGGTCACAGGCTCTTCCTCTCAAAAATCAGTGGATGTTATTCTATGGGCTTCTACAGGGAAGTATAAGGTTACCCTGGTTTTACCATGTCAAAGAAAAAACACCAAAGCTGCCTAAGTTTTTACTGTTTTCTTTCAAGCTTTTGCATGAGTTCTTCTTCCCCAAGAACACTTCAAGTTATTTGGTAGTGTCCAGCTCTGTGCTTTGTACATCTAACATCTTCTCTCTCATCATTCTGAACATTTTTCACCCTCGTTTAGCATTTGAGATGAGCTTATCATGTTTGCCTTCCACATTACTGATACAATTTCTCAGTGTCAGATCTGTTCTTTTCTGCTGGCTCTGTAGACTTAATTTGGTTGCTTCATTTTAAAATTTCATTATTCCCTGCATTATTCCCTCCGTTTTACAGCATTTTCCCTAAAAGATGATAATTATTTTCTTATGGATTTCTAATTCTGTTTCATAATTAAGAGATTTAAACAGAAAAGGTGGTGGAGAGGAGCAGATGGCAGAGGAGTAGGAGACCTGGATTTTGTCTGGTCTCAGGAATTCAGCTGGATAGGGATCAGACCATTCTGAACACCTACAAACTCAACAGAAGATCGAAGAAAAGAATAGCAACAACTCTCTGAACAGAAAAGCGACCACTTTCTGGAAGGTAGGACGTGCGGAGAAGTGAATCCAAAGCGATATTTGGGAGGATAGACGGCGGGGAGGGGGCCTCTGTCAGCCGCTACCGGCAAGTGATAGAGCCGCGGAGCACAAAATCGGAACTTTTAGAAGTCAGCTCCGCTGAGGGACCTCGATCTGGTGGCTGAGCGGGGGGTGGAAGCCTCGCGGGACAGTGTGGTCTCAGGACCGTCGGGGTCACAGAAAGACTGGGGGTGCCTGAGTGCGGCAGAGCTCCCAGGTATCAGAGTGGGGAAGCCGGCTGCAGAGACGGAGCTGAGGCGCAGGCTCTCAGCTCGGGGTTGCCATAAACCGTGATCCGCGGCACAACTGGGCCACTGCTCCTCCAGCAGGGACCCAACAAGCGGCAGATCCGGGGAGACTCCCCTTCCTCCCCTGGGAGGAGCGGTGCGGGAGCGCACCGCAGGGATCTGCTGGGTTTGGGAGACTCCACACGGAGTCGGGTGCCAAAGATAGAAACGCTCTGTCACAGGCAAGGTGACTGTGGTGTGCCGCCGGGGATGGGGAGATGGGAGTGATTGACTGCTTTTCTCTGGGGGCTCACTGAGGAGCGGGGCCCCGAGTTCTTGGCTCCTCCGGGGCAGAGATTGGGAGGCTGCCATTTTCACTCTCGGCCTCCAAAGCTGCATGGAAAGCTTGCAGGAAACAAAAGCTCCCGAGAGCAAACCCGAGTAGATTACTTAGCCCGGACCGGCAAGGGCGGGGCAATTTTGCCTCCGGCAGAGACATTTGGAAACCACGGCAACAGGCCCCTCCCCCAGAAGATCAGCAAGAACAGCCAGCCAAGACCAAGTTTACAGATCAATGAGAATGGCAGAACTCCAGCGCTAGGGGAATACAGCACATAGAATTCATGGCTTTTTTACCATGATTCTTTAGTCTTTCAAAGTTAATTTTTTTTTAACTGTCTTTTATTTTTTTAAATTTTTATTTTTCCCTTTTTCAACCAACATCTTATCAATCCCTTTTTTAAAAAAAAAAATTTTATTTTTCATTTTTAGAGTCATATTCTATCCCTTCATAGTAGTTACCCTTATTTTTGGCATATATATATATATATATATATATATATATATATATATATATAAGTTCTCTCTTTAAAATTTTGAGATACAGTTTCTTCTAACAGATCAAAATATACCCGAAATCTCTAGTGTATGGCTTTGTTCTAGTCTCCTGCCTGATCACATTCTCTCCCTTTCCTTTATTTTTTCTTAAATCCTCTTCTTTTTTCAAACAACTTCTTACCAATTCCTTTTATAAAATTTTTTATAATTTTCATCTTTACAGTCATATTCCATCCCTTCAACGTATCAACCCTTATTTTTGTACATATGTAAGTTTTTCTTTCTTTAAAAATTTGGGAGGCACTTTCTTCTAACAGACCAAAATACACCCAAAATCTAGTGTGTGGCACTGATCTATGCACCAGCCTGATCATATTTGATCATATTCTGTTTTTTTTTGTTTGTTTTGTTCTGTTTTTGTCTGCTTTTACCTTTTTCTTTCTCTTTTTTCTTTCTTTCCCTTTCTTTTCCCCCGGCTTCAGGTCTTTTCTGATTTGTTTAGAGTATATTCTCTGGGGACGTTGTTACCCTGTTAGCATTTTGTTCTCTCATTCATCTGTTCTCTGGACAAAATGACAAGATGGAAAAAATCACCTCAACAAAAAGAACAAGAGGTAGTACTGACTGCTAGGGACCTACTCAATCCAGACATTAGTACGATGTCGGATCTAGAGTTCAGAATCATGACTTTAAAGATACTAGCTGGGCTTGAAAAAAGCATGGAAGTTATTAGAGAAACCCTTTCTGGAGAAATAAAAGAACTAAAATCTAACCAAGTCAAAATCAAAAAGGCTATTAATGAGGTGCAATCAAAAATGGGGGCGCTAACTGCTAAGATAAATGAGGCAGAAGAGAGAATCAGCGATATAGAAGACCAAATGATGGAAAATCAAGAAGCTGAGAAAAAGAGAGATAAACAAGTACTGGATCACGAGGGCAGAATTCGAGAGATAGGCGATATGGTAAGACGAAACAACATTAGAATAATTGGGATCCCAGAAGAAGAAGAAAGAGAGAGGGGGGCAGAAGGTATATTGGAGCAAATTATAGCAGAGAACTTCCCTAATTTGGGGAAGGAAACAGGCATCAAAAAACAGGAGGCACAGAGAACCCCTCTCAAAATCAATAAAAATAGGTCAACACCCCGACGTCGAATAGTAAAACTTACGAGTCTCAGAGACAAAGAGAAAATCCTGAAAGCAGCTCGGGACAAAAGATCTGTAATGTACAATGGCAGAAACATTAGATTGGCAACAGACCTAGCCACAGAGACCTGGCAGGCCAGAAAGGACAGGCATGATATATTCAGAGCAGTAAATGAGAAAAATAGGCAGCCAAGAATACTATATCCAGCTAGGCTGTCATTGAAAATTGAAGGAGAGATAAAAAGCTTCCAGGACAAACAAAAACTAAAGGAATTTGCAAACACGAAACCAGCCCTACAAGAAATATTGAAAGGGGTCCTCTAAGCAAAGAGAGAGCCTAAAAGCAACATAGACCAGAAAGGAACACAGACAATATACAGTAACAGTCACCTTACAGGCAATACAATGGCACTAAATTCCTATCTTTCAATAGTTACCCTGAATGTAAATGGGCTAAATGCCCCAATCAAAAGACACAGGCTATCAGACTGGATTAAAAAATAAGACCCATTGATATGCTATCTGCAAGAGACTCATTTTAGACCCAAAGACACCTCCAGATTGAAAGTGGGGGGGTGGAAAACCATTTACCATGCTAATGGACACCAAAAGAAAGCTGGGGTGGCAATCCTTATATCAGACAAATTAGATTTTAAACCAAAGACTGTAATAAGAGACGACGAAGGGCACTATATCCTACTTAAAGGGTCTATCCAACAAGAAGATCTAACAATTGTAAATGTCTATGCCCCTAACATGGGAGCAGCCAATTATATAAACCAATTAATAACAAAAGCAAAGAAACACATTGACAATAATACAATAATAGTGGGGGACTTTAATACCCCCCTCACTGAAATGGACAGATCATCTAAGCAAAAGATCAACAAGGAAATAAAGGCTTTAAATGACACACTGGACCAAATGGACTTCACAGATCTATTCAGAACATTCCATCCCAAAGCAACAGAATACACATTCTTCTCTAGTGCCCATGGAACATTCTCCAGAATAGATCACATCCTAGGTCACAAATCAGGTCTCATCTGGTACCAAAAGATTGGGATCATTTCCCTGCCTATTTTCAGACCACAATGCTTTGAAACTAGAACTCAATCACAAGAGGAAAGTCGGAAAGAACTCAAATACATGGAGGCTAAAGAGCATCCTACTGAAGAATGAATGGGTCAACCAGGAAATTAAAGAAGAATTAAAAAAATTCATGGAAACCAATGAAAATGAAAACACAACTATTCAAAATCTTTGGGATGCAGCAAAGGCAGTCCTAAGAGGAAAGTATATAGCAATACAAGCCTTTCTCAAGAAACAAGAAGGGTCTCAAATACACAAACTTACCCTACACCTAAAGGAGCTAGAGAAAACACAGCAAATAAAGCCTAAACCCAGTAGGAGAAGAGAAATAATAAAGATCAGAGCAGAAATCAATGAAATAGAAACCAAAAGAACAGTAGAACAGATCAACGAAACTAGGAGATGGTTCTTTGAAAGAATTAACAAGATTGATAAACCCCTGGCCAGACTTAATCAAAAAGAAAAAGGAATGACCCAAATCAACAAAATCATGAATGAAAGAGGAGAGATCACAACCAACACCAAAGAAATACAAACAATTATAAGAACATACTATGAGCAACTCTATGCCGGCAAATTAGATAACCTGGAAGAAATGGATGCATTCCTAGAGATGTATCAACTACCAAAACTGAACCAGGAAGAAATAGAAAACCTGAACAGACGTATAACCACTAAGGAAATTGAAGCAGTCATCAAAAATCTCCCAACAAACAAGAGCCCAGGGCCAGATGGCTTCCCAGGGGAATTCTACCAAACATTTCAAGAAGAATTAATACCTATTCTTCTGAAACTGTTCCAAAAAATAGAAATGGAAGGAAAACTTCCAAACTCGTTTTATGAGGCCACCATTACCTTGATCCCAAAACCAGACAAAGACCCCATCAAAAAGGAGAATTACAGACCAATATCCTTGATGAACATGGATGCAAAAGTTCTCACCAAAATGCTAGCCAATAGGATCCAACAGTACATTAAAAGGATTATTCACCACGACCAAGTGGGATTTATCCCTGGGCTGCAAGGTTGGTTCAACACCCACAAATCAATCAATGTGATACATTAACAAAAGAAAGAACAAGAATCATATGATCCTCCCAATAGATGCAGAAAAAGTATTTGACAAAGTACAGCATCCTTTCTTGATCAAAACTCTTCAGAGTATAGGGATAGAGGATACATACCTCAATATCATAAAAGCCATCTGTGAAAAACCTACAGCGAATATCATTCTCAATGGGGAAAAACTGAGAGCTTCCCCCTAAGGTCAGGAATGTGGCAGGGATGTCCACCATCACCACTGCTATTCAACATAGTACTAGAAGTCCTAGCCACGGCAATCAGACAACAAAAAGAAATCAAAGGCATCCAAATCAGCAAAGAAGAAGTCAAACTCTCACTGTTTGCAGATGATATGATACTTTTGTGGAAAACCTAAAAGACTCCACCCCAAAACTGCTAGAACTCATACAGGAATTCAGTAAAGTGGCAGGATATAAAATCAATGCACAGAAATCAGTGACATTCCTATACACCAACAACAAGACAGAAGAAAGAGAAATTAAGGAGTCGATCCCATTTACAATTGCACCCAATACCATAAGATACCTAGGAATAAATCTAACCAAAGAGGCAAAGGATCTGTACTCAGAAAACTATAAAATACTCATGAAAGAAATTGAAGAAGACACAAAGAAATGGAAAAACATTCCATGCTCATGGATTGGAAGAACAAATATTGTGAAGATGTCAATGCTACCTAGAGCAATCTACACATTCAATGCAATCCCCATCAAAATACCATCCACTTTTTTCAAAGAAATGGAACAAATAATCCTAAAATTTGTATGGAACCAGAAAAGACGTCGAATAGCCAGAGGAATGTTGAAAAAGAAAAGCAAAGCTGGCGGCATCACAATTCCGGACTTCCAGCTCTAATACAAAGCTGTCATCATCAAGACAGTATGGTACTGGCACAAAAACAGACACATAGATCAATGGAACAGAATAAAGAGCCCAAAAATGGACCCTCAACTCTGTGGTCAACTAATTTGACAAAGCAGGAAAGAATGTCCAATGGAAAAAAGACAGTCTCTTCAACAAATGGTGTTGGGAAAATTGGACAGTCACATGCAGAAGAATGAAACGACCATTTCCTTACACCACACACAAAAATAAACTCCAAGTAGTTGAAAGACCTAAATGTGAGAAAGTAGTCCATCAAAATCCTAAAGGAGAACACAGGCAGCAACCTCTTCGACCTCAGCTGCAGCAACTTCTTCCTAGAAACATTGCCAAAGGTAAGGGAAGCAAGGGCAAAAATGAACTATTGAGACTTCATCAAGATAAAAAGCTTTTGCACAGCAAAAGAAATAGTCAACAAAACCAAAAGACAACAGACAGAATGGGAGAAGATATTTGCAAATGACATATCAGATAAAGGGCTAGTATCCAAAATCTATAAAGAACTTCTTAACCTCAACACCCAAAGAACAAATGATCCAATCAAGAAATGGGCAGAAGACATGAACAGACATTTTTCCAAAGAAGACATCCAAATGGGCAACAGACACATGAAAAAGTGCTCAACATCTCTCGGCATCATGGAAATCCAAATCAAAACCTCAATGAGATACCACCTCACACCAGTCAGAATGGCTAAAATGAACAAGTCAGGAAAACGACAGATGTTGGCGGGATGCGGAGAAAGGGAAACCCTCCTACACTGTTGGGGGAATGCAAGCTGGTGCAACCACTCTGGAAAACAGTATGGAGGTTCCTCAAAAAGGTGAAAATAGAGCTACTATATGATCCAGCAATTGCACTACTGGGTATTTACCCCAAAGATACGAATGTAGGGATCCGAAGGGGTACGTGCACCCCGATGTTTATAGCAGCAAAGTCCACAATAGCCAAACTGTGGAAAGAGCCAAGATGTCCATCGACAGATGAATGCATAAAAAAGAAGTGGTATATACATACAATGGAATATTATGCAGCCATCAAAAGGAATGAGATCTTGCCATTTGCA
This sequence comes from Halichoerus grypus, assembly GCF_964656455.1. Lineage (NCBI taxonomy): Eukaryota > Metazoa > Chordata > Mammalia > Carnivora > Phocidae > Halichoerus > Halichoerus grypus. The sequence continues at coordinate 121,440,421 of NC_135714.1, forward strand.
ACGACGTGGATGGAACTGGAGGGTGCTATGCTGAGCGAAATAAGTCAATCAGAGAAAGACATGTATCATATGACCTCACTGATATGAGGAATTCTTAATCTCAGGAAACAAACTGAGGGTTGCTGGAGTGGGGGGTGGGGTGGGAGGGATGGGGTGGCTGGGTGATAGACATTGGGGAGGGTATGTGCTGTGGTGAGCGCTGTGAATTGTCTAAGACTGTTGAATCACAGATCTGTACCTCTGAAACAAATAATGCAATATATTAAGAAAAAAAAAGAAGATAGCAGGAGGGGAAGAATGAAGGGGGGAAATCGGAGGGGGAGACGAACCATGAGAGACGATGGACTCTGAAAAACAAACTGAGGGTTCTAGAGGGGAGGGGGGTGGGAGGATGGGTTAGCCTGGTGATGGGTATTAAAGAGGGCACGTATTGAATGGAGCACTGGGTGTTATATGCAAACAATGAATCATGGAACACTACATCAAAAACTAATGATGTAATGTATGGTGATTAACATAACAATAAAAAATTAAAAAAAAAAAGAAAAGGTGGTGGAGAAAGCAGATGATATATAGAATAGTCTGCTTTCTCCTTGTCCCCTACTCATTATTTCCCCCTGGGATATACTGTCAGTGAATGGATAGACAGAGATATTAACAGGAGTGGAGAGGAGATAGGGGTTAAAGATAGCACTGTGGAGGACTCAAAAGTAGTAGACATGCAGAAGGTAAGCTGCTCAGCCTTTTTAAGGGAGTCTCTAAACTAATGACAAAAGACAGACTGAGGCAGGGCACCTGAATGGCTCAGTCAGTTAAGTGTTTGACTCTTGATTTTATTTCCAGTGATGATCTTGGGGTCCTGAGATTGAGCCCCATGTCAGGCTTTGGGCTCAGCAGGGAGTCTGCTTGGGATTCTCTCTCTCCCGCTCCCTCTGCCCCTATCCCCACTCTCTCTCAAATAAATAAGTAAATAAGTCTTAAAAAAAAAAAAAACAGACAGACTGGGGCAATATCAGGAGTCTTTCTCTTCATTCTCTTTCTCACTAGCTTGCTGCAGTTTTAGATGAAATAGCATTAGTGGTCTGTCAATTAAGATTTTCAACCCTGGGTGCCTGGGTGGCTCTGTCAGTTAAGTGTCTGCCTTTGGCTCAGGTCACGATCCAGGGGTCCTGGGATTGAGCCCTGCGTGGGCTCCCTGCTCAGTGGGGTGTCTGCTTCTCTGTCTGCCCCTCCCCCTGCTCATGCCCTCGCTCCCTCTCTCAAAAAAAAAACCTTAAAAAAAAGATTTTCAACCCAAAACATTACTCTAATAATTAGCAACTATGTTATAAATAGTATGTAGTATAATAATAAGGTAGTATGATTTTTTATTTTAACAATGTAGTAGTATGTTAATAGATTTCCATGTTTTGTGAATGGTCGTAATTTTCCAATTTTTGTGTCTTTATAGATTATTTTTTAAATTTTAATTCCAGCATAGTTAACACACAGTTTTATATTCATTTCAGGTGTAGTGATTCAACAATTCCATACATTACTCAGTGCTCATCACAGTAATTGTACTCTTAATCCCCTTCACCTATTTCACCCATCCCCCCACTTACCTCCCCTCTGGTAACCATCTGTTTGTTCTCTATAGCTAAGGGTTTGTTTTTTGGTTTGTCTCTTTTTTTTTATTTGTTCATTTGTTTTGTTTCTTAAATTCCACATATGAGTGAAATCATATGGTACTTGTCTTCCTCTGACTGACTTATTTCACTTAGTATTATACTCACTAGATCCATCCATTTGTAGCTAATGGCAAGATTTCATTCTTTTTTATGGCTGACTAATTCTATTTTGTGTGTGTGTGTATATATATATATATATATGCTTTATCCATTCACCTATTGATGCATACTTGGTTGCTTTCATAATTTGGTTATTGTAAATAATGCTGCAGTAAACACAGGAGTGCATGTATTCCTTTGAATTAGTGTTTTTGTATTCTTTGGGTAAATACCCAGTAACACGATTAGTAGATTACACGGATCCCAGAAGAAGAGAAAAAAAAGAGGCAGAAAATTTATTTGAAGAAATAATAGCTGAAAATTTCCTAAATTTGGGGAAGGAAACAGAAATCTAGTTCCAGGAGGCACAGAAACTCCCCAATAAGATCAACCCAAGAAGGTCTACACCAAGACACACAGTATTTAAAATGGCAAAAGTAGTGATAAATAGAGAATTTTAAAACCACCAAGAGAAAACAAAACAGTTACATACAAGGCAAACCCATAAGGCTATCATTGGATTTTTCAACAGAAACTTTGCTGGCCAGGAGGGTCTGGCATGATACAGATATTTTAGTGAGAATTTAGGCCTGGCTAACTTAGATTGAGTTATCAGGAGTTATTTTTAGGGCAAGGTCTAACTCTAACTTCTTAAATCCACCACATCTATCAAATCCTCGTCTGTGGTTCTCAGCTGAAATAAAGGCACTGTGATGACCTCTAACTCATGCTTGTCTACGGATTTCTTCCTTATTCTACAACCCCTGTGAGGAAGAGTAATCCTCTCCAAACCTTCCATGTGAAATGTGATCTTTACATGACACTAGTAGGAATGGTTCTTAGTGTCCCATAATCTCGAATATAACAATGCTGAGGTTGATAATTCTTTTATGACTTCAAAGATCCAAACTCCCTAAGTTTGCTTATCCTTCCTGGGAATTTGTTTTGCCCATTACATACGCTTAGTACTAGCTCTAGGTAAGGATAATATTGAATAATTTGGCTTACATTAATTCATCCTTGTAGCCAGCTGTTATAGGTAGTCTACTTAGGTTCCTGAACATGTTACAGCTTCTCTTGTCCTGAGACAATACCTTTCATCTCATTTCTGTGGTCTGATTATCCGCAATCTGCTACTCTCAAATATCTATCTTCTGTCTCTCTTTCAATCTTTATTTCCCCTCAATCCAGGCTGTTTTCTTACAACCCAGTTTCCTGTCTGATTTTCTCTAAAATCTAGGCTCTCTGTTTTCTTTTATTTTTCTTTCTCTTACTCCTCACTCAGAAATATAGTATTTGTGCAGTCATTCCTACACTAAAATATACTGTAATACTGCCAGGTTTGACCTGCCTTGTCCATTGTTTGCTCGCTGGTTTAGATCAATACAACATGCTTGGGGACTATAGAGTCCACTGAAAGGGTACACTACTATTAAGTAACTTGGTGTATTAATGTGGACATAGGCCAGAGATCCAAATTTTAGACATTTCACACTTTGCTATATATTTCAGCAATTATAAATGTTACAAAAATATTTGCCAATTTTCTGAAATTTACAGCCTTAACAGTATTTAATATAATGTAGTATTCAGTATTTTTAAAGTCACTAGAGGTTTATAAGGTGGAAAAAATAAATTGTTTGAGTTGTCATGGCTCAGAGATATTCTTATTAACAATCAGTTCCCAGATCTTTCTGTTTTATTATGGCAACAGATTTAAGTTTGCTGTACGACGACATTGTCCATTCATATAGCATACTTTCTCAGTCATCTAAGGGGGTGCCTGGATGGCACAGTCAGTTAAGCGGCTGACTCTTGATTTCAGCTCAGGTCTTGATCTCAGGGTCATGAGACTGAGCGCCGCATTGGGCTCCGTGCTGGGCAGGGAGCCTGCTTAAGATTCTCTCTCTCCCTCTGCTCCTCCCCCACACTCTCTCTCTTAAGAAAAAAAATAAATAAATAAAAGTTTTTAGACCAAAAATATCTGAGAGTCTTGTTACAGATGAGTAGTCCAAAGAACAGTTAAGTAGGAATTTCTTACAGAAACAGTAATCAAGCAGATGAGGTAAAGACAAAAGGATTATTAGCAAGGTCAAAACTCAGGTTATTAGCTAGACACCAACTATACAATAGAAGTATAATGCAAGCCATAAATGAGAGTCATACATGTAATTTTAAACTTTCTTGTACTCATATTTTTAAAGTTAAAAAAAGCAGGTGAAATTAATAATATATTTTATTTAACCCTAAAATACCCTAAATTTTAATATTGCATTATAAAGTCAGTCTTTTTCTGTTTGTGTGATAAGAATTCAAAATCTGTATTTTATACATCAAGAACATTTCAAATTGGACTAGTAGCATTTCAAATGATTAACAGCCAGCAGGGTTAGTGGCCACCAATACTGGACAGTGGCAAGTCGAGATTTTTATGTTATAATCTTACTTTAAGAAAAAATGTTTTATAGAAAAAATAATGTGAGAGACGATCATAAATTATTTTCTCTTACCTACACAAATCTTCTTTTATGTGAAGAGAAATCAATTCCTTAGGAATATGAAAAGAAAGTATGCTCTCTGACATCTGCTCCCGGATTCGCATCCATTTATTGTCAGATGTGGGAAATCTATATAATTTACACACTGGGTTCTTTAGCACTGGGAAGGAAGAAAAAAACAAAAGGTTAATAGTTAAATTATAAATATATGCCCATTAGAGAAAGATCAATTAATAAAATCATTAATCAGTGTACCACTATAATTATTGATTTAATCATATTTTTATCATACATTAGTGAATTTTATCATAATTCACTAATGTACTTGAATTTCTAAGAATTTTGTTCTTTTTTTTACTAGCTTCTGGGACATGTAGTCTTTATTAAATTAAAAAATGATACATCAAGGGGCACCTGGGTGGCTCAGTCGTTAAGCATCTGCCTTCAGCTCAGGTCATGATCCCAGGGTCTTGGGATCAAGCCCCGCATCGGGCTCCCTGCTCGGTGGGAGGCCTGCTTCTCCCTCTCCCACTCCCCCTGCTTGCGTTCCCTCTCTCACTGTGTCTCTCTCTGTCAAATAAATAAATAAAATCTTTTAAATAAATAAATAAATAAATAAATAAAAAATGATACATCAAGTTCCAATATATAAATGTGGCTATTGTGGGTCTCTAGTTTACCACCTATTAATTTCTTCCTCTTCTAAAGATTTTTTTTAAAAGATTTTATTTATTTATTTGACACAGAGGGAGAGCACAAGTAGGGGGAGCAGCAGGCAGAGGGAGAAGCAGACTCCCCGCTGAGCACGGAGCCTGATGCGGGGCTTGATCCCAGGACCCTGGGATCAAGACCTGAGCCGAAGGCAGACGCTTAACTGACTGAGCCACCCAGGCGCCCCTCTTCTAAAGATTTTGTTAAAGCATGTGTATTTATAAGTATATATGAAATATATGTATTTATATATAATACACACAAAAATTATATTACTTAATTTCTTCTGATAATTGTTAGTCAACTTTGCTCACTTATGCAGTAGGTGAGAACTGACATGTTATTTCAGAGGTTTCAAATGGCCCACTACTAAAAACGTTTTATTTCTTAAATGCTAGAAAGGTCCATTCCTTGGCTTAAGAGCTATTACAATTCAAATATTATGCATACTTTAATGCCAATGAGTCAATAACATACTTTCCTAATACCACATATTACCAGAAGCAAGACAATGAGGTTGCGAACAAACTGTATTTGTGGGTGGGAAGTGTTTAGGGAAGAAGTAACAAGATCATGCCATCAAGGATTTTAAAAGATTAAGGGAAAAAGTGGAGAGCCAGATATTAAGATAATATTTGATACATTTTCATGAGGCCTTCTACCACATTCCCCAGCCATTTATTTCGGTCAGAAATTTATTTCCACTGCTGTTGAGCAATGATTGCCTTCGTTACACTCAGATACCAAAGCTTAGTGGGCAATAAAATATCAGTCAATTGCCAGTCAAGTACCTATAATTATTTGACTCCAGTTTACCAATAAAGCTGATTTAAAACAAAATTTGATACTAAAATGGAGCATGGGTTATATGAGCCAGGTCTCCTCAATGTATAGGGTAAAATTCCTTTCAAAAGTTCAATGTTCTTGAAGACCATATCTCATTCACTACTTGGGTAAATATACAATAGCTTTCTGAACATTAAAATGAGGATCTATTCACCCATTCCTCTGCAATCATCCATTCTCAGAAGTATAGTCTAGACATTATCATTATCAGAATTGATGCTACATCAGAAACCTTGATTTCAAACCTCCCATTCTTTAACAACCAGACTCAAAGTTTCCAGTATACCTACTTATCCACTACTAAGAATTAGCCAGTGTTTACTTTTCAAAAGCACCAATAGAAGCCAGAAGACAGATATTTCCAGTATGTTGAGACAAAATATTTAAAATCTAGAGTTGTATGTCCAAAGAGATTATATTTTTAACAAATATTATCTCTAAGTTTTATCAATTAGATTATATCACAGATCCACAGATAAAATTAGTTGTATTTATTTTCTTTCTTTTTTTATTGAGATGTGATTGACATATTACATTAGTTTCAGGTGTACAATGTAATGATTCAGTATTTGTATGCTGTTGCAAAATGATCACCACAATAAGTCTAGTTAAGGTCTGTCACCATCATAGTTATAAATTTTTTTTCTTGTGATGAGAACTTTTAAGGTGTACTCTCTTAGTAACTTTCAAATACAGTATTATTAACAATAGTGATCAATTTATATATTATATCCCCAAGACTTACTTATTTTATAATTGGAAATACGTACCTTTTGACGTCCTTCACCAATTTCAACCATTTCCACCCCCTACCTCTGGCAACCCCCAATCTGTTCTTTGTATCTAAGAGCTTGTTTTTTTGTTTTATTTATTTATTTATTTTTTAGATTCCACATATAAGAGAGATCATATGATATTTATCTTTCTGTGTCTGACTGATCTCACAGCATAATTCCTTTAAGGTTCATTCATATTGTCACATATGGTAAGATTTCATTCTTTTTTTATGGCTGAGTAATATTCCATTATATATATCACACATTTCTTTATCCATTCACCCATCAGTGGACACTTAGGTTATTTCCATGTTTTGGCTATATTGTAAATAATGCTGCTATGAACCTGGGGGTACCAGATACCTTTTCAAGCTAGTGTTTTCATTTCCTTTGGATATATTCCCAGAAATGGAACTGCTGGATCATACAGAAATTCTATTTTTAATTTTTTGAGGAGCCTCCATACTGTTTTCCATAGTGCCTACACCAATTTACATTCCTACTAATAGTGCACAAGAGTTCCTTTTTCTCTACACATCCTTTCTAACACTTGTTATTTCTTGTCTTTTTGATAATAGCCATTATAGTAGGTGTGAGGTGACCATTCATTGTGGTTTTGATTAGCATTTCCCTGATGATTAGTTATATTGAGCATCTTTTCATGTACCTGTTGGCCATCTGTATGTCTTCTTTGGAAAAATGTTTATTCAGATCCTCTGCCCTTTTTTTAAACTGATTGGTTTTTTTTGCTATTGAGTTTTATGATTTCTTTATATATTTTGGATATTAGGCCTCATCAGATATATTTTCTTTCATCTGAAATATAAGCCAGCCAATAAAAGAAACTATGATATCTTATTCATTTTTAAAGTGACAATGTTTCAAAGATGTAAAAATTTTACTACAACCTCTACTGTTCCATCTCTAGAGTCTGAGAAGAAAAAAAAGTTATCTATTGAAGTCAACATAGTGTCAGTCAGGTTAAACTATTTATGGGATCTCATGAATTCTAATATAGCTAACATGATCAGGAATATAAACACATTCTTTTATAGTAAGACAGAAAGTCTCTGAAATGTCCAAATTTTTTCTTAGTAACCTAAGTAAATATTCAATTACTTGGCTTATGGATCCTCGGTATATGTGCTGCTTTTAAACCTCTGAGGTTTTTTTCTTCAAGATTATATGGAATTTTTGTAAGAATCCTTCATTTTTCTTGCCTTTTATAAAGTAATAATTTTTTAGAAAATTTGTATTTTGAATCAAGTTACAAAATACAAAATTTTTCATTTTCTCAATTATCCCAAAGCTAGTCTTTCCACTTTTGATGATATTGTTTTTATTTTAATGCTTTTCAGTGTATATAAATATAAATCTGCACTGAAATAGCTTAAGCAGAAATCAAGGGCAGTTGGATTAATGAGCTCCAGAACTCTCCTCTGACCACCTGGTACATATCATACAAGGACTCTGTGGGAATGCTCCTGTTTTTAAGGAAAACACTTGGGACAAATTAAAAAAAAAAAAATCAGGCAGCTTGATCATCCAAAAGAAAATCCCAATTATGTCTCCCATCTAACTTTTATGTTACAGGTTGTGATCTTCTGAAACTCAAAGGTCTCCAAACATTAGTACTAAATCAGGATTTCAATGTAGCTATAGTGGGATCCACCTTACAACCCAATGTAATCCAGCAGCATTCCTTATTAAACACCTACTATGCATAAAGCAAGAACACCTACTGGGTATCTTAAAATACCATATAATGGAATATGACTTAAAAAATGGAACAAAAATATGGCTCAACTTTTTACTACCATGCAAATTTATTGCACTGGTTACAAAAAAGACCAGATAATATGTTCTTAACTCAAAATTCTTACTGTGTTTATAATGGGGAGATTTTATCATCTTCACATAAAAGTAAGGCACGGTATTCATGCACCAAATACTGAACAATGCATGGATCATAAATGATGAATACTTGTGTCAATTTTTTTTAAGTTTCTTCCCTATAGAAGAGAGACAATTCTAACAATTTTGCACACTCATTCCAGCTATGGGAATGAGTCCATCACTTTCAGCTCTGGCTTTTCATTGATGCCAATTTTCTTTTTTTATAGAAGATGTATTTCTGACCATACAATAGGCCTGTCTACTCAGAATATGATCTAATATCTATTATAAATTCTTTAGAGACCCCTGTGTGTATGCTCTTCATTTTTTTCACTGTTTTTGCCAAAACAATTGCTAAAAACATCATATGACAGATTCTGCCAAGAGAAAAGTAATGGAGATATTCTGGACCACATCATGGTCTTGGGATGACTTAATAAGAGTAAAGTTCTAAGCTGGGCCAAATATTGATACATCCCCCTTGAGGTCCACTCCCTATGGTGAGCACAGGAATAGAAAATAAATGGCAGATTTTCCCCCCAGATTGCAGCACAACTCAAATTTCTATATTGTTTCTCTCAGACACTGTAGCAGAGCTTCTTTACCAAGGTAACATGCTCAGCAATTGTGAAAGCTAAGCTGTTTAATTGTGAATTATCAAAATAAAGATGCCAAAGAAATGTTCAACAATGCCAACGCATAGACAATACATAAAGGAAAACAACAAAGCATCGCTGTTAAAAGCAAACTAGGGCAGAAAAGATAAACCAGAGAGATACCACAAGAATGATTTTTTTTTTTTCCCTGTGCCTGTTTTAGGAACATCAGTAGACAAACAAGAAATTTACAAATTTAGATTCAGAGACAAAAGGGTCATCAAAAAGCCAAATGCTTATTTCCTCCAGTTGTCTTTAATGTATCTCTCGAGAGGAAGCTCATCTGTGATTATCTTCGTGAACTTTCTCGCATTCAGGAGGTGGTAGACGTCACATGTCACATATTTAAATGGATTCTGACTTTATTGGCTTTAAGCCTTACAAAAATCATTAGTTTAATGTCCTGCAGATTCTTGTAGAGAATTCATTCTGTAGCTTTTAACTATGCAGTTGTTTAATAGTTTAATTATTCAGCTGAATGTACATGCATTGCCTGTTTTCCAAATGTTACATTATACTTACTAAAGATAAGTCTGTGTAATCCAATTAGATACTGACATTCCCTCATTTGTACTTGGAAATATCTTAGATTTATATACATCTGAAATGTAGGTTGGCTCTTTTTAAGATTGGATAAGAACTGAAAAACCTAAATAGAAATCACTAAAACACTATCCTAAGCATGGTTATGGAAAAGAGGTGGCAAGAAGACATGAGAGGAACTCGGAAAACACTGCAAGGAGAGATCTCTTTTAAGAACAATAAAGATGAAAAAAAAAAAGATCAAATCAATTGTTTAAAAAATGAACTCCTAAAAATGGTTTAGTTACTTTTCTCTAGGTTTGTTATAAAATCTAAATTATATTATTGTGTGTGTTGTTTTTTAAAGAAGAAAAAGAAAGAATGGAATAGAAAATAGGATATGGGCTGTGTTGGACAAAGTGCTGTTTCTGTAGTCTAGCCAAAGCCATAAGTTCTTGGCCCTCCATCTTCAATTTAAGGCCAAGAATAAGAAAAACTATTACAGATGTCAGAATAGGACATAAAGATAATATTTTGTGGGCATTTAGTCTCGAGTTGATGATAATTGGCGAGTTTAGTGTGTAGAATTTGTATTTTAGATTTTAGATGGTCAGAAAATGATTTGCGCATCACTCTTTCCAGTTTGAATGATTTGCTCTGTTCATTCTAATTCCGTAATTAAAGGATACCAGTAGTAAAGGTTGAAGGTGGCTCATAGTTCATGCTGAGCAACCTGAAATGACCTATAATTCTCTGAACTCAAGTTGTTTCTCACCAATTTCCTTCTGTTCAAGGAATTCCCTGCGTCTCAAAGGAACATTCCTCTTTCCTGGCTATCAGTAAACTCAAGCTGTGCTAGCACCTCTTCCAGGAAGACTTCCTTGGCTTCTACCCTGTCCCTTCCTATAGGTTTGTCTCCTTTGTCCTTCCCATCCCCATCTCTGTCATGGTTCTTAACCAGTCGTGCTACAACTGACTCATTATTCCATGTCACCCACTGGAGTGTCAACTCTGTGAAGGCCAGGATGGTGCTGTTTTTCTTGTCCTCATTTTATCTCCCACACCTAGCACAGTGCCCAGTAAATACAAACATTCCACAGAAAGAAGCTTAACCCTTCCAACTCAGATGTTTCCCACCATTACTTTCCCCAAACGAACAGTTAGATCACCAACAACTGTGTGAACTGAGAGAGAAACATGCAAGAGTAAAGAACATAATTGAAAACCTCACTTGAAGGAAGCACAGGCATCGGAATGAAGGATGAAAAAAACCTGATTAAGAGGAAGGCCTCCTCATATTTGTCCACAAAATGTTAGCTTTTTGGCCATATCATCTTCTTGCCTTTATTTTTCTTCTAGTTTTACCCGAGATGGGCAGTGAAGGAGGTAATGGACTTGCTACAGGGAGTTAGCTGAAGCATTTAAAGGTGTCTAAGAGATGATTCTTTTGATTATTAGATAATGAAATTCACTCTTCCACTGAAGCTATTTAACATTCTAAATATATTAGTACACAGTAATGAAAATACATGGAAATTCCAAAAGAGCAAAGTTAACGGACTCTATCATATTTGTTAAAACAGCAAAGAGCAAAGAAATCTGGTGAGTAAATGTAAAGGATCAAGGGCCAGTATGAAAGGTCAAAATGGCTCCAAATTTTATATAGCAGAGACTTATAAATACAAGGGCAAAATCTATTTAAATTAGTATGGGGAAAATACAACAGAGATATCTTTGGTTATATAAAATGACATCATCTAAAAATCAACAAGGTAGTAGATTTCATAGCTCATGAATGAAAAGAAAGGGGGAAACAGGGAATTTGCTTTTTTGCTGGAATTCATCACGACTTAAAATGAGTAAAGAGGGACATATTTTTACCAATCTCTTAATGTATTCTGAGCCATGAATGGCTTTGGATGGGGGTATTAGTGAGGAGAATGTTACCCCAATATTTAGGTATTGTGAAAGGCAGCTAAAATCTATGGTTGTCATATGAGGCAGGAAACATTTTTTTAAAATAATTTCCATACCCAACGTGGGGCTTGAACTTACAACCTCAAGACTGCTGTACTGACTGGAGGCAGAAAACGTTTAAAAATGAGAATTTGACAGTAATTTATCTGAAGTATAAATTGAAATGATGATACACTTGCTATCAGCCATTTGACAGCATTTATTGAGTTCCTATTGTATTCCTGGCCCTGGAGATACAGAAATAAATAAGCAATGTTCCTTCTTCTTAAATAGCATATAATCTAGCATCTTCTGCAAAGTAGTAGATGGCTTAACTCTAATTTGAGAAAAAGAATCAAAGATATAGTGGCCTATTTTCAGAAAAAGTGTGATTCATCTGTGAAGCAAGAAATGCAAAACACCAATAAATTCTCCAAACAGGAAGGGGACTGCACGGATCTAGGACGGATAGCAGGGAAGTCCCCTCACTTTTAGATTCCAACTTACACGGTCACAGAAATCTCAGCTGTCAGATATACCCTCTGTGAATATGGAGGACGGTATGCACGGTAATATACAGCATGAACGTGCTCTTCAAAGAATATAAAGGATAATTTCACGACTCAAGCAGTATGGAATTCAGCCAAGGAAGATGCTGTATCAGATCTAATGCTTGCTGACAGCGGAAAACTCACTCAAAATGTGAAGAAAGGAGGAAACGTTGTGACAGGGCCCATTAGCTCCCCAGATTTGGCATAGTGCCAGAAGGGTCCATGGGCTGAAGTACTCTGTAGCATTATACTTTTACAAGGAATCCTGGGAGAACTGAGACTCTAGAGAGAATTATCTTTTTCACAGAATTTTGAAAAGGTATCTTTCTGGTCAGGCTTATTAAATAGAAATAACTTCTGAGAAAGACATCTGCAACAATGACAAAAAATTAATATGTGACTCCATGTGAAAGGGATTAAAATGAAGACTTTTATGAAATATTTCTAAAAAGCAGAAAAACAGGATAAGCTAAATTATGCTCTATCGACTTCAAACATGTGAGAGCCAGAAAAGGAAGTCAAAGGCTGTGCAGGTTTCTGTGGCATTTTAAAAGAATTGATGTCCAAGGAGGCTGACCCGTGTATTAGGGTCACGCTGCTGGTTGGCAAATCTAGGCTTTGACACCAGTTCTTCTGACAGCCCGTCCGGTGCTCTTACATTAATACCACAAGGCCCGTTTGTTATTGTTCTGGGCCAGCTAAGTTCCTCAGCTGATGTGACTTAGCAGGGCATGTGAGAGGAGAGGCCTGACTGTACTTCTCTGCTCCCCACCCCACCACCACCAAGTAATTTTAAGCGTTCTTACTACCATTTTGCTCAAATGAATAAGCAAATAATGAGAGACGTAAATCTACCGTTTTAACAACTTTATGCTACGACTTAACATAGTTAGAGAGTCAAACTAAATAAGAACTTCACATTTCTAATACTTACTGTGTCCTCTAGTGTGTCTAGTTTCAGAGAATGTAAATGCACCAGCTGAAAGGAATGTGTCTCCCCATATAGCTAAGGCACTTACATATCTTTCTTAAGGAATTGCAAATTCTGCCCCCCGACTCGTCCTTTCTCTCCTTCTGCCCTCTATTGCCCAGACTCCCAACATATACGTTCAACTTGCAAGGCAAGCAGGGCATGAAAAAGGTGAGAACTTAGGGGAAAGAGGTTTTTTTCTTGTTAGTCTTATAATAGATAAGTGAATTTCCTGAATAATAAATCAAGCCTCTAGAGATATAAATAGAATAGTGAAGAGCTGCTATGAGATATGATATTCTCTTCCATTCACTCAATAAGTACTTCATAACTCACTTGAGGCTGGGAAGTTCCATATAACACATTAATACAAAGACTTGAAAAGAATGTCAGTAGCTCCCTTTGCCTACAGATTAAAAAAAGAAACACAAAAAACCACATGGGACTATAATAGATTAATTCCAAAGTTGCTGAGTTTAGATAGAAAAGTAAATAGAACAAAAGACAAAGGTATGCACAGGCCAAACTCATATGTATTCTAAATCCTGCACAATGCACTTTTGTATTTTGAGCAGAAACATTTCATAGAGAGTACTTAGTTGTATTTTAAACACATTTTTAAAAAATCTAGCTTTTGTGGGACGCCTGGGTGGCTCAGTGGTTGGGCGTCTGCCTTTGGCTCGGGTCATGATCCCGGGGTCCTGGGATTGAGCCCCACATAGGTCTCCCTACTTGGTGGGAAGCCTGTTTCTCCCTCTCCCGTTCCCCCTGCTTGTGTTTGTGCTCTCGCTCTCTCTCTCTGTCAAATAAATAAATAAAATCTTTAAAAAAATAAAAATAAAATCTAGCTTTTGTAACATTTGACTCACATTTACTCTAATCCTTCCCTAATGTAAGAGGCTCAAAGAAAATATCTGTGGCAAATATCCTAGGTTCTGAGTGCTCCTCTGGGTGGCGTGGACTAAAGACATTGAGAAATATCATCAGAACTAAGTGGGGTATCACCACTCAAACTGTCATCTCCATAAAAGGAGAAAGGCTGTAAGCAATCACTCCACTAAGTATATTTAAATTGCAGAATGCAGCTGCCTCCATCAGTCCCATGTCAGTTGTCTTTGTCATATTACTATTTATACATCGGGAATGGTATCCTAGTAATCTGGAAGAGTTAGTACACTCCTAAGACTCATGCCTTATGGATTTTATGGCACAGGTATGAGGAGGTGCAGATTTATTTTTCACAATGCTCCTTCCATCTCTTCTTCCTTAGGTAATATATTTTCTTACTTAGAAAGCCGTTTTTCTCTTTCTCTTTGAAATTTACATTAATCAGTTTTTTAAAATGGCATTTCTTTGTGCATAAAAAGTTACAAGGTTTGCATGAGTGAATTATTAAAAAGTTATCTTATAATTATAGTGTAGATGATTGTGGTGATAACCTGATTCATTCAAACTGTATTTAACATGAATTTAATATGTCCCACACTCAATTTTATTTCTCAAAATTGACACTTAGTAAATTAAATAGATTATCTGGATACCTTAAAATAAAGGATTAAAGGTTTGGTCAATTTTCAGGTGGAAAACTAAATGTGAGGAGGACCATTTGAGGATGTATTAGCTATTTTAACCAGCCTGAAAACTTATTGAGTACTTTTGGAATACATGGCTGTCTGGGTAGACTCATCACTATTCCTTGCACATCCCTTTCAATATTGCATCCTAAATGAAATGAAAAAAAATGTCATTTGCTCATAGGCTAAGTAGCTGCTCCTCTTTGGTATAATCCCTCATTCTATGTAAGTATAATTTGTGCTTTTTTGTTATTACATTTTATTTGGGTTCTCTGTCTGTATAATCATAGTCAAAGGGTTGCCTTTCCTTTCTCCATTCCTTATTACTAGAGGTTTCTGGCAATGAAAAACTGCTAATATTTTATATATATATATAAATATATATATATTAAAAATCTTATTTATTTATTTGACAGAGAGAGAGATAGCGACAGCAGGAACACAAGCAGGGGGAGTGGGAGAAGGAGAAGCAGGCTTCCTGCCGAGCAGGGAGCCCGATGTGGGACTCAATCCCAGGACCCTGGGATCATGACCTGAGCCAAAGGCTCAACGACTGAGCCACCCAGGCACCCCGCAGTTATATATTAGTAAGCCTTTGAAATTCAGTATCATTCACTAAGCTGATTATTATGCTAAGTACGCCATTGTTTAAACATATGACATGGCAGGGCTAGAAAAATACTAAGGCTTGTTCTGCTGTTACACCTACTTTAATTAATGGCTTTTTAGTAATAGCATGGCCTAGTAAGTAAGAGAAAAAGGCCTTGGGATCACAACTGGATTTAAATTCTGGACCTGACACTTGCCAGGTAGGTGACCTTGACCAATTTCCTCATCTGTAAAATGAGGATAATGACAGTGCTTTTTTCACAGCACAGGTCAGAAGGCAAGCCAAGACATATGAGGCATTTAGCCTACTGCTTGTCACTGTACTAGTCATTGTTTACTATTAGTATCAATGGTAACATAATGTACATTATCATTAAAAAAGTAGATCCATAATTTACACACACATTTTATTACATTTTTAAATTGTACTATAGGTTTCAATTTTATTCACAAAGTTATTTAATAGATGGTTTAGTGCCTTGTTGAAATTCAAATATATTACTGTAAGCAACATATTCTATACATACACACCCAGGAACAATGAATTTTTCCTACTGAATCCATTTATCTAATGGTTTAACAACTTTGTTTTGAATTCTATAATTAGAAAGTCAAATTAGGGGCACCTGGGTGGCTCAGGGTCCTGGGATGGAGCCTGGCAGGGAGTCTGCTTCTCCCTCTTCCTCTGCCCCTCCCCCCAGATTATGCGCTCTCTCTCTCTCTCTCAAATAAATAAATGTCAAACTAAATAAGAGTTTCATATTTCTAAAGCTTACTGTCTTCTAATGTGTCTTGTTTTGGTTTCAAATAATACCAAATCCAAAGGTAAAAGGAATTTGTTTTGCCAAATAGCCAAAGTATTTTTATATCTTTCTTATGGGATTGTCATGTTGAGTAAGGGACAGGCAAGGCTAGGTAGGGGACTAGGGTCACTCAGGGGGCGATGTAACCAGGCTCACAGAAACCCCACATGTGGAGAAACAGACATGATATTTACAAGAACACCTTGTTTGCACTCATGATATTTACAAGAACAGCTTGTTTGTTCTCATGATAGTTACAGGTCCAACATGTTCATTCTAAATATAGAAATGATATTCATAGGGCGCCTGGGTGGCTCAGTTGGTTAAGCGACTGCCTTCGGCTCAGGTCATGATCCTGGAGTCCCAGGATCGAGTCCCGCATCGGGCTCCTTGCTCAGCAGGGAGTCTGCTTCTCCCTCTGACCCTCCCCCATCTCATGCTCTCTCTATCTCATTCTCTCTCTCAAATAAATAAATAAAATCTTTAAAAAAAAAAAAAAGAAATGATATTCACAAATCAACCATGATATTGACATGATACTTACCAAGTTCACTCGTCAGTTTCCTATAAAAGACCGACCGTGAAAACTTTCAGTGGTATTCCATTCAGGAACCCTCTCACTCTGGAGAGCTATTTTCTTCCCTTTCTATTTTCACCTTCGCTTAAACTTAACCCTTTTGTGTCCCAGAAATTCTTCGGCTCCATGAGACAAGAATTTGTCAACAGTGTCTACCCATACTCCACTGACATTTATTTTACTGCGTTTACAAATGATTCTGTGAGGATGTTGCCCAGGTTTAGTATTGAGTTCACAGAAAATTAAAACTTTAGGTTTATATGAAACTAATGTAAGTTTCCAAAACTGAGATACATACCTGCCTTCAAAAAAGGTAAAACTGAGATACATACCTGCCTTCAAAAAAGGTAAGTTATCTTTTCCATTCACACTTTCTGGGGCTGTACATTCACATACCAGTGCACACTAGGGAAGAATAAAAGGAAAAAAAGGTGAAAATAATGAAATTAAGAAATGAAATTCTTTGATTTTGTTTACAAAACATGAGGCTATGCACATGGTTTCAAAAAGTTGAACGAGATTTTTGTAAAACTACTTTCAGCTTTATCTTTATGAAGCTTAACTTTTGATTATTTACATATATATATGATTGTATTGCATAATTAACATATATATATGATTGTATTGCATAATTATAGACTGTCCTGGTTCTAGTTAAAAACTACTTAGAAAAGAAGGCAAAAAGTGGAAAAAAATTGTCTCCAACATGCTAGAAATCTAGTACAGCAAATCACATTGACAAGCTGGATGGTTTTGTATTTGTCACCTCAGATAGTTTGGGATCAATAAAAAGCAAATTACTTTCTAGATTTCACGTAAAAGTTTTAAATAAAAGATAAAATATGTTGTACCATCAAATTACATAAGACAAAAGGAGATTTTTGTGGCAAAACAATGCAAACACTTGCCCATAAAAAGCTGGTCCAGAGGTCATGAATCTATAATCCATGATTAAGTTCATGAGCTTTTACAGAACCAACACTGCTCTGGACAGAAGAAACACAGAAGAGCACATTGCCATGTTCCTAGTAAGTGAAGCAGGAATAGACAATATCCCAGACCATGTAGCACTAAATGATGGACTCTCCTTAACTTTCTTTGAAACCATAATTAACAGAGGAAGCAGCTCTTCCGGCCCCAGAAAGCTGACAAGAGACCTATTTTCACACAGACACCAACATGACTGGCATTTGTTTTTTCAAATGAGTTTCCTTCTATTGCTAGCCACAAAAAAAGGGTGTGTGTGTGGTAGTTTTGAGGAAAGAGAAGAGTGAATTTTTAAAGCAAATATATCAGACATAGATAAATGCAAATAAAAACAGAACAAAGGAAAACCCAGAAACTGTTTTGGTGAGGAGTTCTGAGGGAAGCAGCCAATCTTCTGTAGCATGCATGGCTTTACTCAGACTCCCAAGGGCTCAGATCACCCTCCCCAGGAGAATGTATCAAGATTGTTTGGGCTATTTCTGAACTCTGTTCCCTCCACTCTTCCTCCTCCAGGCACTAGCCCCCTTGGAGAATTATGGCCACTGAGGTCACTGTTAATGATGGACATATCTGTCAAGCATTTTGAGAAGAAAGAGAATTTAAAACATTGATTTAAATGTTACTTCTGTATTCGTATAGTCCACTACTTATTCCCCATCATAAACATTCATCACATTACTCAGGAAATTTCTTCATAGGGAAAAATGTGCTCATAATTTCTTTAGTGTTTCTATTGAGGTTCTGCTTTACTGAAAGAATGAATAACTGTAAACAGCTCTTATAATCTGATGTGCTCTAAATAATTTTCCTGACCAAATCAAAACTCAAGAGGTGATCGTTTCTTTTACTCCACAGCTATTTGGAAAATGGACTTCCCAAATCACTAGAGCAAGGTGCAGTGATGCTTGGACATACTTAAAATTCTTTCTCTTATTCCCAATATTTCCTCTACACTTTTTAGTTCATATATGGCTGTTAAAATAATCTTTCATAAACATTAATATCTTACCAGTGCTCTGCTCTAAAATGTGTAACCGTTATTTGCTGTCCAATCAAATCCAATATTCTCAGACTGATGTTCAAATCCTTTCATCATTTGTCCCTGATACCCTTCCACATAATAACATAATAGTTATATAGCTTTGAGCCATCCTCCTCTCTAAAACAGGATTATCACCTACAATATAATTTATAGAAATGGTTTAGATTAAACCCTTTTAGTAAGGAAGTCCATAATTCATAGGGATCAGGTTATTATCTTGAGAAACTGCTTCTCTACATGGAGGGAGCCCTGCCTCTTCATAATCAAAGTCAACTTTCTGTTTCCTAATAGAAGGCCTGTATTATTTTACCAAATGGATCAGAAATAGAATTTTCATACATTTGTATCTTCCATCTACACTGGAAGGCAGATATTCAGAATAATTTTAACCTAATAACATTCTTATTTTGCAACTTTATTGTATTTTAAAGCTTTACTATTCACAATGCTGTCAAGATTTAAATACACAGCACATAAACAGAAAATATCCAATAAATATTTATTAAATTAATAAATATTTTTATATTTGGACTAATTATGTTATTCAATTGTTTCCCAAATGTACTGTCTCACTATTTAAATTAAGAGTTTTGAAGCCAAGAACCATAGTTCTTAGTTCCTCAGCCTATTCTGTTTAATTTTTTTACAGTTGACCCTAGAATCATTTTTACACTGTGCTAGATGCTACATAGAATGCAAAGATTAAAATGATTTGGAATCATTAAGCACAGGCTTAAGGAGGCTCCAGCTATGTATACTGTTTATTGCTGTCATTATGATGGATATTTTCAGGGTTACGCCCTTATACTGTGTGTGCTCTTAGTGTAACAACTTCATATTTGTGATTCTGAGCAGGAATAACAAACACCACATGCTTTTTGTTCCAATAGCACTGTAAGGCTATTGATTTTGATGAGTGCTTTAAAAAGTGTCATCTGACGGTAAGTGTGACCAAGAAGAAGAAACATGCATAAATTTCTTGGAGCTTAATGATGTTGAATATCAACTAACATACCAATTTGCCATGCATTGGGCTAGAAAATTAACCAAACTGTAAGGACAAGGATCATAAAGGACAAAGACCGATACTTCTTGGCTAAGCACTTTTACATTTGTTAGTTTATTCCTTAGATCATGATTGTTAAAGTTTGGTCTGGAGTCTCCTGGGTCCCTGATAAATTTTGTGTTTGCACCCTCTGCAACATCTGGCACAGAGTGAAGACAGAATCATTTTCATAATACTAAAACACTATTTGTCTGCTTCTCTCTCACAAGCATATAGTGGAATCTTGTAGAGGCCCTATTACATAATCATTGGACAGCTAATGGTATGTGTGCTTGTGTACTCTTCTGTTTTAAACATTTGTTTGAAGTACTAACATGATAAATGTCCACAGATACCACCTAAGTAAGCAAAATCTGTAACATAGTAAGTATCAGTGGATAAAATCCACATAAATACCAATTTTAAGAGTGTAAAATATGCAAATTGCTACACTTTGGTGATCTCATTCAGTCTCATGGTTTAAATACCATCCAAATACCATCTGACTACTCACAAATATCTAATTCTAGCTTGAGCATCTCATGTGAACTCCACACACAAACCTCCAACTGCCTGGATGTATGCATCCATTTCAAATTTCAAAGTTAACATCTCAAAATCTCTGGTCCTTCTGCACCTGCTCCTTTCAGTTTTCTTCGTCACTACAACTGGTAATTTTATTCTTTGGTTTTCCTTGGTACCTGGAGTCTGGCCACATTTCACTTTCTCTGATTCAACTCATCAACTCATCTTCATTTCTGCCTTGAGTCTTTGCAATAAACAGGCTCCATTCTTCTGTCCTTGCTTCTTTTAGGCCATACTCAACATAACACCCCAGAACGGTCCTCTTAAAACATGAATCAGATCAATTTGCACCTACACTCAAAAATCCTCCACTGTCTTTGCATCTAGCTCAGAGTCTAATGATCTCTAAGGGAGTATACAATTTGTCTTCCCTGCCTGTGGACCTTATCCTCAACTCCTACCACTTTCCTCTCCAACCCCCAGTTCCAGTCATTACAGGCACCCTGCCACCTCAGGGCCTTTGCCCCTGCTGTTCACTCTACCTAGAATTCTTGTTCCTCTCATATACCCACATCTTGCTCCCCTATTTTCCTGCATGTTTCAGCTCAGATATCATATTACCAGTGAATCTATCCTTGATCACCCAGTATAAAAGGGCCACAGCCCACACTCCCTAGTAGTCCTTGTACCCTTATTTTTTTCGATAGCATATAGTACCATCTGATCAACAATATATTACTTGTTTATTTTGTTATTGTTTACCTCCCTAGAAGGCAGCATCTGTGTCTATGTGGTTCATTGCTGAATGCCCAGAACCTAGTAGAATGCCTAGAACATAGAAGGCAGTATTGTTTGACAAATGAATGATGAATATTATATTCCTGCAAATATCTTGTAAGATAAGTCAAATCAGTTATATTATTTTCAATTTTGTATTTGGGAAAAATAAAGGGACAAATAGTGTCTGCTTTAAGATGCTCCTTAGCTCCCCTAGGACTCTACCTTTTCCCTGACCATGGCCTAAGAATGTCTGATTAAAACACCACTTCAAAATATGGGGGCAAAATGACCTGAGAAGGGCAGCAAGGCATCAAAATACTAGTTAGGTTAGGCTCGTAGTGAAAAGATGATGTATTATTAGTCCACTTATACCATCTCTGTCACTGTCATAAATACGTAAGGCTTTTTCCTTTTGTAGAAACCACCACTACTTTGATCATTAGTACTGTGCCCTGTGCCACATTCAAATATAATACAGACATTAAACAAAAGGGGGAGACAAGGCAGGAGCTGAACTTGGCCCCCGCAGAGCCTCACTGGAGGATGCCTGTTAAAAATCCTCCTCCCCTGACAAGAAGCCAAGTCACCTTGGTGGCAGGGCAGAGGGGAGGGCTATCTCACTTGATCTTGTTGGCTGTTAATTACATTGGTTTTTCTATCTATTACCGGATTTGATCATTTTGCTTCCTCATTCTCCTTTCCCTAGTAGCATATTTTTTTCTTTTGACTATTTAATTCAAAGTTGTTTTTAAAAAGTTTCTTCCTCTTTCCTTTATAATGCTACACTCTTTACTGCATCCTCACTCTAGTCTTTACTTATGGACCAGTTTGTACACAGCCTTATATGCAGCCAAATATTATCCCTTCTAGGAGACAATTTTGGATTTTATTTCTTCAAGGTAAAATTGACTTCATTTACTCATTCACTCATTTTTCCTGTGCTAGGCTCTGTTCTAGGCACTGGGGGGAGGGGTAAAGGAGAGAAGAAAATAGACAAATATCTTTCGTGGAGCTTAATTCTAGTGAGGGAAATAGACAATAAGATAAATAAAATATATGTGATGTTGGACAGTGATAAGTACTAAGGACAAAAATAATGCAAAGAAAGGAGATAGAAAGTTTCTGGTAGGCATGGCAATTTTGGATACAGGGCAGAGAAGGCAGAGTGAGAAGGTCATATTTTGCAAAAAGACCAGAAGGAAGTGAGCGAATGAAGCATATAGTTACCTGGGGAAAATGCTACAAAGATAGATTGAAAAACAAAGCGAAGGACCTGAGTCGGAAATGTATCTGGAATGTTTGATAGCCAAGAAGCTAATGAGGCTAAGTGAAAGTGAGCAAAGAAGAGTAGAGGATGAGGTGAAGAAAGTAATGGGGGGCCAACACTCACAGGACTTTAAGTGGGTCACTGAAAGGATTTAGGTTTACACTTTCAGGGAGTTGAGAAGCCACTGGAGAAATGAAATGTTCTGTGTTATGTCTTAATAAGTGCTCTGCTGAGAATAGACTATGATGATGGGGGTGTCGGGAAGGAGGAAGAAGGGACATTTAAGAGACTACCATGAACACGTACGTGACAGACAATGCTGTGAGAGGGAAGGGCTCAAAAGTCACTGGGTTCTGGATATATTTAAAAGTCAGAATCAGCAGGATTTGCTGACATACTCACTGTGCCTGAGAGGAAGAAATGAGTCAAAGGTGACTCCAAAAGTTAAAAAAATTTGGATACCTAATGCGACATTTCACCTACTATATGAGCTTTGTAAAATGTCCATGTTACTGTTTCTTTTGTGAATTTTTCTTTCTCTAGCTATGTGATTTTAACACTTTGTCTTCTTTCACTATGTATGTACATATCAAATAAAAGTTTGAGCCGGGGGCGCCTGGGTGTCTCAGTCCCTTAAGCGTCCAACTCTTGGTTTCTGTTCAGGTTGTGATCTCAGGATCGTGGGATCAAGCCCAACATCGGGCTCCGTGCTCAGCAGGGAGTCTGCTTGAGATTCTCTCTCTCCGCCTCCCTCTACCCTCCCCACCCCACTTGCTTGCCTCTCTCCCTTTCTCTCTCCCTCTCTCTTAAAATAAAAAAAAGTTTGAACCAGTGTGGTATGGTGAATGACCTTCTGAACCACCTTTGCTTGATGAGAACTATATCATAACAATATAATTTGAGGAAACAAGTAAGTTAATGTGAGAGGACAGAGTTTGGCTTTTCATTTATATTTTATTCCAGGCTCTGGAGGTTATATGAGATTAAAGATGCAAATGTAGTATTTTACATCAGGGATATAGCTATGAACTGGATTGTGTTCCTCAAAATTCATTATGTTGAAGCCCTGAGACCCAGTATGACTGGATTTGGAGACAGTCTTTATGGAGATAATGAAATTTAAAGATGATAAGGGTGGGGCTCTAATCCTATTGGGCTGGTGTCCTTATAAGAATAGGAAGAGACACAAGAGCTTGTTTTGCTGTCTCTGTGCTAATGTGCCAAGGAAAGGCCATGTGAGGACACAGCTGAAAGTCTGTACGCCAGGGAGGGAGCCCTCACCAGGAACGAAGTCATCTGGCACACCAACCTGGCACTTCCTGGCCTCCAGAACTCTGATAAAATCAATTTCTGTCGTTTAAGCCATTCAGGCTGTGGTATTTTATTACTATGGAAGCCCAAGCTCATTAAAACAGGTATTATAATCTTTTATCTACTTCAGTATACACAAGCAATAACGTGTCACTCACCCACATGACTGGTGCTAATAGTTTCATTTCTTTTTCCTCCATTCATACAAACTCGGGAGAGCAGTGTTGTTTTACAGATAACCTCGATTTCAGTTACTTTGTCTTGTCCTATGTTCAGTCATTCACTAACTTCAGGACTTAAGTCCCCATTAGGAGATTGTGTTAATACACTTCATAGAGATTTTGATTTAGCAGATCTGCAAAGAAGTTTGCATATCTAACAAACACCCCAGAAAACTCTGCTAATGCTTTGTGAAACACTGAGCTAAAGTTATTCCCACATAATTGTAAATATTGTGCACAGTGGACCTTACTACATGTTCTTCACAAATCATGACATTTCTGAAGGATTGCCAACAGAGTTTATAATTTTATAAAAAATTCGCAAAAGGTCAATGTTTACTAAGAACCCAGACAGGCCAGACTAATGACAACAATGGTACATTTATCGTTTTAGTCAACTTACGACTTGTACGTGGTACATGCTGACGCTGCCACCTCCTATTTCTAGAACAGTTAAGTCTTTTTAAGTTCACATTACTAGGTCAGAAACATTATGTGGGGCTTTGGTGGGGTATATTCCTGGGTATCAAGTTCTCTGCTTACGAAAAAGTATGATTCACTTTGCACTATATAATAGCAACAGAGTAAAGGAGTCAGGCGGTGGGCAAGCTTTGAGGGAATTGGAGAGGGGGCTAGTAATAGATTGGGAGCAGTCAAAATAGGCCTCCGTTGAAATGGGAAGTGTTTCTGCTACTCGTCTCTTGGCATACTGCCACAGGTCTAGGCACAATTGTCTATTTCTGTTCTCAGTTCCCCACCTGGCCTCCAAATCTTTCCTCCTTAATCTTGAAGCAAGATTAAGATAATCTTGATAATCAGAGGTGTTGATGATTCATGTGGTGGTGACTAATACGCACCTTATATAGAACTCCAAAGGAAAGGGGGATTGATGAAGGGGCCCCATAATTGGGGGTCTCGGATGCACCCATCCTAAGAGCCACACTGGTGTTTTGAATACACAAATCTTGAGAAGATCTGCTGCAAATTCTTGACAGTCCTTACATTATCAGGCAACCAGATTCAAACTTTGAGCCTCCCTGGAATATTTTCATGATCCTCACTATGTTCTGAGGGAGAGTAGAGGAACAGAGAAGAACAAGGCTTGGCCCAGCAGGTAAGACCCTAGCTTATTCTGGGGGCAAGAACAATATTCTTTTGAAAGGCAGTCTTAGATTTCTTTTGTAATGTTAATAATTTGTTTTTTATTTTTACACAAAAATTAATTTGTTGTGTTAGATAAACAGCATTTCTCATGTAGGTGTTTTCTCAGCACCCCAAATTCAATATGCTCCTAGATAAGGGCCACTAAGCCAGAAACTAAGTCACTAAAGGCCTTATCCTTAGAAAATGCTCATTTATGAAAAGGTAGGAATTATAGTGTATACACAAAATCTTTCCTGAAAAGATGCAGTTTTTAAGTCCATCCCCTGTGCCTCAATAAAGTAGGCGACTGCATTCCTAGGACGGGAATTTAGTTTAATACTTATATCAAGTTTCTCTTTCTTAGAGAAAAGAGAGTAAAAAATCCTGGACACATATTGATATGCACTGGGACCTTTATGCTCAGTTCAAGGAAGCTGCTTCCCCTCCAGCTGGCGATGCCCCTCCTCCAAAGCTGTTCCTCCACTTTGCGCTATTTCCTACTTCTCTCTCTGCAATTTTATAAGGCCCAGCATTATTAAATCTGTGCTCCTTCACATACAAATGAAATCTAAACTCAAATTGCATTTCTTTCTAAAGAGGGTTTTGAGAGTAGAGAAGTGGTTACTTTTGGCAGTAGCCCTCCTGGAATCTTCTTTGCGTCCCACGTAGGGTTAATTAGGGCAGAATGCAGCAGTGATCAGTACTTTTGTTCCAGCTGAGAGGAGAGTGTCAACACAGGGAGCCCCGGGGCGAAGAAGAAGGCGTTGCTGAATGGCGCATGGCTTTGCAGTTCAGTGCAAACAGACCCTCTGGTTCAGCGGACCAAACATGCTTATGGTACTTCAATTCCAGAGCTGATTCTCATTTGGCTTATGAATAATAAGATTTCATAGTGCACAGAGGTGTTGATGATTCAGGCAACTGGCAAAACTGATCGTTTCTAATTTAATTTGTGCATTGAGCTGACTGAGACCCTACCTTTTGTCCCTGCACATCTGTGGTGATGTGGTCGGCTTCCCCATCCTCAATCTCCCCCATCTTCACGACACTGACTTCTATGGTGCCAACAACTTTGCCACCATCTGAAGTTCTGCAACCAAAAATAAATGGAAAGGTAAGAATCTTCTCTCTCCTTAAAGTATGCTCAAACATGTTTGTTTCTGAAAACCACAAATATTACTCTTTACCTTCATTAGTTTTAATTAAACAAATCTACTTTAAAAACATTAAAACATGTTAATATTTGTTGTGGTGTTGTGGTTAATTTAAAAAAAATTGTTAACCACCAATTTATGAGGTAAATGCACCGACTGTCAAAAGCTACCTCATGATGGTGAAACCTCTTCCAGGCTCTCAGAAGTGGACACAAATATCATGCATCGGTGTCCTGTTTGGCAACACCACATCCCCACAACAGCATAAACCATGGCTTCTCTCTACCAACTGCATGGGATGTTGCGCACATCTGTCATGGAAACCACAGCTGGGGGCACCTGGGTGGCTCAGTTGGTTAAGCGTCTGCCTTTGGCTCAGGTCATGATCCCAGGGTCCTGGGATGGAGCCCTGCATTTGTCTCCCTGCTCACTGAGGAGCCTGTTTCTCCCTCTCCCGCTGCCTCTGTTTATCCTCTCTCTCTCTGTCAAATAAATAAAATCTTAAATAAAAAAAACCAAAACTACAGCTGAATAAAATAGAAAAGAATATAAACATCCCTATACTCTTCTCTGACTGGGCCACTGGCCACAAAATCTGATTCTGTGCCTTTTTCCTAACACTATTTTTCTTTCTAAGAGACTAGGTAAAGGAGGTTCTCTCCCAGCAAACATAAAAAAGTTAAGGTACATGCAGAGCAGAAATTAACCATAGAGATAATTTAGTAAACACTTCATCAGATAAAGAATCGGAGACTCAAAAAGATGGAAAGACTCAGATATCTGAGGTAACCAAATGGGAAAACCAGAAATTCAGGTTTCTATCTTCTTCACGTATGTTGGTCATTGAAAAACTCCATTTAATGATGATGATTATTTTATTAAGATTTTCATCATCATCATCATCTTCAACATATGAATTTTCTGGTGAACAATAATGAAAGAGAAAAATAAAATGAATAACCACCCTCCTTTAAGATTCTCTAATTTCTTTTCCTGGGCAAGAAAATATAAAGAATAAATGGTGCCATCATAACATGGGAACAGTGTGACACAATGATATTTTCCCCTCGAATCTCATTTTGAAGATAGGCAGCAAGCCACTCCATAGGCATGACATTTTGCCATAACTTCTTTCTTAACCTAATTGACTAATATTAGAAACACAATGCTGCCTTTTCTTCTGTCATGTCTTTTTCAGAAATTTGTTTTTAATTTTAATTGGGATACAAATGGTGTCTTTCTTTCAACCAATTCCTTCTAAATGTCACTATTTTATCATTAAAGATGTCAGAAAAGAGGATTAGGAAAATTTCTATAGTTTACCAAAATACTAATTAAAATAATGAATACGTTAGGTGAAAAGGAAACCAAATTATGTTACTAGATCATGGCAGGTTTTTCTCAAAATATAAAAAGTATAAATTAAAACACACCCTTTGAATTATGCTTTTAAGGAAATTGAAATAGGAAAATTCTGGTGACATATGCATACCTAATGTCATAATGTAATAAAATAAAAATTGTGTACATAGAAAAAAGTGATTTCTTATTAAAATGAAGATTTCTTATTAAAATATGAAATAGAATGCTTTTTGGTGACTTTCAAAACAGTGGAAATCATCATATTGACTTAATTATTTGCAATTAATATAGAAACTTTAAATACTCATCACAAAGAAGATGTGTATAAAGAGGACACTATAATCTATGATTTTGTGAAAAACTGCATTAGCTCCAATTCTGGGGTAGTTTATTCATTATACCATTCTCCCACTGGAAAATGACATCATAACTTGTCATAAATCATGGTGTGACTTAACTCTGTACAATTACTCAGTACCTAATAAATAAAGACTTTAATAAGAGCTCTCATTGGCACTACTCATAGCTTTTTTAGAGGTTTGCAGGTTCTTTGTCCCCCAAGCTGATCATCAGTAACAATTACAGGTATCTTTTCCTTTTCGTAGGGGTTGCTTAAAATTTTTTGCTTGAACAAACTGAGCTAGATTCATTTCTAGGAATGCAAACCTATGTACAACTTTCTAAATTTTTTCACCAAACTAAACCAAACTATGCCATAATGATTTGAAACAGAGGGTAGGCTTTTCACAGTCTCTCCTGGGCCTGGGTTATAAACCAGTATGTGCCATAGTGGTCAAAAGTGTGCACTCAAGAGTTTGGGCTACCTGCTAGCTGCATGACCCTGGGCAAAGAACTTAACCCACATGAAACTTCGTTTGTAAAATGGAGATGATCATTTTATTGTAAGGATTAAACTGTGGCATGACGGCTGTAAAGTGCTCAGCACAATGCCTTAAACAAGACGAGTGCGTCTTCCTTCCACCCCTCCTCTTCGTCCTCGTAGTAGGGCAGTGGTACCAGTAGCAGCAACAATAGAATCGCTATGTCATTAATGGTATTTATATATGATGTTTAATTTTATAATGTATTATATTTATATATGATATTTAATTTTATTCTCTCCAGAACTTTTACTAGCATAGGCATCTAAGACGATAGTAAAACATTATAGGATCTCAAACTTCATTTCAACAATGACTGAGTGCTCATTAAAGATACAGAGACTTAGTAATAACAGATATTATGAAGCTTACATCCCTACTAGTGCAAACAACACAGGTTTATAACTAATTACAATGTGGCTGAATCTTTCAAAGTGTGAAAGTGACTGAATAAGTAATGTACTATGGGAGTGACCTTCTAAACTACAGCTCTATCTATTTCTGTTAAAACAATTATCTGGGGTGCCCTGGTGGCTCAGTCGGTTAAGCATCTCTGCCTTCGGCTCAGGTCATGATCCTGGAGTCCTGGGATCCAGTCCTACATTGGGCTCCCTGCTCAGCAGGGAGTCTGCTTCTCTCACTGCCCTTTACCCTGCTTGTGCTCTCTCTCACTCTCTCTCTCTCTCTCAAATAAGTAAAATCTTAAAAAAAAAACAATTATCTGGCTACTTTTTAAATAATTTTAACGCCTTCACAGTTTCCTACTTCATTTTATCTTCTATAGGCTTCCACTTAGTCCCAGAGTGGAATCAAAGCAAGGAGCTTGCTTAATCTAGTGATGCTAGAATGATTCTAAAATCTTTTTTTTTTTTTTCCAAAACCATTTTGGATAGGCAGTTCTGACTACTCTAAAGCATGTCTCTTCATCTGAGATTTGTGGGAGACAGAATGGGGAATCCAAGTTATAAACTAAAGAGCTGAATTCAAGACACCCAGAAGCATGGTTCATCCTGTCAACGAACTGGAATATAAGATGTGGAAGCTGTTTTCTATTTATCCTGCAACAATTTAACACACACCAAGTATGGATATTCAACACTTCTCTTCAGTCAGGGGAACCATGATTGAAGTATCTACTTCATGTTTTCAAAGGCGGTTTCAAAGGTGATTTCCCACAAATTTAGAAGAAAATTCATTCTTAAATGCTTAATTATGTTTTCAATTTATCACCCATCAGGTTTGTGGGAGGGGCTAGTAATAATAGCTTAACATTATTCATCACCAAAATTCTCCCGAATTTTATCTAGTGGAAATCATATCTTCATGGAAGATATATGGAAGAGACATCTGGGCTAGGAATCAAGAAATCCAAGTACTACTTTCAGTTCAGCCACTAACTAGCTATGTGACCAACGATATATCACTTTAGATCTCTGGATTTCAGTTTCCTCTGCTAGACAACGAAAGTGGGTCTCTAACAGCTCTTCTATAATATTAGCACTCAAGCGCAGTGCTCTAGTCACTCCTGTGATTCCATCATGTGATTCTATCACAGACCCCACAAGCCATCATGGACCGATACAGCCTCAGGAAAGACCTCAGGTACATTCTAGCCTCTCCTCATTCCTCATCTTCTCATCCTACCTTCCATGCAAACAAACCAAACAAGCCAACTGCATGCCAAACCGGGGAAGTAACTGAACACTTAGAGTCAAATCAAAGGGCTGGTTTTTCTTGTAACAGCCAATGCATACATACAGATTTGACTACCATTATGGCACAGTGTTTTGGTGTTTTTACAAAGATACAAATTTGACTGAACCCAGACAAAAAAGTGATTTTACACACTTTCTTAGCAATTTACATGGCAACAAGAACAGGCTGCAGTAATAAATAATGATTTCAATCTATATGAACAAGAACAACAAAAAACTGTGCCATTTCAGCCACTTGACATGTCATTAGCACAGTTTAATGCAGAAAGCTGTATGAGAAGTAAAAGATGAACAGTTCATGGCCGATAGAGTATTTCGATCCAACACCAAAGTTCCTAGTTAAACTCGGCAAATACAGTAGTCCCCCTTATCCATGGTTTCACTTTCTAAGGTCTCAGTTACCTGTGGTCGACAGATGATCCTCCTTCTGACATATCACTGGAAAATCAACTAATAATAGCCTAATGCTATGTCACAACACCTGTCATTCACCTCCCTTCATCTCATCACACAGGCATTTATCATTTCACATCATCTCAAGAAGGGTGAGTACAGTAAGCTATTTTGAGAGAGAGAGACCATATTCACACAGCTTCTATTATGATACGTTGTTATAATTGTTCTATATTGTTGTTGTTAACCTTTTCCTGTGCCTAACTCATAAATTAAACTTTTTCACAGGTAGGTATGAATAGGAAAAAAAAAACATAGTCTATATAGGATTTGACACTATCCACATTTTCCATTGGGGGTCTTGGAATGCATCCCCTGCGAATAAGGAGGGGGGGGCTATTGTACACTTAAATATTTAACCATGCCAACAAGATGGAAGACAAAGAAGAGGAAATTTTCAGCAACACGAACCTGTACTCCCTTCTCACTCAGATTTTCAGCATTTAGAGTAGATTAGTGATCAAGGTTCTTCAAAATCTGCCTTTAAAATAACTTCCTGAATAGCTTCTAATGAAATATTCAATCTCACATGCTGAAACATACCAACATTTTTAGAGGACTGAACAAAAGGAGGTGTAAAACAGTCTTCTAACAAATGACACTCTTTCCTCACCTACTATACCATCCTTACCAGAGCGAAAACAAAAACAAAAACAAAAACAAAAACAAAAATCTCTGGAAATGTTAAACAGCAAGATGCCTGTAAATAACTCCTCTGTTTTGGAAATGCCAAAGAGATGTGAACCAACAAATGACTCTGTAAACATCCAGGGAGAAACCATCATTACCCCTGTCAGTTTTTGTGAATATAAAGTAGTCCTGGTGTTATGCACAGAATCTTCAGCTGTGAGACATGCCTTGCATTTAAACTGTCTAGACACGTACCTGGGAAATATAAATCTCACCCGGACAGGAAAATAAACAAAGGCCATAAGTAAACAAATGGAGTTAGTGAGTGAGTGAGTACACCCTGACGATCTTTCTGGTGAATACATTTACCTGGCAATGCTAGATTTACTTAGGGCTCAAAGAAGTGAGAGTTCCATTAAGTATGTATAACTAAGCACACCTCTATTCTGGCTGAAATTCATAAATGTCAGAAGCCATATAATACTTTCAAACTCATACTCAAATAAAACTTGCAGTAGTTCTTCACATTATAGCATACACACTCTGAGTTTTAGTCCCTGGTTTTCTCCTCTTTGCTCATTATGAGCTCTCCTTCAGAAACTCCATCCATTATTAGGATTCAACTATCCCTTCTATGAGGATCTATCATAATTCTATACTCCTTAGTCTGTCCTCATTTCATGATCTAGAGCTCCAAATTCCTTTTGTCCTGATATTTTATATTCTATAAGCTTGAAACTTAACTCTCCCTCCAACTCCAACTCACTCACATCAAGAGCATATCATTTTCCAAAGACCACAACCAAAGAACATTCCATCTCCCCCTGTGCCTTGCCCCTACCTTCTGATGCATCACTAACCCTACTGACTAGTCCTCTTACAATGTCTCTTGCACACGTCCCTTCATGATGGCAATACCCCAGGCAGTTCTGTCACCTCTTATTACACTTGAAGAACCTACTTCCACCTTCCAGGAACCTTCTCTTCCATTCCATCCGTGTCAGGTTTTCTTCTTAAAGCGCACTTGCCACTGTATTATTTTCTTTGCTCTGTTAAAAGTTCTTAGATGTTGTCTAATGCCTACTCAGAGAGACTGAAATATAGCCTGTCTTTCAAGGCCTTATATCAGGACTTGTCAAGGGTTTTGGGCAGCTCAGTATTTTTGGTTCGAACTGATCCATGCCAATTTACATACCATTAAATAACGGAGTATGGCTTAGTGAAGAGTGCAGTGAACTTTGAGAAACAAAGGCCTTGGTTCCTCTACAGTAAAGAGCTATGGGACTGTGAGCAGGCAATGCAGTATCTATACAGATGTCCCAGCTATAAAATATGAACAAACTAAAATCATCTTACTTATCTCACAAGATTGATGTGACTAAAAACAAAAGATCTTAAGTGTAAGTACAAGAATGCTTAACGTATGGTAATGACTACTACAGCTATACAATCTGGGCCACAAAGCTTCACGAGCACATCACAAATACACTGACGATCAGTTTTCAGACTAATTGGTTAGTAGGGTCTTCTTTATTGCTAAAAATAGTACTATCCAAATATAAGTAATTATCCCAATACAAGTAAGTTGTTAAAGCGCATCTTTCCAGGGGTGCCTGGGTGATTCAGTTGGCTAAGCATCTGCCTTTGGCTCTGGTCGTGATCCCAGGGTCCTGGGATTGAGTCCCATGTTGGGCTCCTTGCTCAGCACAGAGTCTGCTTGTCCCTGTCCCTCTGCCCCTGCTTGTGCTCTCTCTCCTGCTCTCTCCCTCTCAAATAAATAAATAAAATCTTTAAAAAAAGCACATCTTTCCCTCCTCATGTCTCTATTAAAAATATATATATAATAAGTTATATTTAGAAACTTGTTGATTCATTGTAAATATGAAGTATAAACTTCTCTTTAAATTTAAGACATATCCTGTAAGTGAGGTGAGAAAACAAGATCGGCACCTTGTAAATGCATTTTTCAGGATTCGTAGCAATCAAAATTACATTAAAATTAATAGGATGCCACAATCTGCCTATTGGTACATAAAGATGTTGCAGGTAGAGCGAGTAAGCACAATTCTCCTCTCCTATATCCACTGAACGCAGCTATAAAACCTGGAGAGATGCACAGAGTAGCTATTTGAAGACTCAAAGTAAATAGCACCAGGCATATTGGGGGAGATCAGAATTTTAGATACTACTGAACCAGCAGTGAGTTCACCCGTTTCCCCAACTGTCATTCCTGCTCTGGACTCAATAGAGCCCCAAGCCTAGAGGTGGTCAATGGTATAAACAGAGGGAGCTTCAGGAGAAGCCTTCAAAATCTGGCACAAAGAACAGAAAAGGGGTTTCCTGACACCCGGAAGAATTGGGAAATAACTTTTCTTTTTTCCACTCTCTCATGTCCCAGCCCCCAAATAATCCAGTGGTGGCAGCAAGGAGGAACTGCAGGAGTCTAAAATGATGGAGGGAATGTCTCCTCTCCGAATGGAATTGAGACCCCAAGGGTGTAGGGTGAATCCCTTTTACCTCTTGCTGTTCTTCTGCTTCTTGGCCCCAGAAGAGAGTGCAGCTGCATAGCAGAAAGAAGAAAATAAAACCCCAGCTTTCTGGCTGGAGCATCTAAAAGGAAAGCCACAGGAAACAGGACCGTGCCAAGGAGGGTGTGAAGAGGAAGGGGCTCAGGAAAGGGACTTCTTAATGTTGTTCATCAACACCTGGCCTCACCTCAAGCTGTGCATGCATGAATCTAAATAGTATATCTGAGATTTTGAGAAATAATTTATGGACTAGACCACCCTCCCGCCTAAGTCCCAGACTGTTACCTGAGTGACAAAGATGAAGGACAGGTCCTACCGATACAACAAAAGCTTTGAAAATATGAGTGATATTGAAACTATCATACTAGGTTTCACAGACACAATTTCAACTCACAAATATCTAGCAATGAACAACTGGAAACTGAAATTTTCAAAAAGTGTATCATTTACGGTAGATCCAAACAAAATGCTTAAGTGCAAAAATGTATAAAATCCATATGCTGAAAACTACAAATGCTGATGGAAGAAATCAAGGAAGGTCTAAATAGATGGCAAGCATGCGGTATTCATGTATTGGAAGCCTCAACTTTATAGGGATGTCAGTTCTCCCCACATTGATCTATAGATTTAATGCTATACTAATCAAAATCCCAGCAAGATTTTTTGTAGATATTGATAAGCTAATTCAAAATGTTATAAATAAGGGCAAAGAAATAGAATAGCCAGCGTAATTTTAAGAAAGAACAAAAATGGAGCATTTGCATTTACTGATTTTAAGACTTACTGTAAATCTACAGTAATCAAAACTGTGTGGTGTTGATGAAAGGGCAGATATAGTGACAAATGAAACAAGACAGAGGCAACATGACCAATTATATTGTGACAAAGTTATAGTCAATTCAATGGAAAAAGAGTAAGCAGTCCTTTTGACAAATGGTATTAAAACAATTAGACATCCATTTGGGAAAAAAAAAACGACACTTTGCTTAGACTTCACAACTGAAACAAAAGCTAAAATGAGTCACAGATCTAAATGTGAAACATAAAAAATATAAAACTTTAAAAAGAAGGTAAGGAGAAAAATCTTCATAAACTGGGCTTAGTCAAAAGTGTTCTTAAAGGGGCGCCTGGGTGGCTCAGTTGGTTAAGCGGCTGCCTTTGGCTCAGGTCATGATCCTGGGGTCCTGGGATCAAGCCCCACATCGGGCTCCCTGCTCCGCAGGAAGCCTGCTTCTCCCTCTCCCTCTGCCTGCCTCTCTGCCTGCCTCTCTACCAACTTGTGCTCTCCCTATCTCTCTGTCAAATAAATAAATAAAATCTTAAAAAAAAAAAAAGTGTTCTTAAATATGACACCAAAAGCATGATCTAAAAAGAAAAATCAATACTTCATCAAAATTGATAACTGTTGCTCTGTGAAAGATAATGTTATGTGAATGAAAAGACAAGCTATTGACTAGAAGAAACTATTTGCAAATTATGTATCTGACAAAGAATTTGCTTCTAAAACTCATAAAGAGTCCTCAAAACTCAACAGCAAAGAAATGAACTACCTAATTAATAAATGGGCAAAGATAGCACATAAGCCATGGAAAATTTTTTAACATCATTGGTCACTAGGGAAGTGAAAATTAAAAGCTTTATGGGATGCCGCTATATACCATAGAATGGCTGATGAGGATGCAGAACCACTGAAACTTTCATACACTGCTGGTGGGAAAAACAGCACATTGGGTTTGTATACAACTCAATACACACCACATGGCCCAGAAATTCCAATCATAAGTATTTACCCTAAAGAAATGAAAATTTAGGGTCAAAGAAAAAGCCTACAGATGGGTATTTTATCAGGTCCATTCATAGTCACCCCAAATTAGAAACAAACAAAATATACTTTAATGTGAATGGTTAAACAAACTGTGATACAGCCATACTATGGAATACTACTCAGGAATTAAAAAAAAAAAAACTGCTGATATACACGACTTGGATGAATTTCAAGGCATTAGACAGAGTGAACAAGGCCAGTCTCAAAAGGATATATACCCTATGACTCAATTTATATATCCTTCTGGAAAAGAAAAAGCTATGGTGATAGAGAACATAGATTGTGGTTGCAGGGGTTGGCGTGAGTGGAAGCATGAATTAAAGGAGCAGCAGGAGGGAGTTTTTCTGTGGTAAGAGAACAGTTCTGTTTCCTGATTGTGATGGTGTTTACAAGAATCTACACATCTATGACAATAAAGAGTCAATTTTGGGGAGGAGCAAAATGGCGGAGGAGTAGGAGACCTAAATTTCGTCTGGTCCCAGGA
This sequence comes from Halichoerus grypus, assembly GCF_964656455.1. Lineage (NCBI taxonomy): Eukaryota > Metazoa > Chordata > Mammalia > Carnivora > Phocidae > Halichoerus > Halichoerus grypus. The sequence goes on from NC_135714.1 coordinate 121,476,488, forward strand.
ATTCAGCTGATAGGTATCAAACCATTCTGAACACCTACGAACTCAACAGGAGATCAAAGAAAAGAATAGCAGCAACTCTCTGAACAGAAAAGTGACCACTTTCTGGAAGGTCTCTTCTGATTCATTTAGTGTATATTTTTCTGGGGTCGTTGTTACCCTCTTAGCATTTTGTTCTCTCATTCATCTATTCTCCTCTGGACAACATGACAAGACAGAAAAACTCACCTCAAAAAAAAGAAAAAGAGGCAGTACCAACTGCCAGGGACCTAATCAATATAGACATTAGTAAGATGTTGGAACTAGAGTTCAGAATGATGATTTTAAAGATACTAGCTGGGCTTGAAAAAAGCATGGAAGATATTAGAAAAATGCTTTCTGGATAAATAAAAGAACTAAAATATAACCAAGTCGAAATCAAAAAAGGCTAATAATGAGGTGCAATCAAAAATGGAGGCTCTAACTGCTAGGATAAAAGAGGCAGAAGAAAGAATTAGTGATATAGAAGACCAAATGATGGAAAATCAAGAAGCTGAGAAAAAGAGAGATAAACAACTACTGGATCACGAGGGCAGAATTTGAGAGATAAGTGATACCACAAGACGAAACAATATTAGAATAATTGGGATCCCAGAAGAAGAAGAGAGCGGGGGGCAGAAGGTATATTGGAGCAAATTATAGCAGAGAACTTCCCTAATTTGGGGAAGGAAACAGGCATCAAAATCCAGGAGGCACAGAGACCCCCCCGCCAAAAATCAATAAAAATAGGTCAACACCCTGACATCTATTACTAAAACTTATAAGTCTCAGAGACAAAGAGACACTCCTGAAAGCAGCTCGGGACAAGAGATCTGTAACCTACAATGGTAGAAACATTAGATTGGCAACAGACCTATCCACAGAGACCTGGCAGGCCAGAAAGGACTGGCATGATATATTCAGAGCACTAAACGAGAAAAATATGCATGCAGATAGAAGGAGAGATAAAAAGCTTCCAGGACAAACAAAAACTAAAAGAATTTGCAAACATGAAACCAACCCTACAAGAAATATTGAAAGGGGTCCTCTAAGCAAAGAGAGAGCCTAAAAGTAACATAGACCAGAAAGGAACACAGACAATATACAGTAACAGTAAACTTACAGGCAATACAGTGGCACTAAATTCATATCTTTGAATAGTTACCCTGAATGTAAATGGGCTAAATGCCCCAATCAGAAGACACGGGGTATCAGATTGGATAAAAAAACAAGACCCATCAATATGCTGTCTGCAAGAGACTCATTTTAGACCCAAAGACACCCCGGATTGAAAGTGAGGAGATGGAAAACCATTTACCATGCTAATGGACACCAAAAGAAAGCTGGGGTGGCAATCCTTATATCAGACAAATTAGATTTTAAACCGAAGACTATAATAAGAGATGAGGAAGGGCACTATATCCTACTTAAAGGGTCTATCCAACAAGTAGATCTAACAATTGTAAATATCTATGCCCCTAACATGGGAGCAGCCAATTATATAAGGCAATTAATAACAAAGGCAAAGAAACACATTGACAACAATACAATAATACTGGGGGACTTTAACATCCCCCTCACTGAAATGGACAGATCATCTAAGCAAAAGATGAACAAGGAAATAAAGACTTTATTTTTTTTTTTTTTTTAAAGATTTTGTTTATTTATTTGACAGACAGAGACACAGCGAGAGAGAGAACAGAAGCAGGGGGAGCGGGAGAGGGAGAAGCAGGCTTCCTGCCGAGCAGGGAGCCCGATGCGGGGCTCGATCCCAGGACCCTGGGATCATGACCTGAGCCGAAGGCAGACGCTTAACGACTGAGCCACCCAGGCGCCCCGGAAATAAAGACTTTAAATGACACACTGGACCAAATGGACTTCACAGATCTATTCAGAACATTCCATCCCAAAGCAACAGAATACACATTCTTCTCTAGTGCCCATGGAACATTCTCCAGAATCGATCACATCCTAGGTCATAAATCAGGTCTCAACTGGTACCAAAAGATTGGGATCATTCCCTGCATATTTTCAGACCACAATGCTTTGAAACTAGAACTCAATCACAAGAGGAAAGTTGGAAAGAACTCAAATCCATGGAGGCTAAAGAGCATCCTACTAAAGAATGAATGGGTCAACCAGGAAATTAAAGAAGAATTAAAAAAATTCACGGAAACCAATGAAAATGAAAACACAGCTGTTCAAAATCTTTGGGATGCAGCAAAGGCAGTCCTAAGAGGAAAGCATATAGCAATACAAGCCTTTCTCAAGAAACAAGAAAGTTCTCAAATAAACAACCTAACCTTACACCTAAAGGAGCTGGAGAAAGAACAGCAAATAAAGCCTAAACCCAGTAGGAGAAGAGAAATAATAAAGATCAGAGCAGAAATCAATGAAATAGAAACCAAAAGAACAGTAGAACAGATCAATGAAACTAGGAGCTGGTTCTTTGAAAGAATTAAAAAGATTGATAAACCCCTGGCCAGATTTATCAAAAAGAAAAGAGAAATGACCCAAATCAACAAAATCATGAATGAAAGAGGAGAGATCACAACCAACACCAAAGAAATACAAACAATTCTAAGAACATATTATGAGCAACTCTATGCCAGCAATTAGATAATCTGGAAGAAATGGATGCATTCCTAGAGATGGATCAACTACCAAAACTGAACCAGGAAGAAATAGAAAACCTGAACAGACCTATAACAACTAAGGAAATTGAAGCAGTCATCAAAAATCTCCCAATAAAGAAAGCCCAGGGCCAGATGGCTTCCCAGGGGAATTCTACCAAACATTTAAAGAATTAATACCTATTCTTCTGAAACTGTTCCAAAAAATAGAAATGGAAGGAAAACTTCCAAACTAATTTTATGAGGCCACCATTACCTTGATCCCAAAACCAGACAAAGACCCCATCAAAAAGGAGAATTACAGACCAATATCCTTGATGAACATGGATGCAAAAATTCTCACCAAAATACCAGCCAATAGGATCCAACAGTACATTAAAAGGATTATTCACCACGACCAAGTGGGATTTATCCCTGGGCTGCAAGGTTGGTTCAACATCCACAAATCAATCAATGTGATACAATACATTAATAAAAGAAAGAACAAGAACCATAGGATCCTCTCAAGACACGCAGAAAAAGCATATGACAAAGTACAGCATCCTTTCTTGATCAAAACTCTTTAATAGGGATAGAGGGTACATACCTCAATATCATAAAAGTCATCTATGAAAAACCCACAGCAAATATCATTCTCAATGGGGAAAAACTGAGAGCTTTCCCTCTAAGGTCAGGAACATGACAGGGATGTCCACCATCACCACTGCTATTCGGCATAGTACTAGAAGTCCTAGCCATAGCAATCAGACAACAAAAAGAAATAAAAGGCATCCAAATCAGCAAAGAATAAGTCAAACTCTCACTGTTTACAGATGATACGATCCTTTATGTGGAAAACCCAAAAGACTCCACCCCAAAACTGCTAGAACTCATACAGGAATTCAGTAAAGTGGCAGGATATAAAATCAATGCACAGAAATCAGTGACATTCCTATACACCAACAACAAGACAGAAGAAAGAGAAATTCAGGAGTCGATCCCATTTACAATTCCACCCAAAACCATAAGATATCTAGGAATAAATCTAACCAAAGAGGCAAAGAATCTGTACTCAGAAAACTATAAAATACTCATGAAAGAAACTGAGGAAGACACAAAGAAATGGAAAAACGTTCCATGCTCATGGATTAGAAGAACAAATATTGTGAAGATATCAATGCTACCTAGAGCAATCTACACATTCAGTGCAATCCCTATCAAAATACCATCCACTTTTTTCAAAGAAATGGAACAAATAATCCTAAGATTTGTATGGAACCAGAAAAGACCCCGAATAGCCAGACGAATGTTGAAAAAGAAAAGCAAAGCTGGTGGCATCACAATTCCGGACTTCAAGCTCTATTACAAAGCTGTTATCATCAAGACAGCATGGTACTGGCCCAAAAACAGACACATAGATCAATGGAACAGAATAGAGAGCCCAGAAATGGACCCTCAACTCTATGGTCAACTAATCTTCGACAAAGCAGGAAAGAATGTCCAGTGGAAAAATGACAGTCTGTTCAACAAATGGTGTTGGGAAAATTGGACAGCCACATACAGAAGAATGAAACTGGACCATTTTCTTATACCACACACAAAAATAGACTCCAAATGGTTGAAAGACCTCAGTGTGAGACAGGAGTCCATCAAAATCCTAAAGGAGAATATAGGCAGCAACCTCTTCGACCTCAGCTGCAGCAACTTCTTCCTAGAAACACTGCCAAAGGCAAGGGAAGCAAGGGCAGAAATGAACTACTGGGACTTCATCGAGATATAAAGCTTTTGCCCAGCAAAAGAAACAGTCAACAAAACCAAAGACAACCAACAGAATGGGAGAAGATTATCTGCAAATGACATATCAGATAAAGGGCTAGTATCCAAAATCTATAAAGAACTTATCAAACTCAACACCCAAAGAACAAATGATCCAATCAAGAAATGGGCAGAAGACATGAATAGATATTTTTCCGAAGAAGACATCCAAATAGCCAACAGACACATGAAAAAGTGCTCAACATCGCTTGGCATCAGGGAAATCCAAATCAAAACCTCAGTGAGATACCACCTCACGCCAGTCAGAATGGCTAAAATTAACAAGTCAGGAAACGACAGATGTTGGCAGGGATGTGGAGAAAGGGGAACCCTCCTACACTGTTGGTGGGAATGCAAGCTGGTGCAGCCACTCTGGAAAACAGTATGGAGGTTCCTCAAAAAGGTGAAAATAGAGCTTCCATACGACCCAGCAATTATACTACTGGGTATTTACCCCAAAGATACAAATGTAGGGGTCCGAAGGGGTACGTGCACCCCGATGTTCATAGCAGCAATGTCCACAATAGCCAAACTATGGAAATAGCCAAGGTGTCCATCGACAGATGAATGGATAAAAAAGAAGTGGTATATATATACAATGGAATATTATGCAGCCATCAAAAGGAATGAAATCTTGCCATTTACAACGACATGGATGGAACTGGAGGGTATTATGCTGAGTGAAATATGTCAGTCAGAGAAAGAAATGTATCATATGACCTCACTGATATGAGGAATTCTTAATCTCAGGAAACAAACTGAGGGTTGCTGGAGTGGGGGGGTGGGAGGGATGGGGTGGCTGGGTGATAGACATGGGGGAGGGTATGTGTTATGGTGAGCGCTGTGAATTGTGTAAGACTGTTGAATCACAGACCTGTACCTCTGAAACAAATAATACATTTTATGTTAAAAAAAAAAAAAAGAAGAAGATAGCAGGACGGGAAAAATGAAGGGGGGAAATTGGAGGAGGAGATGAACCATGAGAGACTATGGACTCTGAGAAACAAACTGAGGATTCTATAGGGGACAGAGGTGGGGGGATGGGTTAGCCCGGTGATGGGTATTAAAGAGGGCACGTACTGCATGGAGCACTGGGTGTTATACGCAAACAATGAGTCATGGAACACTACATCAAAAACTAATGATGTAATGTATGGTGATTAACATAACATAATAAAAAAAAGAATCAGTTTTAATGTATGTTAATTTACAAAACAGAATAAATGAGAAAGGACATAGCCATTTTCTCTGATAATGAATAATAGCAAGGAAAAACAGCCATTTAGTCTGGGAATATAGAATCCAAATCACTAAAAGGTTATCCTATTCTATGTGAACTAAATCTGATTTCTGGCAACATTGATTTGAAATGGCAGAGTCCAAGTGTCAATTTATCCCATGTTCTATACTTGCAAGATATCTGCTGACAGAGATGTGTCATATGAGAGAGAATGACCATGGGACATTTCATCAGACTGGAGAGTAAGGTGCTCATGCAGGAAGTTCAGCGATTTTCCCAAGCCAATGACGCCCATTCATGGGATGAACCTACCATCTAAAATTATTTACATTTAGACCTACAAAAGAGGAACTATTGCTAAGGCTTTTTGTTGGGTCAATTTATTTTATTAAATTTACTTGTTTGAATTTTTATTTTGAGTAAGAGAGAGAAGATTAAGAGGAAAAGAGCACCTATTAAGCAAAGATCATTGGAGGAGAAAGGAAATAGTAGGGAGAAAAAAACCATAAGAGATTATGCTTAGATTGCTGGGGAAACCTGACTTAATGCAGACATATTTTTTAAGCAAATACATATATATATATGCACATACATAGATATATATTTTATGTATATTTTTATATACATATATATGTACATACATATATATATGTATATTTTTTAAGACCATTTTTTTTCTTACTAAAAGTTTCTTACTAAAAGTAGACCTGCTTGTGGAGCAGAAACTCTTTACAGGAATGGTTTGCAAATGTCACTAAGCCAATCAAAATATTCTAAGACATTTTGAAAACATTCCAAAGATAACAGGCATGGACAATTAAAGGAGACAATTACTAAATAATTAGTATTAAGTACTAGTGATGGGTCAATATTTAATACTCAAATTTTGAATTATATATATTTTTATCAGAGTTGTGCTTTTGGGTTTATGTCAGTTTCTTAGTGGTAGGAAATAGTGGTAAGAGTTTTTTTTTTTTTAAGCTAGCATTAAAAAAGTTATACAGTATATGGTCAAAGTTTTACAGTGTATAAACATAATTTTAGAAGATAATGTATTTCAAACCTATGTAGTAAGAAATTCCCTAAGCTTTAAATTGCACAATGGGGCATGCACTCTGAAACCAAGCAATACCTAGTGTCAATATTTTTATGCTTAATTGCATTTGGATTTGCTTTACATTCTTCTGTTATTAAGCTGTAAAATCTTGTGGTTTTAAAAATAATTTTTCTTTTTTCTCCTTTAATATGACAATTTTAAACCAAAACCCTTTAAAAATAAGGTCAAAACCCAGAAAATATTAATTCATTTACAAAGATTTATTAAGGACCTACTATGCTGTAAGCACTATTCCATACACAAGGATAGTTGCAACAGAGAAGAAAACCCAAATCTGTGTTCAAATTCTCACAGAATTTGAACTTTCATGGTAAGCAAATAAATGAGACATCAGAAGATGATAAATGCCATGGGGAAAAAATTAAGCAGGGTAAGAAGGTGGATGTGCACTGGGTTGGGGCTGCTACTTTATATTCAGTGGTTGGGAAAAGCCTGTCTAATACAATGCCATTTGAACAAACACATAAAGGAAGGAAGGAAGGAAGCCATATATCTTTCTTGTGGGAAAATCTTTTTAGGCAGAAGAAACAGATGGTCCAAAGGCCTTGGAACAGGGTTCCCTATTCAAGGAAGAGCACAGACACCAATGTGGCTAAAGCTGGGTAGGGTAGAAGGAGAGAAGACTAAGTAAGAGAGGTGTGTATTCTTTTTATTTTGCTGCATAACAAATGACCACAAACTCACAATTTCTATAGATCCGAAATCTGGGCCATGTCCTCAACTCAGGGCCTCAAAAGAATGAAATCAAGATATAGGCTGCACTGCATTCTCATGTCTCATGGAAACTCTAGGAAAGAACCCACTCATTCAGGTTGTTGGGAGAATTTATTTCCTTGTGGCTGAATGACTGAAGCCCCCATTTCTTACTAGTTCTCAGCTGGGATTACTGACACTCAGCTCCTAGAGGTTACCTCAGGGTCTTACCATGTGGCCCTCTCCATAGGCAGTACACAAAGAGGGCAGTTTGCTTTCTCAAGGCCAGCAGGAGAATTTCTCGCTCTAGTCTGCTAAGATGGTATCTTATACAAGGTTCTCCCAGACACCTATGTATATGACTGGAGTGATTATCCCATCAGCTTTGGCATATGGGGTAACCTAATAAAGGGAGTAACTATCCCATCATATTCATAAGTCCCACCCACATGCAGGGAGAAAGTATCATGCATGGCAAGTACACCAGGGAGGTGGGAATCTTAGGGGATATCTTCGTATTATACCTACCACAAGCAATGGTGAATGATATCATCTAGAGCTCCATGGGCCACTGTAAGAACTTTGCCTCTGTGAGTGGGGTGGCAGACTGAAAGAAGACTCTGAATTGACATAAGTTTTAAAGTGGGAATCTGGGCTTCAGTGCAGAGAATAGACTGCAGGGAAGCAAAGAGAGAAGCATGAAAGTGAGTTAGAAGAAATTAGGATGAAGTTGAGACACGTCAGATCCTATTTTTATTCTGAAGGTAGAAAGAACTAGATATTGTGATTGGTTAGATATAAAGAATAAGAGAAAGAGGAATCAGAGACTAGAGACTGCATGAACAATGGGAAGGGCAGAATTGCAATTTCTTGAGATGGGAAGACTGTAAGGATAAACAGGATTTTAGGGGAAGGAGTAGGCAGCAGACAGGAACAAAGAGTTCAGTTTTGAACATTTTAAGTGTGAAATATTTATTTAAAGGTCAAGTAAAGATACCAGGTGACTGGATGTGAGAGTCTGGAGTTCAAGGGATCAGTCAAGGATAGAGATAAAAATATGGGGATTGTCAGAATATAGATGATATCAAAGGCTTTGAGACTGGATGGAAGTAAGTGAATGAATGAAAAGTGAAAAGTCTATATCTAGACTCAGATACAGGGCACCTCAAAGTTTAGAACTCAGGGTGATGAGGAGCAACATGCAAAAGAAATAGAGAAGTAGCCAGCTTCTTATTGGTAGGAAGAAGAAAAGTTCAGTTATCTCAGATACCAACTAAAGAATGTGTTTTGAGGAGATAGTGATCCAGTGCAGATGTGCCGAGAGGAACATTGAGAACTTTCCATTGGATTTAGCAACATGGAGGCTATTTACTCCTGATCATGACAAGAGCTGTTTAGGTAAATGATAGGGATGAAATCTTGGTGAGAATGGATTCAAAAGACAACTAGAGCAGGCAAAGTGGAGACAGCTCTTGAAATGGTTCTTCTGTACAGAAGAGTAGGGAAATGGAGCATAAATTAGAAGATGTGGGAGACTGGGTGACATTTTTCATGTTAACAGACATGATCTAGTAGAGAGGGAATAACATATGAGACAAGAGTAAAAGGGGATAATGTTCTTCGATAGATGAAAAGATAGGGAATCTAAAAAACTAGTGGAGGGATTGACTTTAGACATGAAGCAGAGTTCATAACAGCAAGAAGGCAGGCGGAGTGCATGCTGGTAGGTTGGTAAATACAGCGTGGGAAACTGTCAAATTCCTCTTCTCAGTGAAACAGAAACCAGATAAATCAGCTGAGAATGAGGAAGAGGGGAGATATTGTGGAGGTTCTGGGAATAAGGAGGTGTAAAATAATGGTCCAAGACAGTGGGAGAGCAAATGGACCAGGGAAATACAGGACTATACAACAGTAGCGAGGAGTTATGAACCAAATGAAATTTGTAAGCATGGAAGTCAGGTTATCCTAGCTCACTCAACTGCAAGGATGCATGTATGGAGTAGGTGAACAAAAGGTTGAATTTATCCATTTTTTGTTGTAGCTTTTATTTTTATTTCATCTATCATCTATCTATCTATCCATCTATCTACGTACCTACCTACCTATCCTCTATCTACATTTATCTATTTTGCCAAGGAAGTATAGTAACAGAAGAGGGACCCAGGAGTTGAGGATATATGTGAGAGAATTGTTTGGTGATTCCTAAGTGATGGACCATGGAACCTCAACTGGGTAAGAAAAGAAGAGTGGATATGAGGGAGGGGGTGATGAAGAGTACAGACATGACTTTAGGATCAATGAGTTGGTACAGCCAAAGAACAATGAGAAGGAGTATGCTGGCACAATGTGAGATGGAAGTCAGAAAATAGAGTACTTAAAATTAAGACTCTGGAGGGGTGGGATTAATGACAAGATCTAGGGGAAGACCACAGGAATGGGTTGCTGAAGTAGGGTAGAGAAAAGCCTGAGAGGCCCATGAACTGAAAAGATAATTTATGTGGCTATTAAATCACAAGATGTATGAGGGGAGTTGTGCTGAAGACAACACAGTGAACTGCAAGTTAAAATCCTTATGAAAGGAGGGGAGTGACGTCATTAGATGACCTTAGTAAGGCGGGGAATCTAATGGTGTGTCTGAGGCCTTGAGCTTCAAACCAGGAGAGTTTTCAGAAGATGTTCATCCTACACCAGGTATGAAGGGCAGCCACTTGGCAGGGCTGCATTAGAGAGAACCAGCTTCTAGTTAAATGAAGAGAACTGACTAACGATAGGGGTGGGGCTGAGGAGGGACCTCAGGTATCAGAAGAGATTTGGGGACCAGAGGGCCCCAGGGCCAGAGTAGGAAGTGGACAAACAGGTAAAATGATGGGTGGCCATGTGGACAAAGGATGGCCTGGTAATTCAGAGCTTCTGCGTGGTCAGAATGAGTAATGGTTACTGCCATAATAAGGAAATGCAATTTAGCTAGGGCAACACTAATTTTAAAATATTATAAAGACCTGAAATTTCCCATTTTCTGACTTTATCTTGTTCTGCTATGTAGTCTTAACACTGCCTTGCTAAATCACCCAGTAATTATTTTAGAGGTCAAAATGTGACTGATTCACAGGTAAAGCAGTCGAGATACAACAATAAAGATTCCCACGAAAATTTTATTAAAAAGAAAAAAAAGTAATTAAATCAAAGTTCAAGACACTGCTACAAGGCAACAGTATACTGCTTTTATTCATGCTAAATAGATTTTGAAGATATATTTGAATAGATCAAATGTCCTGCACCAGTTTTTCAACATAAAGTGCAGAAGAAAGCCATTTATTATTTCTCCAAATATCACCTTTTTAAAACATTATTCTAAGATTTCTGATTATAAGACAATTTACCTACTAGTAGTTAAAAGGTTTTTATCACTTCTCTAAAAAAGAATCCATATAAGAGAAAGAATGGGTTTTGGCAGGAAGTTAGGAAGGCAGTAAAATCTAAAGGTCACAGGAGTAGAATTTTCAATTCAAGAGCAATTGCTATATATCCTTTTGAAAATTTTTGAGAACTGAAGTATGTGTTCCAAATAAAAGTTTCCCCCACTTTAAATAACCCTGGATGCAGCTATTTTTTTCTTATATTCTTAGATAAACTCCTCAGAACTCAGAATTAGGATTGAATAAAATCAGAGAATGTTTAGAGCAGAGAATAAGTATCATCCAATTCATTTTGTAGAAACTGAGGCCCAGAGCCAGGCAATAGGCTCAAGGCCACCTCACAAGTCAGCAGCAGTGTGGGGGTTGGTCCCCAAACTGTAGAAATCAGAAGGCCACCTCTGATTTTTTAAACCTGGTTTCTGAAAACCAAAAGATAAAATGGTGGTGATTTATTTTTAGCTGCTTGTCAACGTATTTATCATCCTTATCTGAAAAGTCTTCTCAGAATTGTGGTTTTAGTTTAGTCTTCAACAAAGACTGCTCCTGACCTCTGAGGCAACTTGTCTTCTGGGCTACATGATTTTTCTTCTGAGCAAGAGACTGCTGGGGATCGTTCTCTCTCTTCTTTTAAACTTTATTCTGAGACTGGATTTTCCCCTAGAGCAGCATGAACTTTCTTGTCCATGTCTGGAGTTACTTTCTTTACATGTTGAGAGAATTGTTTCTTGTTGGCAGCATCATCTTCTTCCATTAAGTAACACACAGAATCTGGAACGTTCTTATCAATGATACCCTTCCAAAGTACTTCTGCACTGAGTTTCTCACTTTCTGAATATAACCAGGGATTCATTTGGTACTGTGAAAGGCAGAAAAGCTTCTTCCCACAGCTCCCTTCAGAACCCCCAAAACTTTATTTCCAGTGGCAGTTGTGGTCTGGACCGCATCCAAATACAAATGCCTTCACATTATAATGTGGGAGCTCATGACTATAAGCCACACGGACTGTCACAGCCGCTTCTGTTATAGGCACAAGCAATCTGACAAATGGTATCTTCATCAGTTACATAAACTATTATAATCTATTTAATTTATCCTGGATTACTAAGCATTCCCAAACATAGTAATCAGTTTTACCCTCTCGCCTTCTTCTAATTTTCACTTGGTATCTCTTGAAATAGGTCTTATTTTTAACAACTTATTCTAGAAAACCCTATCCTATAGAACACAGACCCATGTCTGTGGCTCACCACAGACCTACAGCAATGGCAAGAACTTTTTATAATTTAATTCATACTGGTAACAAGAAAACACAGTTGATGAAATAAGAATGTGTTTTCAAAGTCTATTCCAAGAACTCTATCAGAGTCTAGTAACTCTTTGTTTTAGTTTGCTCAGGTTGCCATAAAATACAATTTTCTGTGTGGCTTAAACAACAGAAATTTATTTTCTTCCAGTTATAGAGGCTAGAAACTGAAATCAAGGTGCCAGCATGGTCAGATGCTCGTGAAGGATCTCCTCCTGACCTGTGACAGATGCCTTCTCATTGAGTCTTCACATGATCAAGAGAAAGAGCAAGCTTTCTGGTGTCTCTTCTTATATGGACACTAATTCCATCATGAGGACCCCATCCTAATGACATCACATAACCCTAATTGCTTCCCAAAGAACCAATTTCCAAATAACATCACAGTCGGGGTTAGGGCTTCAAGAGATGAATTTTGAGAGGATACAAACATTCAGTCTGTCACACTCTTAAAACCTTTAACTTTAAAAATTGCTAGAACATAACTCAATATTGGTCATTATTCATTACTTTTGTTTTATTCACAGAGAACCCATTTGGATTACATCTGCAGATGTCTGGAAAGTTCTCTTTTTTTTTAAGATTTTATTTATTTATTTGACAGAGAGAGAGACAGCAAGAAAGGGAACACAAGCAGGAGGAGTGGGAGAGGGAGAAGCAGGCTTCCCGCTGAGCAGGGAGCCCGATGCGGGGCTCGATCCCAGGACCCTGGGATCATGACCTGAGTCGAAGGCAGACGCTTAATGACTGAGCCACTCAGGCACCCCTGGAAAGTTCTATCTTAATATGACTTTGATTACTGAATCTGGCCCATCTTTCTTGAAATAAGTCTATTATTGCATCCTTAAAAATTGCTATGCCTATAAATTATCTTCTCTCTCATCCATTCTATTTTTGTTTATTTTTATCTGGAACTTACCAGCAATGTGGTATTTACTTAACACTTCTAAGCTTAATTTTTTTCATCTATAAAATAGTAATAATAATATCACCTACTTTATAAGATTTTTTGAGACTTAAAATGAGACATCCTAAGCAAACACTCAGTAATTATTATTATTTTGTTGGTGGTGGTACTGGTCATGAAAACAGTGGAAGAAGTGAGGGGATACAATTACTAGTAGTATTTTGCAATCTGGAATATTGCTTGGGTTTATCATCTGCCTCACTGATTGTGAAATAATAGAAATAGATATTACATTCTGTGCCTGGTTTCTGACACAAAATTAAAACCCTTGTAATTTCCTAAGTGATAAGAACACTGGGAGCATCTTTTGTTCTAACATTTTGTCTTTGACCCTGTTTCCTGACACAGAGCTCTTAAATCCCTTGGAATTTCCTGGATGATAAGAATATTTTTGTTCTAATGAGGCAATGTTTGGTGGGCTCCTGGATGGGGGCTGGTCACCAGAAAGATCAAAACATGATTAGAAGCTTAGAATTTTCAGGCCCACACTCTACCTTCTGTGAAGGGGAGAGGGGCTAGAAATCGGGTGAATGACTAAAATGTTGCCTATGTGATCAGCCCTCCATAAAAATCTCAAAAGTCCAAGGTTCAGATAGCTTCTGTGTTGGTGAACACATCCATGTACTGGGAGGGTGGTGCATCCCAATTCCACAGGCATCCCACATATTTGGTGATCAGAGATGTCAGAAATAAAGTGTTCTGTGTGAGTGGTAAAGAAGAAACTCACAGGAATGTTTTCCTTTGCATGAGATTGTTTTCTGAAGTATCAAATTACTATTCCTTTTCCCAATGTGGTTTTATTTAAGCCATTATGTTTTTAATGTTATTGTACTTTCTCTTCCCCATCCTATTATTGCTTAATAAATTGAAGTATTAAAGGACTTTATTGAGAGCCTTAAACAGATTCTTTCTAAAATATCTTTTTATCAATGAATTTTAAAACTGGATCATAGGGTAGTTTTATTTTAACTTTTTTTTTAAAAGATTTATTTATATATTTGAGAGACAGAGAAAGCACACGAATGGGGTGGGGGAGAGGGAGAGAGAGACTCCTCAAGCAGACTCCCCACTGAGCGGGGAGCCTGACACAGGGCTCGATCCCATGACCCTGAGATCATGACCTGAGCTGAAATCCAGAGTCAGCTGCTTAACTGACTGAGCCACCCAGGCATCCTTATTTTTAACTTTTTGAGGAACCTCCATATTGTTTTCCAGAGTGGCTGCCGATAACTTTTCCCTATTTACTTATTCATATATTTGCTTCTCTTGACTGAAATTTAAAACATTTTCTGAGGCTTCACTTGGTTGCTTTTTTTTCTTCATTAGTTTATTAATTCATTCTTGCAAACTTAACTCATCTAAACTTGATAATGTTCAAAAGTGAACTCCGAATCCTTCTCTTAAAACCTGCTTCACTGCAGCCCTCCCCTACTAAGATAGTGGCAAACTGCTTCCAAAGTCTAAACCAGAATCTTTGGATTCATCGTTGTTTCCTTTCTTTCTTATGTCACATCCATGTTGTCACCAAATCCTATTCATTCTGTCTTCAAAATATATCCAGAATGTGATCACTTCTCAGCACCTCCAAGCTACCTCCCAGGTGAAAGTCACCATCACTCCTCACCTGAGTTAGCGCAGAAACCTCCTACTTGGCCTCCTGCTCCCACCCCTTGCCCTCCTGCAGTGAGTCTATTCTCCACACAACTCACACTGTAAGTCTGACCATGCCACTCCTTGGCTCAAAACCCTGCATGACCCCTGGCTCCACTCAGAGTAAAGGATGAAGCAAGCACAGTGGCTTTCACTCCTAGGGCACCTAGACCCCTGCCACCTCCTTGGCCTTATTTCTTTGACTGTCCTCCTCGTACTGCTCATTCACCTTCTGCCTCATGGGCCTCTTTACCGTTCCTTACATTGGCTACAGCAGCAGTACCATCACCACTGCCACCACCCCTCCTCAGCTGGTATCTGCAGGGTCAATTTCGCCAAGTGTTTGTTTATATGTCACCTTCCAAATGTGACGGGCACTGATCACTTACTGAACTCTAGGGAGTTCACCTGCTGACCATAGCTAGAGGACGTGTATGACCAAAGACAGGTGGGTACGCACAGCCTAGAGCTGGTGTATACTCATTTTTGAAAGAAGAGAAAGCTATTCAGGCTTAGTGTTATGAGACACTTAGGTTGATGATGATGATGATGGTAAAGATGACCAGTATCTATTGGGTACTATATACCAGGCACTATGTCAGCAGCATTACATGTATTACTTTCTAAAAAATCTCAACATCAACATTATGAGGTACTCTTATTCCCAATTACAGATGAAGATTGTGAGGTGCCCTCAAAACTCTAAGCAGTACCTCTGTTTCTAAAGACTTCTTAAAACTGGATCATGGAAGGGCTATCTTTCAGGAACACAGGAGTTATCCAGTAAAAATCAATACCTTTTCCTTGTATAATTCACGAATTACATGCTCTAAGTAATGCAGAAATTACTCCCTTACCTCCCTTTGCCTGCAACCTTCACCCCTTCTTCTCCATTTCCCCATTCATCCCCCTCTAAGCACGTCACAGTCATGGACGGTGACAATCCTCAGATTCTTAGCACTAAGAATCTTAGAGTTTACCTAATCATCAAATCCAAAGTCTTCATTTTTGAGCCAATAAAACTGAAGTACTCACACACAAAATTCCTTCTTGAAGTTAATGTCTAGTTAATGGCAGAAGGGACCACAATTTTTAGGAGTGATGTGACTTGGTTTCCAGTCCCAGCTGACATAAGAGACAATCTACCTGGCCATCCTACAGTCTGCATTGGACCCTCATGAATCAGCTTTATGTGCTGATTATTAATATGTATGACTCAAAAGTAGAAAGGGAAACTTTTTCCTAGAATGAGTATTCATGTGTTGTTACAAAATGTTGCTTGTTCTCCATTCTTTGCCTCTCCAGCTTCAGTTGTTCATGATTCTATTCTTAAAATCAGTTCCAGAAGAAAACCCTCCTTATCTCTTGGAAATTCATCAGCCCTCCTTTCTGACTACATCTCTCTATAGAGAAGGCATTAGATGGAAGGTTTGTAAAGCTTTCATTGTGGAATGGACCTGGAGTGTATAAAAAAGGAAAAAGACTCTCCAAAAGATATGTATTCCCATCTTTTACTCACCTTAGCCCTGAAACACAAAGAAAATTTTGCTGGCATATCACATCCATGACTAACATTTTTGAACTCAAAGAATTTACAAAAACAACCTCTGAGAAAATAATAAAAATTCATAACACTATGAAACCAGTTATATGTGTTTTTACCATTTCCTCCTAAATATCTTTTATTATTTAAATATAGTCTTCAAATGGCAGGAAAGATAAGATCACTTGAATAGTACTTGTTTCAAGGACTAGTGGGGCTTAAGGGAGGAAGAGATGCATGAAAGAGTAGGTAGAAAACTTTGTTTTTCCTATCAAAATATAAAGGGATCTTTTCCTTAAAATCTAGCTTACGAACACAATTTTTAAGCCAATTTCAGTAGCATTATTATGATTAGTAAATGACATTTACTCATGGGGAAATTTAAGCAAAGTAATTAACACTCCTGGTGAAAGTAATGGAACTCTAACTTCCTCCAATGTTACAATCACAGGCCTAACTACCTCAAAGTACTTTAAAGGCTGTATCATAGAAGAAATAATAGAATTGGTCATAGAAGCAATTCATTTTTAGTGGTACTAGAGGTATGTCTCAATAGCCCAGAAATTTAGTGTTAGCTGGCAGTCTGCCCAACAAACAAGCAAACCCAAGGACCCTTAGAGACTGTCTCTCCTATTTATTGTGTAAGTCCTTGGAAAATCTTCAATTTGATTCTAGATAAGAAAAAATAATCCCCACCATACACCATTTTTAAGTTTACGATTGAAACTTCCAAACCTGCTTTGAATTAGAAAGACTGCATCAATGTTGAGGAAGATAAAAATGAGATAAAATAAAATGCAAGTTATCTGCTCTGCTCTTCAATGGACAGATGGGGATTAGACCAAGTTTATTATGGCACCTTAAATTTGTTTTTAACAATCAATTTTTATACTAAGTCCTAAAGGAATGTGCTTATTTACTTCCCAATTTACATGTGCAAACCTAAGAAAGAAGCAATATTCAGCATATATCTATAGGCGAATTTGGTCATTTCTTTTGCTTGTAATAATGTGACATATGCCCAGTACCATTTAGATCAGGTTAACTTAAATCTTCATTCAATGATTTCAGTTAATTTAAAAAAACTTTATATGCAAGATGTAAAACTGTTCTTAGTGTAACAAATTCATCAGTGCCCCACAATATTATAAAGAAGACTCTTTAAATACCTAATTTATCTATCAGGCATTTGGGTATTTCTATTAGGTATTTCTTATTCTTTTTTTTTTTTTTATGTTATGTTAGTCACCATACAGCACATCATTAGTTTTTGATGTGATGTTCCATGATTCATTGTTTGCGTATAACACCCAGTGCTCCATGCAATACGTGCCCTTCTTATCCTAATAAGCTTACGTACATTGATCAAGGAACTCAACAGATCACCCATACAACAGGCTGGGCCCATTATTGGAAGCAACTATCCCCCATTGTAGCACAGCCTACAAAACAGTTTGTGTACACTGAAAGCAATTTGCATATATTGTTACTAAATGTAATTAAGTACAGCAAAATAAACTTGTCTATTCTTTCTTCTTTCTCATTCTACGTCTTATCTTTTTATCTTTGATTTCATCCTTCTCTTCTGCATTCTTAGAACTTCTCTTATCATATTTTTTTATATTTTCTAGTTTCCTTAGCTTCCATTAATGAAATCATATTTGTCTTCCTTTCCTGACAATTCTTTACCTTACTGAAGTCTTACTGCAAACAATCTTTCAACTGTACTTTTACTATGAGACAGCCATACTATGCCACAGAACTACAGACGTCAAAGAATTTTACTTAATAGATTAGGGTAAAAAATCCTTAGCTAGAGCATGCTATAAGGGGGAATACATTGTCAAGGGGCAGGTAATTTTCTTTCTTTTTTTCTTTTTAACCTTTTAAAAATTTTTTTAGAGGGAAAGTGGAGGAGGGGCAGAGAGAAAAGGAGAGAATCTTAAGCTGGCTCCGCGGTGACGCTGGACTGGATCTCATGACCCTGAGATCCTGACCTGAGCCAAAATCAAGAGTCCGATGCTTAACCGACCAAGCCACCCAGGAGCCCCAGGGCAGGTAACTTTCTATATTCCCTCAGGGATGGTACCTTAACACAGCTCACTGATGTATAAAGTAGAACTGACAATGTATAAATAGAACAGCAAAGTCAAACCTCACTGGAAATACAATTTACGATGGCGACTTTCCAGTAATCATGAAGCCTCTGTTAGCTGGGAGGGTGATGCGTTTTGACCTACTTCTTCAGGCACCCACTCAAAAGCCTGATCATCATTCAGTCATAGGAAATTGAGAAGCCTGGGTGGGGGGTGGTGACCAGAACTTTTCACTGACATGCCTGGAGACTATTGTTTCTAAGTTCCCAATGAGCTGGTATTTGGGGAATACCAGGGTATTCTGCTTGGGTAAGACTTATTCCTTGCATAAGAGATACCCCAAAATGGAGGAACATAATTGGTTATCAGTGTGGGAAAGAATCTAAGGCGCACCATCTACACATAAACACCATACAAACATTGTTGTGCTCTGTTTGGCCGAGGTTGAAACTGAGCTCAAAACCCCGAGAAGAGGGGTTCCAGAGAAATACGGGGATTCGGACTCTACCTTTGCAAAGTGTAAAGTGTGCACAAGCCACTATAAATGACAGAGGAAGTGGTGATCAGTGTCAAGGGTAACGTGCGTGGTTGCAGATGAGGCTGAAGAAGCAGACTTACTATCTTGTATATCTTGGCTGAGGTTTTTGCACACCAAGTTCATATACATGCTCACGTATGGGGGGTACAGGAAGAAATATAATTTTTAAAGCAGGAAAATAGCATAATCAGATAAGAATTTTAGAAAGGATGACTTGAGAAAAGATGCTGAGATTTCTAGCTTCTGCTACCTTGAGGGTATCTGATGGTTCTTAATTTAGCCAAGAAAGGAAAAGCATCAAAAAGCGCAGCTTTCAGGGAAAGAACAAAGTTCAGTTTGGGGTCGTTATAATATTAGGTAATTGTGAAAATAAGTGTGTGTCTGCTTACGCAAGCTGAAAATAAATCCGTTGATGAACATAAAAGAGACAGTATGTATTTTGTCACTTCTTTCCCATAGTTCTGTACAAATTTCACAAACCAGTGTCCACACAGCTCATGGCATGAATGTGAAATGCCACAGGGTTGGTGATGCTTATGGACCAGGGGTGAGGGATGGGGAGAAGGAGGGGTGGGTAATGGCATGTTATAAAGCAGCATGATGTGCAGGGGTGGGGAGTGTGTGTGTAAGAGTGAGTGTTCATGTGGATGAAGACCACATGCCTGCCTATAGATGTATGTGTTAGAAAACAGGCTTATGGTGGGGAAAAAGTGGGTAATACATATAGACAGTCATACATGTATTTCTCTGGAAAATACTTGGTTGTTCTTGTTTGAAATCAGCATTTTCTAAATTATGCAGCTGTGTTTCTTGGAACACAGCAGCTGATAAACTGTTAATAGGTGTTCCATGAAGGAAGCTCCTTGTGTTCAGATTAGTTTGGGAAAGCTGTGGGCAACATCTGTCTTCGGAGAGCCTCAAAGGGCCTTGAGGACTAATGAAGGCACTGAGAAGTCCTCCAGGGAAGTGACCCTCTTCATTTTTTTAGTATAGCATTTTCAAACTTATTTGACATAAAACTCCTTCATTTAAAGAACATATATGAATAACTGAAGGGATACTGGTATCCAAAAAAACAGTTTGGTAAAAGCTGATATAAATGTGTCCAGAGCAGCAGAAATGCAGGGTGATAATGAAGAAAGTGACTTTGGTAAATATGGGCAAATCCAATACCAAATTTTCAGGTCAAATATAATTCCTTGCAGGCCTAATCATTCCTGCAAATTATCTTCAAAGTTAAATTAGCTCTCAAACTTCTTAAGCAGGTAGGTCTTTGTGTACAGATATTAACTTTATGTGATTTGCATTTTAAAAAAGGAATGATTTCAGGCTTTTCTATACAAATTGAGAAGCTATTAAAGTGTGCTCTAAGTATGTGCTGTCCCTTCGGTGACTGAAAACTCTAATTTGCAATCTGATGAATATGACATCTTTTGAATAATGCAAACTAAGAAAGTGCTAATTGGTTTCCATGGTCATACCTACAGCTTCATGAAAATGGATTAGGAACATAAAGAAAAATGCAGAATATATGACTGCGGAGCCATTTAAATTATAAATGAAAGACGGTCTAGTCGAATAAAATGCCAAATAACAATAGTGATAATTTTAATAATAGGTGATGAGCATGATTTGCACCTGCTTTGCATCAGATACTGTTTGATAGGCTCTGTACAATATGTCTCCTCCTCATCCGCAAAAACAAAACACGACAAAACCTGAGGCTAGGCAAGCTAACCAATAAAAAATAAGTAAAAATTACAGGTCACATTTATGGAGCACTTACTTTGTGTCAGGCACTGTTGTAAACATCTCACATTAGTAAGTCTTGTGAGCCTCACCACAACCCTGTGAGATGGGAACTATGTTGTCCCCATTCCACAGATGAGCTCACACACTGACGTCAGAGTACTCCACCATCCTGCTAAGCAAGAGAAGAGCCAGAGAGCCAGATTCGGGTATGTATGGATTCAGATATGTCTCTAAATCACCTACTCTTTCTACTTCTCCACTGTTCTGATCGCATGATATGTGTACGGTTTGCATATTCTGATTTTATACTAAACTGATATAAATTTAACAGTAAGTAGAAAGTGGCTCATGATAATTTTAGACAATTGTGTCCCCAAAGGACATTGATACATAATCAGTAGGAGAAGCAAATGTCCCTACTTCTGTGTTCGATGTCTCTCTTTATTCTCAAGTCTGGTCCTGAGAAATGTCACTTGAATTTACCTCTGTGGACAGTTTATGATATATTCAGGAATAAAATGCATCAGTAAACTCTAACAGCAATTGACATACTGGGTTATATTCATGAATTTCGGTCCTGATTTCAACGCTATATTGTTAAAAGTTTTAAGTAAAAAAAAAAAAAAATTTAATTTTTTGGCCAACTCTGTTTCTGTTTTGATCAAACTGCTCTCCATATGCCTCTTGCTGGTATCTGCCACCTGATAAGAAGCCATATCTGATGTTAGAGGGGTTAAAGCCAGAATTTAGGTTTCAGGTATCTATTTCTCAGATAATAAAAATAATACATTTGGATCAATGGTTAAATTGACGCCTCTGCCACTGACCATTTTAGAGAATTGTGGATGTTACATTTTATTTATTTATTTTTTTTTAAGATTTTATTTATTTATTTGACAGAGAGAGACACAGCGAGAGAGGGAACACAAGCAGGGGGAGTGGGAGAGAGAGAAGCAGGCTTCCCGCAGAGCAGGGAGCCCGATGCGGGGCTCGATCCCAGGACCCTGGGATCGTGACCTGAGCCGAAGGCAGACGCTTAACGACTGAGCCACCCAGGCGCCCCAAGGATGTTACATTTTAAGAAAGAACTTCAGGGGTGTCTGGGTGGCTCGGTCAGTTGAGTGTCTGACTTAGCTTTGGCTTAGGTCCTGATCTTGGGGGTCGTAGGATCGAGCCCCGTGTGGGGCTCCGTGCTCAGTGGAGAGTCTGCTGGAGATTCTCTCCCTCTGCCCCTCTCCCCTCCCCCTTTCACTGTCTCTCTCTCTCTCAAATAAATAAATCTTAAAAAAAAATGAAAAAAGAACTTCAACAAACTAAACAAGCAAACGAAGCAAACATTGAGTTACGGTTGAGGGAATTAGTAAGTTTAATGCAAGAAGCAAGGATAACAATATTGATAGAGTGTTTTTCTCTAATGCGAAGCAGTGCAAAGAACTTTACTACATTTATTAATTGCTCAGAATTACCCTAGGAGGGAGGCCATTACTATCTCTATGAACAGATGGTACAGAGAGCAGGCAATATGCCTCGGGTGACACAGCTGGTGGCAAAGCTGGGACTTGAACCCAAGTCTGGCATAAAAGCCTGCTGTTCTTTCTACTACATCACATTCCTTCCTCAGAAAAAAAGGGGAGACGATTTAAAGTTGGACAAGAGCTGCTTTCAAATGTGATCATAGCGAAAAGGCATGAAGCTTGTTCTCCTAAACTCCATGAAGGAGAGTGGGGGCCAAGGCCAGGACATCAAATTCGAGATAAGAAAGGAACACTTTTCTGACACTCACCTGTCTGAAAATGGGAAAGATGTTTGCACTCCCTGTCGCTAAAGGGGTCTAAAGAGAAGCTGAAGTGCCCAGATCTCTTCTGTTCTCAAAAATTATTTAATTTTAAGATTCTAAACAAAATATATATAATACCAAAGACACTTCTCTCTTGGTCTCCATTTTCCATCCTGTCCCAGCTGCGTGACCGAAAGGA
The DNA here is from genome assembly GCF_964656455.1 of Halichoerus grypus. Lineage (NCBI taxonomy): Eukaryota > Metazoa > Chordata > Mammalia > Carnivora > Phocidae > Halichoerus > Halichoerus grypus. The sequence goes on from NC_135714.1 coordinate 121,499,221, forward strand.
AGTCAAACCGTGTTCCTCAGTTGACCTCTTAGTACAGCAGGAATATATCACCTTTCAGGCAATGTTATTAGAAGACTGGATAAGATAAGACATGTGACATACTTAATCCATCATAAAGCTGAAATAGTGTCAGTTACCTCTTCCTGAACGTTTCCAAGGTCAGAGTCTGTCAGAATCTGAGGCGTTTTCTGTTTTCTTCACTTGGGTCATGCCAAAAACAGTGAAGGAGACACTCCGTAGATACCAGGCTCTCCCCTTACATGTGCATCTGGATCAATCATGAGTGTGCATTTGCTACTGACTTGCATGTTTTCCTGCTTGCTCACTCCCAAAGAAAAAAATGCAGAGTTCTTATGCATTGCTCTCAGGGTTTATAATGTACATTTTTAGTAAATTCTATGCAAAAGCATCAATGAAGTAGCTTTTACATGCCATCTTTATCTTCTGACTTTTCCACTGGTGCATTCAATAAAGTATACTACTATTCTGTTTTATAATAATCACAGATATGCTATTCCCTCTCAAAGAGGGTTGTTTTTTTTTTTTTTTCAGCTGCCAAGGTCTATTGTCCTTATTTAATATACAAAATGTTTCAGACAGGGGCGCCTGGGTGGCTCAGTTGTTAAGCGTCTGCCTTCGGCTCAGGTCATGATCCCAGGGTCCTGGGATCGAGTCCCGCATCGGGCTCCCTGCTTTGCGGGAAGCCTGCTTCTCCCTCTCCCACTCCCCTGCTTGTGTTCCCTGTCTCGCTGTCTCTCTCTCTGTCAAATAAATAAATAAAATCTTTAAAAAAATGTTTTAGACATACATAAGAATTAGTGTTGTGGAACCATCAGAACTTTCTGCTGCAATCCTACTTTCTGATACCTAAAAAAGCTAATTGGAAGACTTTTAAAAGAGAACAAAATATATTCAAAATATACGTGACTATTAAAATATTTGGCTGTAATTTTTTTAAATCCTTCTGAAGTTCAAATAAATATTGATAAGAAAAGATGTCATTAAAGAAGTATTCATCATACATATAAGTTTAAAGACTATAATCTGGTGCTTAAATTAAGAAGACTTGCATAACTATTATTTGCATAGAGGAAAGGAGCAGTGATAGGAAATGCAAACTCTATGAAAATTTAATTGCATTTGAAATGAAAAAGAAATTTATCCTTTAAAACTCTTCTGTCAATCTGTGGCCACTGTTCATCACAAGGACTATGGAGGTTCATATGTATTCATGCATTTCAGTAACAAACATTCTGATCCGTTGCCCTGTGGGCTAAAGAACATGCGTAGGCTCCCAACCTGTGAGCAGTTCGTGACAATTTCATCTTTTTATCACTCTGAGTATGCTTACGTAGAAAACTGTATGTCATAGCCCAAGGAACCCCTCCTTATCATTACTTCCAGCTCTCAAGCTAAGAACATGCCTTTGGGAGATTAAATTAAAAATATGTGTTTGTTTCTTTTATTGTTTTCTTACTTTTAGAAACAAAATTGAAATGAGCATCTGTGTGTGTGTGTGGGTGTGTGTGTGTGTTTAAGAAGGTTAAATTAAGCAAAACACCAAAAACTAAAAATCTAAAGACTTCATAATTTCGAAATTACTTTATCTAAGCACATATATTTGACAACAGTGGGAAAAAAAGTATTCCTGGTTTGTGAGAAAGCAAAATAATCCTAAAATAATATAGATGCACAAACACATACCCATCTACATAATCTATGACATATTTATATATGCATAAATATATACACTTATAAATGTTACTTAAAACAGGGAAATTGAAGGACAAACAGTAGGCGTCTATTGTTCATTTATTTCATAGCCTCTCCCACACATCTGGATATTACAAAACATAACACCATATGTCTATTTAGGATCATGGGAGTCTAATGTTTTATGTTACATGACAGCACTACTGTAAATGTGGCAGAAGTAATAAATGAAAACAAATTTTCTTTTATGAATAAATTGAAGAATATTTTGTCACATCCATTCTGATAAAATTATATAAATGTTTGTTTAACTTGGAGGGGTTACATGCAAAAGATTACAGAAGAAATAATAGAACACTCGTTAAGTGCTCTATTCAAAGTTTCTGTGACAAGGTAAAGTGGCCTACCCTGAAATAGTAAATTCTAAATAAGGTTTTCAACTTTTCAAGCATATTACAATCTATCCCTCACTGTTACTCTGAAAGTTACTTGTCTCAGATATACTCTAATGCTTTGGCTGCATTATATGCACTACTTTAGGTGGATGCCATTCAGAAAGCAATGGTACTTGGTTTACATTTAAGCATCCATACAAATATAAGAAAGTCATCATCATGAATCAAAATTCCAGCAAGTAATTATTGAACCTCTACTATGTCATGGGCATATGAAATTGAATTTTAAGATAAAGCACTAAGAAAAAAGAAATGAGGCCCCTGAAACTCTCCAAAGGACAGAATATAAACTAGAGAAGGAAACAAAGATTCTATTAGATCATTAGCTTCCTACGAGGCAGGGAAATAAAACAGAACAAGCTCTGGAGTCAAACCAAATTGGATTCTAATCTTACTTGTACAGTTAGCGGCTGCAGGATCATAGACAAGTTGCTGTAACACAGGAATGATAATGTTGCATAGATTGAAGATCATGCATGAAGAGCACTTAATACTTCCTTTACATGCTAGTAGATGCTCAATAAATAATGAGTTTTTTTTCATTAATAGTGTTATTAGCAACATCAACTGCAAAATATTAACTATCACTGTAGTTAGCATATGAAAAGTTCTTCATAAGTGCTTGCTGAATGAATGAGCACTGAACATAGCCTAAACTTCAAGGAGATACGCAATGAAGCTCGTATGCAACAGAGACAAGATCAAAACACATCCATCTGTCTCAATTCTGAGAAGGATTTCCTAAAAAAGAAGTTTTACCCTTCCCCCTTTATTTCTGCCTTTGTGGTTGTTTGAATACTTTAAGAGCAACGTAATTTTTCCCGACTGCTAGTACCATTCCCAGAGACAGAGCTAATCTCTCCATTCTTTTATTAAATCATGAAACAGGATTATGATGTTCCAAATTTCTGCTTGTGTGGTCTTAAGACATTCAGATAAGGTTAGCAGGGCAAATGACTGTCAGGTACTTGAACAGCAACCCAGGTTTGGGGTCTGAGGATGCCAAGCTTCTGGGGTGAGAATAGATTCCATGGGTTTCCCTCAGTCTCTCCCTTAACCAGGCAGGCTGGCTCCCACTTTCTGCCATCATGGCTAATCTGTCTGAGTTCTTCATGGCATGCTGACACTCATTCTGTCTTCACTCACTGTAAGATGAGGCACTGCAGTGAAACCGAAGTGGGAGAAACCGTGAACAGGTGGTTCTGCACCTGAGTCCTTGCTTTGTTCCTCCATTACCTAAGTCACATGATGTGTGATACATTTTAACAAGTTCTCGGTTTTCTCCTGTCAAAGGAGACAAGAAGCAGGTCACTAAGAGCACAGGCTCTGCAGTCAGAAATGTGTGGCTCTGTACCTTGGCTTTCCCATTTATGAGCACTGTAACTTCGTGCAAATCACTTAACTGCTTTTTATATCTCACTTTCTTAATTTATAAAGTGGCAAAAAGAATAGCACCATAGACTAATTTGATAAGAGTTGATGAGGCAATATCTCTAATATACTTACCCGAGCATAAAGCACGTAGAACCTTCTTCTTCTCCTTCTTCTTCTTTTTATTATTATTATTACTGTTATAAGATTACCCACTGTCTTTCACGCCTACATTTGTAATCCTCTTTACAAGGACCTTAGCTTGTTTACACTGTAGTATGAAAGTCAGGACGATGTGGCAATGAATTAGAGAACAAGAACAGAAAATACAATGCAGATCTAAAAGAAGTCAGAGGAGACAGGAACAACCAAATGCAGACTAGCAAAACAAAGTAAATATAATACAAAAGTAAGAGGGTTAGTACTAAATAAAGATATCAAGTCCAGTTGGGATGCTAGAGCACTCAGACAGTAATTTAGTAACTACATATTTAAAGGAAGATGAGTTATATATATGAGTAGGCACCACTTTGTGTTTTGGAGGTATTTTTCTCTAATACACGCAAATAAAATTTATTCAGTAACTTAAAAAATGGACTATATGATATTTCATGAAATTTGAGTCTAAATCTATAAATAAGATGCACATTTCTTGCCCCTTTCAATTTTCTGTGGGAAAAAAGAATTCAATTCCAAATTCTGTTAAAAAATTCCAGTTCAAAGCACAAATGACATAGTAGCCACATGAAACTGTGGTGCTCTGTGGAGTTAGTTTGAGAGTTTTGGAATTGGAATTATCTGATAAGAAACAACTCAAAGGGATGGTGAATACAAAACTACATAGATTTTTGGGAAGCTTACCATCAGAGAATGTTTGTACAAATGTACCCTATTTCTGTGAATTTGTTTCACAGAAATCTGAGAATTCTATTGCTTTAAAAATGACTGGATGGGGCGCCTGGGTGGCTCAGTCGGCTAAGCACCTGACTCTTGATTTTGGCTCAGGTCATGATCTCAGGATCATGAGACTAAGCTGCGTGGGGCTCCGTGCTCAGTGGGGAGTCCACTTGAGATTCCCTCCCTCCCTCTCCCTCTGTCCACCCCTGCGCTCTCTCTCTCTGTCTCTGAAATAAATAAATAAACCTTTTAAAAAATAATGACTGGAATCTAAAAGGAACAAAATGCAAATATTGTCAGTGCAAAATGATATTAAAACAAAACAAAACAAACAAGCAAAAAAAAAAAAAAAATGCTCTTATCCCTAACCTAATGTTCTTCCAGCACAGTATCTCAGAGACTCACAAGCCAGGGGAAAGAAGATGAATTACATCTGAAGTAAAAAACATGAAGTGTCAGAAATCAAAAGGCTATGATAAGTCTATAATGTGTCTAGTTCACGGGGAGAGAAATTCACAAATTTGGCAAAGCATGAAAAGGGAGGGAAAGAATAATAACCTAGCCATTTCAAAATTAGTTTTTTTTAAAAATTATTGCCTCTAGAAAACTAAATTCTTTGTTGCTAAACTTGTTTTCCTTTTATACAATCAAAATCAAATGAGTATTAGGCAGAGGTATTAAGATCAAAAGTGGAAATATGTATTGATTATATTCCTTTTTTGCTTACAGTGGTAGTACTCTAAACTTGACCCTTCTGTTCCTGTTCTATCACTAAGATATTCTATGTGTTTACTAATCTTCATTTCACTAAGAATTCATGGTCCCCTGATTTCTGTTTCAAAGGTAGTGTCTAAAGGTGCAGTGTTGTGCTGATGTTAACGGCAGTTATGACAGAATCCATGCGAGTCAGCAAGAGGAGGAATGAAGTGCTATGCATCTTATCTAGAAAACACATGGCCTGCTAGGGGTCCTAAATTAACTTAATGCTTGACATCACATATCATGAATCCAGGGATACTCTGGTCAGGCCTCACCACCGCGCTAGGGCACTAACACATATTTTCTAGAGGATCTGTGACATTGCTAGCTAGACTTTTTAGCTGATCCACACAAACTTCAAGCTGAACATCACCACAGCAAAACTTTATTGGGAACAACACCACAAAGCTGTGAAGATTTTAAAATGTCTTCCCAAATAAAATTTAACAACAACAACAACAACAACAACAAAATAACAGATATTTAAGAGACATAGCAGAGAGTGAAAATAATGGCCTCATTAGAACCCATCAACACTTATTTTTCTGTATGAATATGAGCTACTTTAAATTACTTTGTACTCCCCTAAGTCAAAATGCAAAACTGTAAGGATCAGGAAAAATCAGAAAAGGAGACAGCCCACAGTATAGATTCCAGCATAAGCCACAGCATCTTTACTGAAATAAATTGGTTGCAAGTGGGTCCTTGCCGGGGCAAGGCAGAGTGCAAGCACTTAAGACACTGTCTCTTCCCTGGGAGTGGTCTCTATGTTTCATCAAAAGAAGAACGTCTTGAGATTTCCAAGTAGTGTCCTATACAATTTTTACATTTGTTTATACCATACAAATATTGCAAGGTATATATTATGTGTACATAATTATGGGAGTTATTATACACTTAGAAAACAGCATACTATTGTTTAGAATGTATAATGAAGTTTTAAAAAAAAAGTTTATTCTATTTAACACTCTTCTTAGCCTTAAAATACTATGTAACTTCCTAAAGATTGTTGTCTGGTCTATATCAAAACAAATTGTACTCATACTCAAAATTACCTCTGATCTACTGCCTGCTTCAATATGAGTCTGTTTTAACTTATGTTTTATATTTCATAGGATAGCAACAAAATAAACTTAAAAAAAGAGAATAATCAACTTACCCTCTATTATCATAAATTTGCAATATTGCCACTAACAAACATAGTTCCAACCTAGAAGCTTACTTGACTTAGAAAGTCATTTTAATAAGAATAGAAAAATTATTTAATAACGTGCTCATCATTTCTATTCTGACTATCAAAGAATTTCATCAGTTTACCGATCATGTAATTTTTTTTCCCATACAGAATGATAACCTTTGACAATGTGAAACATGAACTTCAATGTGAACTTGAATAATTGCTGTTTCTCTATAACTTGCTGCCGTGGAGAACATGAGCCATTTGAGAGCTGACATCTAAACATCTGCAAGAACTGGGACTTTCAAGCCCCGCCATCCTTCAGTGAGTATCATCGGCTGTTCACTTTAAAGCATTTCTGCAAAGACCCACCTCAGGCTCAGGACTAGCAGCTGCTCCTTCGACTTCAGTAGCTCCCCCACTTGAAAACTGGCATAGCCCAGGAAACTTCGCTGAAAATAAGAAAAAATGGTTTTCATTAACTTCAGAAGTCCTTAATATTTTTGCTGTCACACCAATCATACAAAATTAGAAGAATGAAATGTCGACTCAATGAGCCTGAGAAATATTTCACTTGCAGAGATACAATCATCACTGACAGAGATACAATAATAGAGCCTTCTCGTGGGGTGAGGTCCAGGGGTGCAAATGTATCCTTTTCATTAAAAACGGAGAGACCAGTAGCCTGGAAAATAACAAAATGTGTAATACCGAAGCCAGGACTTTTCTGCGAACTAATTTTCTTCCCTTATGAAAACTGGGATAGAAGAAAAGAGGATAAACTTTCAATATTTACCAAGGCTGTCGTCGTTCTTATTAGAATTCCTCAAGTCACTGGCAGCAACAACTTTGTATTCCAGATATGAGCAAATCTGTTAGTTGGAGCTATTTTTATGTGGGACTCTGTACAAGTTATAAATAGAAATGCTATATTTCCCCCCCATCACAGCAATGTTTAAAAGCATTTGTTTCCTTTGTTATTTCTATGCTAGCATGGGACAACTTCATTCCAATACACAAAACAGAAAGGTACTTATTCTGTTACATTTTCTAAAATTGCTTTTTAAACCTATCATACTGGCTGTTGACTATCTACGAATATCTCCTTTCTACACTCTTTGACTCATAAGGTAAACAATAAAACTCTAAATTGGTTTTTCTTTTCCAGGATACAAATCTTTCATCTCTTTTTAACATTCCGGGCTGCTTCTGATTTAAAAGTCAAAATATTATGGTATACCACACTCATGCTCCCCTCAAGGTCAAGAAGTAAACATGAAAATATCAAACCCATATCATCTAGGCCATTGCTGCTTAACACACTGTAACACTCTACAAGAAGTCAACACTACATCTTCCAGAGCATTCTCTCTTCATGGGTCTGTTGTAGGGCTGCACTAGAATGAGAGCCTGGACTTCAGGGGTCTGAGGACAATTGGGTCTTTTCAGTGAAAAGTGTGCGGTTATTTCATACACGAAAGGCTGCAACCACACTTAGCAATTGTAAAGCATAAGAAAGACAAGCTTCAGGTCCAAATTTTTCTCCTCCTTTTCAATTTAGAATTGTTTCAAAAAAACTCAAGGGCAAACATTGAAAATACAACTCAGTTCTAAAGTGGGAGATGCCTGCATGTTAGCAAGGATAAACCCAATGAACTAACTTGAAACTCACAGAGCTGGCTTAGAGACACCAAATCACCTAAAGCCAGAAGAACATGAGACTAAATTATCAGGAGAAGGACGTCAGGTGAAAATACTATTTGTGGCGAAAGCTCTGATGATACGTCAATGAGTGATGAAATGAGAATGAGTCAAGGCAGAAAAGGAAGTCCAAGTACTGTATGGACAAAGCATGAAGGAATTTCGGGTAACTTTTCAGCAAAGGGCAGAGAAGAGCCTGGGAGAGATGTGGCTGAACAAAAGCATTAATGTCACCTCATCAGAGATAGCTACTAGAACATCCTTTATGAGCATGCTGCCCCATCTATATACTCTGCTATTCTCTATTTCTTATCCTGTTGTATTTTTCTCTATTGGCACTTATCACCATATGACATATTATATATATATATATATATATATATATATATATATATATATATATATTTGCTTATTTTGTAACTCCCTTGGAAATAACTGAGATTTGAAGCTCCATGAGGAGCTTATTTTGTTTTCTCACAAACTCGTACTGCTTAGTGCACAGTAGGCATGTGATAAATGTTTGCTGACAATAAATGAATGAACGACTGGCATAAAAACTAGCTTTCAGGTTAGTCACTCTACTAGATATAGATATTAGAATGTTCTTTCCGCAGGTATTTACAAAGTACTGTAATTTGCTGAAATGTGGGAAATCAAAATAATTTTAGTGTGCGGATTGTGTATCGTTGTAGTGAATTTCATTGTAGGATTTTGTAGTTAAACAGATGTCTATCTCACTTCCTCTTTCCCTGATTATCAGGGTTTTTAAATTCCTACTCCTCATTCTTTATCCTCATTCAAAGAAAACTCTTCACTGATGAGAGGTTTCATGATGCCCCAAAATTTCAGATGATTTTCTCTCTGCCTTTTGAGATTTTGAAGGTATGGATGGTTTGGGAATTAATAAAACAAACTGCACATGTCATGAATGTTACTGAGGTCTTTTCATCAATAAAAGTGACAGATGCCCCAGAGTGGAATGAGAGACAGGTGGAGTGGCTATTTTCAGACATGAGCTACACACACCCCATGAGGCCCAGCTGCCTGTAGAGTTGTGACCACAGCCACTGAATGTCTCCTCTGTCCACCAGATCAGGAGCTGCCGTGGAAGCAGGACTCTGGCTTGTCCATCCCTGAGCCAAGCCCAGGGCCCCGAACAGAGGGGCTGCAGGGTATGCCTACTGCCTCACTGTACCTGCTGGCAGCGGGCCCAGGACAACGCCCAGGAGTCAAACTTTTTCTACCATAACCGGCAGCCACAGGCTTCATCTCAAAGGATAGTAAGAGATTTTACGGAACTCATACGACTTGTGAAAAACTAATTTAGGTAATGACATTACAGCACTGCATTATGAAAACATGTCAAACCCGAGGAGGTGTTATTTAGGTATAAAGATTATCTTCTTTATTCTACAAATCACTGTCCATGGGGACTCCCTGTGGCATAAAGCGCATTAATGAAATCCCCAAAGACAGGGTATAATTGTCCCACGTTGCAACACTAACAATGGAATTGCCTCTATATTTACTTTCTGGCAGGTGTTTTTGTATTTGCTTCCCCTCAACATAAAAAAAACACATCACTCATATACATGGATATTGACTGGACTCCTGTAAAAGAATGAATTAGAGGGAAACAGTCTTCTCTGTTGCTGGAACCTAAGTCCCCATGGAGGGAAAATAGCACGCTAATGCTAACGTAAAAGAATAACTTAATATAAAGCTATTTTATCTTTGCTATCACTGTAATCATAACCATGGAATTTGAGAGACATCTTTAAAAATTTTTATATTTCAAATGTAACTCAAGGAACAAGCTTTTCCATCTCTTCTTCAGGGCTGTTTCTAAAATTCTCATCTTTAAACTGGGAGCTCTAATATCAGTGGAAAAATGTGAAAGACAAACCAAAAAATTAGTCTCCCTGGAGTTGGAGATCAGAGGTCTGGAGTGTCATTTTATTCTGTCCAGAAATGGAAATCTGGGCAATTAAATCACTTCTCCCAGCCCCCAGACTAGCTATCCACTAATGGGTATTGTCAGGCCTTGTTTCTCTGTCTTCTCTCTTACAAATCTGTGGTCTTGAACGAGTTACTTCACCATTCCCAGTTATAACTGCTGTAGGAAAAAGTTGCATGTGATAACTCTATCATTCTCATAGTTTTAAGAATCAAAGTAAGCTAGGCAAAGCACTCAGTACATTGCTGGGAAGATAGGAAGTTAAAGGAAGTTAACTGGCTTACACTTGGTCCCAGAACTAGTTAATATGCAGAGGCCAAGTTGGAATCCAGGTTTCTTGCTTTTCAGTCCAGCATTCTTTTATCCCCATTACACTGGGCTTTATTTCCAGGACAGGTGGCCATTCCCTCTCCTTCTGCCAGGCTCTCTGTCTGCTCAGCATGTGGCTCTGACCTTTTTTGCCTGCTCATGGGAGTATGACACTCACAAGGATCATTTTGGTGCAAGCACCCAAAGCAGAGGATCACTCAATGGCTTCCTGCACAATTTCACTCACTCACCTGGCTGGAGAGTGATATCAAGCAGGGGGAAAAAAAGTGGGGCATCTGCCTCAATCCTTGGTTGCCCTCTATACAGAGTGTACAAATAAACAGTTTATCCTACCAGCCCTTGCAGGGACTCTGCGCGAGTCACAAGTATTCAGAATGCTTCTGGGGTTGCACACCTCTCTGCAGCAGGCCCTCAATGGTCCCTGGTTGAGCTGTACTATACAAGGGGCCAGAAGAGGTACAGCCCTGTACACCTTGCCGCGAGCTGGCCAAACCTCCATCACCTATGTTCATCTCGCAAAGCCTTTAATCAAAGCATAGGTTTCCTTTAGACGACAATTTCTAAGAGCCTCCCGAGCTTTTCCAAGTCCTGTCTAGAGCTGTACGATCCAGTGGGTAGCCACTAGTTCAAGCACTGGCCTTGTGGCTACTTTGAATTGAGATGTGCTGTAAGTATAAAATACACATCACATTTAAACAACATGGTATGAGAAAAAGAGTGTGAAATAGAGTATTAATAATTTCTTGTACTGATTACATTTTGAAATGATTACAGTTTGTATATATTGGGTTCAACAAAATATTAAAATTCATCTTGCCTGTGTCTTTTTAATTTTTTAAAAGCCTGTAAAATTACGTATGTGGCACACATTTGTGGCACACGTATTTCCACGGAAAAATGCTGGTTTAGAGGTTAAATGAATATATCAGTACTACTTTACCTATTCTTATAAAACTATATACAGGAACTGTCGTACAAGTTTGAAAGGCCTTGGAAGAGCTGAAGCTGATAGTATGAGGCCGAGACCCAACATCTCCTACATGTAACTTATAGCACAGGCCTTTTTTTCATAGCCCGTGTACTTCTTCTTCCCTGTCAACCCTAACAGATATGGTTACATGGTTCCCCATCAAATAGGAAGGGAAATAAGACACGTGAACTACTCACAGCGAAAAAAAAAATAAGAAGGAAAAAAAAAAAAGACTTGGGAGGAAATCTATTAAAAGTGGACAAACAGTCCAAAGAGAACATTACAAAGCATTTTAGGGTAAAGTCATATATTTAAAAATTACATATTTACTATGAATATACCTCAAAAGGTCTCAGCACAGATTGGTATCTGCTTCACTAAGACATCAACAAAAGGTTTGGGTGCAGCCAATGGATACTGCTTAAGAATGCAAAGAAATGTACAGAACATATTTGAACTATTTATAATAAAAAGTTTCAGCTCATTTTTAAAATCAGTAGTCAAGAGCTAGAGTCCTTAGCAGGTTGTAATGGCAGGGCCAAGTCTTGGCCAAGGGCTCAAACTCTCAGACCCCTTGTGTAGTGTCCAAAGAAATATTTTGAGGATTAAGTGATGAGATATATATTAACCAGGGGTACATGATAGGTGCTTAAGATGTGGCAATTCTTCTCTATCTAGAATATTGTGTACTCTGAGGGTATTAGAATGCCAAGGCATGTGGACTTGGATTTGTTCTTATTTAGGCTCATTCTTACTATACTTGAGATTTAGGTCTACAATATAATTGCCATTTTATTGAGTTCTGATGTGTCATAAAGTGTACTAGATTTTTACTATTATTAAAATTTATATACTATTGCAATTGTTTTTAGATGCCTCCCCCTTTCATTCTGGTGGTTCTAAAAAATTTAAGATGGTTGGCAAACCAAAATCATGGTATGCTTTCTAATTCATTCAATACATATATCATAATTTACTAGTTTCCAGGCACAAAGCTAGGGCTGTTAGAGTGAACAAAATAAATAGGCTCTTTGCTATCATGGAGTTTAACATGTAGGAGGAGTGTGCAGACATTACCAATATCTAATACCTATTTTGCTCACTTTTCATTACTAATAGCACCTTGATTTTGTTCCAATGGGAACTGACCCAGATTCTCTTCTGCTTGGGGACTCCTGTCTTCTTAGTGATAGGTACTCAGCAGTATACCAATTGAAATTTCATCAAAAGTTACTGTTTCCCAGAATTGAAGGAACAAGATCAGCTGCCTTTTGTTCTTCAGTTTTCTGAAGGTTCAGTGGTTAGACTGGACAATAACAAAGGAGGAGCAGGAGGGTAGATAGAACCTGGTTGCTCGAAGTCATTTTTGAGTAGCTACAGCCTTGGGCAATTACCCCAAAACTTTTTCTAACATGAGAAAAATTAGTCTGTTACTTTTAAGCCACTGTTTGTCAGGTTACTTGCTTCTGAATGTATTCCTAACTGATATAATAGATATGTCACAGAATGTCAATTGAGAATTTTCTTTTGACCCAAGAATTATAGCTGAGTCTTTGTCAAAGACAATATACCAAATGCACCATGGTATCAGTTAGAGAACCTTTAGTGCTTGGAGCTAGCAACCTCCTCACAATGCTTAAAAAGAAGCCAATTTAGGGGCGCCTGGGTGGCTGACTCAGTTGAGTGTCCAACTCTTGATTTCAGCTCAGGTCATGATGTCTCTGCTATGATAGTGAGAAAACCGCCGTAGACAATGCATAAATGAATGTATTCAGAACAGACAGCTGGTGAATTTGACCCATAGGCTACAGACCTTTAACTCCTGGGGATCTCTTAATCAGTCCCAATTGGAATATAGTTGAGAAAGTGATATGTTTAAATGTCTCAAATTGTCCTATCATTAAGGGTATCAGCATTTTTTCAGTAATTACTTTTAAGTTGTTTTCAACTGACTGTAATATAGAATTTTTAAATACAAAATTGCATTAAACACAATCTGTGTTCAATATTAAAGCTAAAAAAAAAAAAAACCAATATGGACTACGTTACTATGGGTACTACTTTGACTTTTAAAAATTAATTCATGGGGTGCCTGGGTGGCTCAGTCAGTTAGGCATCTGACTCTTGGTTTTGGCTCAGGTCATGATCTCAGGGTCGTGAGATGGAGCCCCGCATCGGGCTCTGTGCTCAGCTCCCAGAGTCTGCTTGAGATCCTCTCCCTCTGCCCCTCCCCACCGCGCATGCGCCCACACGCACCTTCTCTCTCTCTTTTTCTCTCTCTCAAATAAAAAATAAATTTAAAAAAAAGAAGCCAATTTAGAGAAACTGGCCTATTAGTAACCATGACACACCCAGTTGATATAAAGGTAGTGTTAGAAGAGAGGGAAGGTGAGCGTTTCGGAAGATGCACTATTTAGGAAATGAGGCTAATCTCTTTGTTATATCACATTTAGGAAGACACCTCAAAGTCAGAGGAGTCTGGTCCCAAAACATCAATTATCAAGCTTGGGGGTGTCCAAAGCATCTTTAGTTCCACTACATTGGGGACTAGAGATTGTCTCTCCTTTGAAAATCACTGATGGTCTAGCCCCTGACACTGGCAGGGCTTGTAGAAAGTGTCAGCAGAGAGATGCTGAGCCAAGAGAGGAAACAGTGGCAGGACAGCCTGCACCTCTTCTGTGTGGCATGGCAAATACATGTGCCTTTCATCTGCGCCACGCAGCCCTGAGAGTGGCCGAACACGCATTACATGCTGGAAAAGTAGGTCTCAGCAGCAAGAGAGTGCAGGGTGAGCCTGGGCGGTGGAGAACATCGAGCCAGGACAGATTCCCCATGGTAGGGAAATATGCCATAGGAAGGAGCCCATAAGGTCTCCAGAAATACCTACAGCTGTGCTCGTAACAGATACAGCATTTCAGTATCTGCCCCATGCTGACAGGCAGAGTTAGCCTGAGCAATATCAAAACCAGCAGAAAGGGAACCACAGTCTCACTGTGGGCAGGAACAGAAGGAACCTCTCCCCATTCCTCTCTCCTTGCCACCATATGAGCAGTGAGAGGCAGGACCTGTGTGAGAATCGGACTCTGCGCCCCCTGCCACTACATGAAGCTAGAGGTACGTGGATGTCTACCCTACAGTGGGAGATGATGGGAGGAGAGGGGGGAAGAAAACAATTTAAAATCAGGGAAGAAACTCAAGTTTTAAAATGAGTAAGATGTATTTCAAGAATTTGAATGAGAGAAAAAATGGAAATGTACATAGTTAGGCCAAGATGTCCTTAAAGCTTCAAGCAACGGGGATTTAACACTGAGCAGTTGTGGGAATGAGCAGCTGGAGGAGGAAAAAAATTAAACCAGCTCATCTTTCTTGAACCTCAAAAATTAAATAAAATTCCTTATAAAGTAATGCATTAAGTTAATAGTTAACAAATTTCAAAAGGAAGTAGAAAGGGTGTGATGACAGCTTGCAGTGGAAGTTCCCATTTGAAGGAACACATCTGGGGTGGTCAGAGCCCTGGGCCCCCAGCCCTGAGCAGGGGGAGGGAGGTAGGCGGGAGCAGCGCTGGGCAGGGAGAGGTTCCTGTGACCTGCAGCAATGAAGGGCCTGAGGCTGGAAAGAACTTGCTGGTCCCTTTGGAGAAACTAAGCTAAACGTACAAGAAGTTTGAAGGGACAGGTAGGAAAGAAAGCATGAAAATTCACTTGAGTCAAAGAGACTCAACCTGTCCCCAGGAAAAAACCAGAAGCTCCTGATAGGCATGAGAGAACACAAAGTACCCTATTCCTTCTCCTTCACAATCAAATGCAGAGATGGCTGATATTCTTCTCAGTCAATTCAACTCACGCTTTGGTGCATATATTTGAGAGCTCCGTTGGCAGGTTCAGACGGTGGCTGTTGCCAATGACGAAATGATCAGTACATAGGACACTGCTCCACACATCAACTTTTGGAAGAAGGCTGTCAACTGCCTATAGGATTGCTGGGAATTTCCAATAGGCCTTTCAGTTGGCTCAGTCCCATGTCCTCTTTAGACCCAACTTATTTCTAGGCTTTTTCCATCTCTCTGCACAGATCCCAGGGACTCAGCCTGCTGGGCTCTCCCTCAGGAGCCGCCACCACCTACTCCTGGCTTACCTAAGCAAAACGTACATTACTCTCTTCCCGCTCTTCCAATTTCTAAAAGCAGTAGATGTGCTGTTCAGATGCAGCAGGAAAACTTTTGCAGGATTTTGCAGCACTGGACTGCACTTTGGTGGCAGGTTCTGTTTGGACCCGCGTTACAGTGTTGAAGCAGCAGGAAGCAGAGAACAGCACAGTCCCGCGGCTAGTTAGTTCTCTGCCTCCTTCCTGAATGGCAGAGCTCACCTCAGCTATTTCCCTAGCCTTCCGTTGGTCCAGTAACGTTGGCTCCGACTGGTTCTCGGCTGCCTGCAGGGCAGTTTCTAGACTCGTCTCTAGCCAGCGAAACTAAATATGAATTCATTTGAGGATGATTTTCAAGAGACAAGGAGTGAATTCCAAATAATTCACCAAATACGTGACAGTGCCCCCTTGCGTAGTCAACCCCTGTTAATTTCACTCAGTTTCCTTTGTCAGCTATCAAACAACAGAGAGCCAGCGAAAATCCAAATGATAAACTTAGAAGTGATACATGTGCTTTTTGGAAACATAAGAAACACTTACCCCAACCTCTGGCAGGGGATCCTTATGTTCAGGTAGGACACTGGTTCGAACCTACAGAGAAAAACAAACATTCTCTGTGTGATTTTGAAATAGAAACCAGTGCAGAAGTTTCGCACAGGTGCTGGATGTCATTTTCCGTCATCGGGCATCAATTCAGACTCTGGGGTTAATCATTACTGAAAGTACCTGTGTGTACTACCTGCCGCAGCACCGCAAAGGGGCGCTTTTATGGGCACTAGGCTTCCTGCTTTTCCTAAGCAGACAGAACTGCCAGGTCCTCACCCCAGCACCCCTCGTCAAATACAGAGATATCTGGGCTTAAGGTGAATCACCTTTAATCTCCTCAAAAAGCAGCCCTCATTCAATATTCAAGGGGAAGGAGAGAGTTGATACAGAGAAAGTTATTCCATGCAAGCTCAATAAATATTTATTTTCCAAATGAGCACCAAAACCCACAGTCTTTATAGGATATCCCTCCCACTTGAGAGTTCTGGGCCAAATTGTCAGATACCATTATCTAAATTCATTTGAAAACTAACTCTCAACTCGGGGAGAGGGAAATAATATAAAATAATCAGTCATCTGGGGAAGCTTTTCATACGTTTGAAAGTGTTCCAAGTGAAATATCAACTCCTTAGATGGTAAGTAGACA
The DNA here is from genome assembly GCF_964656455.1 of Halichoerus grypus. Lineage (NCBI taxonomy): Eukaryota > Metazoa > Chordata > Mammalia > Carnivora > Phocidae > Halichoerus > Halichoerus grypus. Next base: position 121,515,886 of record NC_135714.1, read on the forward strand.
TATATCTTCTACTGAGCAGTGATCCTTAATCCTGGCTGTGCATTAGAGCCACCCGGGGACCTTTCAAACTCCTGGTGCTCTCTCCTGCCCCCAGATATTGATTCTAATGTACAGCTGAGTCAATGTTTCTCTATTTAAGAAAAAAATGTTTCAAATGAAATCACGGCGCTCTTTCTCACTTAAGAAAAAGCTAGTAAAAGCAAGAAACACATAAAACCTAAATCTAGTATATCTTAATTTGAAGTAAGGATTAGATAAACAAGTTAAATGAATACAGGGCAATAGACAAGCATACTCTAACTGGAGAGCAGAGGAAATGGGGGATGGATGGGAGAGAGGAACCCCAGAAACACACGATCAATCAATATTTTAGGGGTCATTTTCACAAAATCTCTTTGGAGGTGCAACACTGCCAATCATAATTCTCTTGAAATCCTTTAAGTCCTGACATACCTGACCATACCTGGTCAATTCTCCCAGGTTGAAGGGATACTTATAATACTGCTCATAATGTCAAAAGACTTGAACTAGCTCCTAAGGGCCTACTCATCTTTAACACGGTTTCCATTTCCTTGGAAAAAGCCTCAAGCCATGGGTAAAACAGTGCATTTTAACTTCCAGCTTAATGCTCTTTCTGTCTTTATGACAGATCCAGCACTATCACTTGCACAATTTGTCAGTCATTATGACTCAAAATTGTTCACCAGAGCACAAAATAAATGACGGTAGAGATCCCAACAGAGTAAACAACACAATTTGCAGAACACACTCAATTCAGGATTTCGTAACAGAGTGTTCACCGGCTAAGAGCATTTGCAGTGTGGTAGCTGCATTAATGTTCTTTGGTCTAGAATGTTCAGATGTACCATTCAGTCTCATTATCTGAAAATCATTAGCTGGCCTCAAAGGATGAGGAATCTATGTATTAACAGGGGACTGTAATGGACCATATAGTGTGTGCATATATATGATCCATCTCTCTCTCTCTCACACACACACACAGACTATATACTTTCTCTCTCTCTCTCTCTATGTGTGTGTGTGTGTGTGTGTGTGTGTGTGTGTATGTTCAGGTAGGACAGTGGGTTCGAACCTACAGAGAAAAACAAACATTTTCTGTGTGATTTTGAAACAGAAACCAGAGAGAAATAGAGAGAGAGAGAGAGAGAGAGAGAGGGACTAGTTCTTGCCCTCATCCACAGTTTCACTTTTCATGGTTTCATTATTACCCACAGTCAACCACCCTTCTCTGGAAGCAGAGGATCCTCCTTTTGATGTATCATCAGAAGGTCAATGTCAATGTAATGCTCCATCACGATGCCTATGTCATTCCCCTCACTTCATCTCAGCACATAGACATTTTACCATCTCACATCATCATAAGAAAGGTGAATATAATACAATATTTTCAGAGACACACACATAGCTTTTATTACGGTATATTGTTATAATTATTCTATTTTATTATTAGTTATTGTTAAACTCTTATTGCACCTAATTTAGAAATTAAACTTTATTATAGGTATGTATGTATAGGAAAAAATACAGTATATGTAGGGTTTGGTATTATCTGTGGCTTCAGGCATCTACCGGGGGTTTAGGAAGTATCCCCATGGATTAGGGGGGACTACTGTATACACACACACACACACACACACACATACACACACATTATATATATAAGTTGTATATATACGTATATAATATATTAAGTGTACATATATATACACGTGTACATATATATAGTGTACATATATATGTATATAGTATACATTTTGTATATATAAAAATGTGTATCTAATATATATTAGAATGGACTATGTATATAGTGAATATATATTCATACACATGCAATCCATTCACACACACATATATATGTTTATGCATCATTTTAAGAAAATATTTGCCATCCAAATAACATTATCCAAAGGATATGCTTGAATTTAGAAATAAAGTGAAAGAAGTCAGACTGTGGTGGAGGTCAACATACATAGGACAGCATAAAGTGTATGTATATGTATACATACATACACTTTATATATAAACATATACAGTGATATGATATAATGATATACTGTGTAATATAATGTTGGATATAATGTTAAATAAGGTAGAATAATATAGACAATTACTGCAATATGGTCTTTAAATTGATATTGATTTTATCAGTAGAACACTTATTCCTTATAAAAAAAAAATAAACTGTTACAGAAGGGGGAAAAAAGATTCTTAACCCAAAGTTGTATATTATTAAAAATTGAAAGATATTCATAGACTAGTTTGCCATTTCCAATGTGTGTACATGTATGAAGAAGAGAGAGATAAAGAATGAACTTCCCTTTACATGATACAAGTATTTTTAAAAAATACATGTATGTCATAATTTCCTAAATCAAGGCATGCTTAAAACACTAGCAGAGCTCCTGATTTAGAGGAATTGAAAAACAGAACTTTTACAAACCAATTTTAAATTTTATAAAGTCAGATTTTCAGGGTGCCTGGGTGGCTCAGTTGGTTAGGCATCTGCCTTTGGCTCAGGTCCTGATCCTGGAGTCCCGGGATCGAGTCCCACATCAGGCTCCCTGCTCAGCAGGGAGTCTGCTTCTCCCTCTGACCCTCCCCCTCTCATGTTCTCTCTCTGTCTCATTCTTTCTCTCTCAAATAAATAAATAAAATCTTTTAAAAAAAATAAAGTCAGATTTTCATATGAAACATTTAAGATAGTCTATATGTATAGGTCTAAAACTTTTATACTTATGGTCAATGCTACAGATGTGTGGTATATAGGTTACACATTGATGGTGCTTTTTCCTGCATAATATATATCCCTCATTACAGTGAACACATACTAGGTGGCAAACACTGGGTTTGCCAGTAAATAAGGTCCCATTCCTTCTCTTTGGAACTTCAGAGACTAGTGGGTGGGGCAAATATATTAATAAATCCAGTACAATGTAATACATGCTATTACAGAAATGTGAGCATTTTTCTGTGGGCATGCAGAGTAAGGAATCATTCAGACTGTGAATGTCAGGAGAGGCTTCACAGAAGTAGTCTGGGTTTTGAAGGATGAGTAGGAGTTTTAGGCAAGAAAGATCATGACAAAGCAAACAGGGTGTTGTATAATGGGCATATGTCATGGAGTTGTAAAAGACCATTTGTGTTTAGGAAAGAGTGAGTATTCTGATAATACCATAACAGGGGGGCCTTCGGGGAAATGGCAAGAGTTAAATATGTTTGGGGAGAAAAGTTGCAGCCATTTGCTACCTATCATGTTATAGAATTGGGGCTTTATGCAATTCATAGGCAATAGGAAATCATGTAAGACATTTGAGTAGAGGAGTGACATTATCAGAGCCCCTTGAAGCATCCCAACTCTGCCCCGAGTCATAGTGGGAGAATTATTTAACCACTTTATGCCAGTTGTCTTTTGTCTTTATGTTGGTTATCTTTAGCATAGGGTTACTAACAGACCTCATAGGTTGTTGTAGTACATCTTTTCAGCACTTGAAACAGTACCTGACACTGAGAGGGAAGAAAGGAGGCAGTGAGAGAAAAGGGAAGAAGAAAGAGAGGAAATGAGGGGGGAAGGGAGAAAAAGAAAGGAGAAAGGAGGCGAGAGGAGACAGAGGAGAAAGAGTAGGATAGAGACGGGGGATAGGAAGACTGGAGGAATAGGTCACTGAAAACAAAACAAAACAAAACAAAAACAAAACCCTGGACAGATTTAGATGAGGCCTCTTGTTGAGGAAGGGATGAAGCAATGGCTGTCACTGTAACATTTGGAATATTCCAGTTCATGGGCAATGTCATGCCTCCTGAGATTTACTGGCCTTCCTTTGGAATTCATTTTCCCTTTTTTGGTCTTATTAGCAATCCTTCTCTCTGGTTTTCTTTATCATACCCCACCCCCTGTCCTTCCTGGAACATAAGAATGTCTGCCTGACTACACATTTAAAGTTCTTATAACTTCCTCTTGTCTAGACTTTTATGATACCAAAGAAAGAAAGATCACTTAATAGAAGTGATCATGTAGATTATATATTCCATCTTGAATATTTCTTAAGTTTCTTGTAAAACCAATTCATTTCTTTTTTCATAAGCTCAAATGTCTAGATACTAAATTTACCTTGAAGAAAGGAAAAAAAACACAACCAGGTAGCATATAGTGACTTATACTCAATCTTTCATAAAATCCCTATAGACTGGTTCATAAACTTTAATGGTTCCCAAGCAAGAAGCTACCCCTGCAATGGATGAATATAGCACTCCAATGCTCTAATCCAGGGAAAAACACTCCTTATACTGCCAGCCTTGTTACAAAGAGCATGGGTACTGCTGCCCGGAGTGCAGGAGGATGGTGGGGACCGCTGTATTCTTCATAGGTGAGAAGAATGCCAGGCATCGTTGAGTATCCAGATCCAGAGAAGGGGAAGGCCATGCTGCCATGACTCTGTGCACCAGGGTGTCCATGCCTGGCCCTTGTGCAAGTGCATCTCCTCACTATTCGGTGAAGAAGGAGCAACTTTTCCTTGGAAGGGCTCAGCTGGAAGGCAGAGGGGATGGTGTTGCTACAGCGTGGAACACCCTCCGGGCAGGGAAAGGACCCAGATCTTCTTCTTAGACCACTGTCACATCTGATGGGGCCTCTGATAACGAATGTGTCATTGAAGCGCATCCTTCTTTCCTAATAAAAATGTTACTCTAATTCTCTCTGTATCTCAAATTAGAATATATACTTTCATCACGTTTATTTGTTACTTGTTCCACTTGGAATGAGACACCAAACTGCCTTCATATTCAAACACATGAAAACCTGACTGGGACAGAAATGTTTAGCCCCCTTCCACAATATTAATTTTGGGGGAGGATGCTGCTCAAATAGGACTATATTCCCAGGATGCCTTGTTTTGACAGATAGCCATGTAACGAGTCCTCACCAATAAAATATATGCGTAAGTGATGTTTGCTGCAACCAATCTGGACTTTTCAAAAGTGGATAGTGTATGTTCTCTCCAATGTCTCTCTCTCCTTGCAAGGAGTCCAGCCCTTGGCGGACTGCAGAGCCACACATGAGAGAAAGCCATTTGCCAAGCCTCACTCCCAGTATTAGATTATTAAATGATTGCATCAGTTTGCCACTGCTGTGTAACATATTGCCACAAACTTAGCTGCTTAAAACTACATCCACTTATTAATTCACACTCTATAGGTCAGCAGACCGGGCCTCAGGTGGCTGGCTTCTCTGCCCTGGTCTTACAAGGCTGCATCCTCATCTGCAGGCTTGTCTAGGAAAAGGTCTGCTCTCAGCTTCTGCAGGCTGCGAGCAGAATTCAGTTCCTTGCAGCTCTAGGACCAAGGTTCCCATTTCCTTGATGACTGTCATCTGGCAGCTGCTATAAACGCCTGGAGGCCACCCTTATTCTATGCCATATGGCTTCCTCCATCTTCAAATCCAGCAACAGAGAATCTACTTTGCACCAAATTCTTCTCACACTTCCGATCGCTGGCTTCAGGATCCACTCTCCTTTTTAAAGGCTTACCTCATTAGGACAGACTCCTCCCAGATAATCTCCCTTTCTTAGGCAACTTTGCCCTGTAACATGACAGGAGTATGTCCCAGGGACTAGAACATGTACAACGTGGGGCAGCAATCCTGGGGCCATTGTAGAATTCTGCCTTCCACAATAGTCAAGAAATAAACTTCCCCTGTGCTAAAACACTGAAATTTGGATGTTTACATTTGTTTCAGTAGCCAGCATAATTTAGATCCTCCATTTATTTTGAATAAAAATTTGGATTCCATTTATGGCTATGAAGAAATAAAGCAAAATAGCTCATATTAAATCCTAATTCACTCTTTTAATGTCAGCAGACTTGCATTAACTACTTATTGTGATCCAGTGGACTATTATAAACACTGGCAATCTCAGAGATTTAAGAAGACAAGGTATTTTTCACCCTTAGGTAGTAACGATAACAAGGCAAGGGTCAAAACATATAATAATAATTGTTAAGCATCTTCAGTTGTGTAAAACTTACCAGCCACTCTCAGATATTGACTTTCCAACTGTTTAAATTTTCTTGTGGATAGAGAAAATGACCCATGTAGAAACTGAAATGATTCATACCATAGAAACTTAGAGCTGGAAGGGATCTTAAAGTGAACCTAGAAAAACCACCTCTGTGATGTGAAAATTTTATACGAAATATCCCTGGGGGGTACATTTAAATTTTCTCCTTGGAAAGGTTTAATCTCTAGCTTACTATGTTACTAATTAGTGTTGTAGAGACAGAGATAGAGATTGCAAACTCACCTACCCAAAGGCTCCAAACAGATTAAGTTAATGAAAGAAGTGGGCTGGGTGTGAGACATTAGGGGGTGGAGAGGAGTCTGGCAAAAAATGGAAATCACAGTCCTAGTCTATGGAGAGCAACTTATCCACCTCCAAGTGATTAAAAAATTCCTGAGGAAAATTTCTTCAGTTGTCAACAATGGATAAAATCTAAGTCTTTTGCAGGTGGGCCATTATTAGTATTTAATTACTTTTGCCAGAAACTAGCCTGGTTAAAAAAAAAAAAAAAAAAGGTTTCAAAATAGGCCCAGTACTATTTTTAGTGGGGTGAAAAAAGTCCTACCCTAAAGCAATTGTTCTTAATCTTGACAACACGTTAGAATCCTCTGGAATATTTTTTAATGTCAGTTTCCAGGCCATGTTCTAAAATAATTAAGAATCTCTGCAAGAAGGATCCAGGCATCAGTAATTTTTTAAGGCTCACTCCCCACTGAATTCCAATGCACAAAGTTAAGAACTACTGCTCTAAAAGAGATGAGAGTGCTTTGAGTGTGAGCCTCATAAACTAGGTCCAAATCCTATGAAAGTTTGCAAAAAATGTAGGAGGCAATGGTCAATCAATGGAATAAGGCACTCTTGGAAAACAAATTTAAAAAAAAAGAATAGACTCTCAGAGCTGGAAAAGGTCTTAGACATTATCAGGCAATGTTTCTTAAACTTCAGTGTGCATACTCATTACCTACTGGTCTGCAGCTGGTCAGGATGGTCTGAGGACCGTCCCTTACAAACTTGTTATAGAAATGCAGAATCTCAGGCTCACTTCAAACATTCCAAATCACAGTCTTCATTTTAATAAAGCTCCCAAGCAATTCAAACTCACGTTCAAGTTTGAGAAAGTCTGGTCTAGAAGACTACTTATGAGTGAAATAGGTCACAGATGAGAATGGTAGACAGTTATTTGCACATAAACATGCTTGAGATAAGGAATGAGGTTTATTCTTCTGGTTATGAAGATATTTAGTATTGTTGTTTTTTTTTTTTTAATGTCAAGCCATCTGTAAAAGCTCCCAATAATATTTTCTATCTGAGATGCCCTTTCCTTTCTTATGCAAGTGGAGAAAGGATTGCTCTCATCAAGTCAGGGACTGACTTGGAACAAAGCTTAGCTGGAATTTTTGCGTAAGACCCAGTGTTGTGGGCTGAATCTCCACTTCTCTAACCCCTTCATTCCCCCCCAAAACCCTCATCTCAAATTCACATGTTGAAGCCCTAACCACCAGTACCTCAGAATGTGATTGTATTTGGAGATAGGGTGATTAAGTTAAAATGAAGCCATTAGAGTGGGGCCCTAACGCAATATGGTTGGTGTCCTGATAAGAAGAGGAAGAGACAGCAGGGGTGTGAACATGAAAGGATGACCATGTGAAGAGCTGGCAAGAGGGTGGCCATCTGCAAGGCAAGGAGGGAGGCCCCAGAAGAATTTATCCCTGCCAACACCTTGATCTTGGACTTCCAGATTCCAGTACTTCAAGAAAATAAATTTCTGTTGCTGAAGCCACATAGTATGGCAGGATCTTATGGCAGCTCTAGCGAACTAAGTAAGATACTCAGTCTACCCATGTTGTAGAGCGTATGATTCCCACCCCCCACCCCCCCAACAAGGACTTTCGACCAAGAACCTCTAGTTGAGGAGTCTTTGGCCCTCAACCTGAAAAGAATGCTAGATTCTCAGAGGTCTCTGCATACCTGTTTTGCACTGTGCCCCATTCAGCTTCAAACACTGGCAAATGTTTTTAGAGGCACAGCAGCCACGAGTTTGAGTCCCCTTTGGTCTCCAAATTTGTCATTTCAGCTACACATAAAAACCAAAATCTCTGCTGGGTTCTCTGTCTGCCAGCCGCCACCCTGTGTTAAGCAAAGCCTTGATGCTCCGACTTCTAGCTACGGGAACAGTCTGTAAATGCCTGCAGGTGAAAAAGAGCTTTTGAGTCCCTCCCTGACAATTCACCACCACTCCCTCTAGGGCTTTCTCTCTTGCCTGTCTCTCTGCCTGTTTCCTAAGCACTGTGAAACGGTGGGAGGTTTCACTCCGCTTTGTGTAAGACTTTGGCGGGGCTCTTTAGCCTCCTGCAAAGCTCAGAATTCAGCAAGTCTCTTCTGAGAAAAAAATGTTCATTGACTTGAAGCTGATGAAGTCTCAGTTTCTTACTTCCTCCAACATACGTGCTGAGAGTGTCACTGATTTTTCTTTCTGTGTCCAGGCGAAGGCATGTTCTTCAACTTCCTCTCCAAATCAGCAAATGCCCAAAGAGTCACAAGCTCCTGATAGCTCAACTCCAAAAGGTTCTCCTTTCTCTGGGATTTTAGTTTATCTCATTATTACTTTCACAGCTTACTTGATGATGCATTCGAATGTGATTTTTGCAGTATGTCGGGCTTGTCTCTAGGTAGTGTCAGAGGAAGCATTGCTTGCCCCACCCACCACATCCTACCCAAACTGAACTTCTTAACATCTGAAAGTTACTGGAAATTGAAGGAATCTTCCAAATGTGTGGTTAAGAGATAAAAAGTGATATTCAACACAGCATAGTTAAATATGATTGGAGAGGGGGGAAATGCCATTCATTACACGTTGGTCTACTGAGTTCAGTCTTTGGCAAACCAGTTACAAATGCATAATTACAGGCAATTCTCCTAGTAAAAACAGAGTTTACCCTGAAGCCTGAGCACTATCCAAAAATAATCCAATAATCATTGACATTTGTCTTGGTCTTTACTAGGTAAATGTGATCATCTTTCACATGTCAAAACATATTAGAGGGTCTGGGTGCTCAGTCAGTTAAGCATCGGGACTCTTGGTTTCAGCTCAGGTCATGATCTCAGGGTCTTGGGATGGAGCCCCTGTGGCCTCAGTGTGGAGTGTGCTTGAGGATTCTCTCCCTTTGCCCCTCGCCCCACTCATGCACTCGTCCTTGTTCTCTCTAAAATAAATACATAAATCTTAGAAAAACATACAAAACTGTGTACACAAGAACATTCTTTCAGCTTCTAAGCCTAAAAGACATAATAGTAAGACAAATATAAGCACTCTTAGTTTGGATGCATCTAGTCCTAGAGTTCTCTAAGGCCCGGATGTTCACACCACAGCTCTCTAGTCACATGGGTCCCTTTATGTTTAATTGGTGGCTCTTTAAGACTTCTAATGTCGCTACATGAATGCGCCATTATACTAAATTCTACCAGTCATACAGGAGTCATGTGGTTCTTCGGGTTAATGATGACGGCAAATGCGGCTCCAGAGTCACATAACTCTGAGTATCCCCGCCATTACCCACATTTTATTCCATTTCCCTTTCCAACTATTACAGAGATCTATTACAGGCAGGTGAAAAAATACTGAACGGCAAAAATCTCTTCAGACATTCCTTTCCTTTGTCAGAGAGTGTTGGAAAGATACACGTTCTGTGAAAATATGAGATGCTGAAACTCAGGTCTAGTTTCAAGGAAGTCAAGAAGTCCCTCTACTGCTGTTCTGAAAGTAGGACCCTCTGCCTATCATACTCTTCTGGATCTTCCAGAAAGGGACGCCAGGCTGGGAGAGGCAGTGCTGTTCGGACCCCGTCAGGCTTCTCGTACTGCACCTATGAGCCAAGTCCGATCCTGGGCACTTACCTAAAGCAATAAGGACAAACCTCCAAAGAGCTGTATGATGTCAGGCCACAGACTTTTTTTTTTAAGCGTTAAGTGTTAAGATGTTTGGATATTTTTAAGACAGAAATAAAGAATAAAGGAAAGGAACTCCTTGCACTACAAAAATACAATCTTAAAAGGTGTTACAGGCACCAAACACATTAACTGATAATTTGCTAAATAATTGCTCATTCTCAGTTGAGGTCTTCACTCCTGCTGACTTTCAGAGCCCCACAGGAGGCTATGATGGTCATACCAATACATAAGTGCTCAATTCAAACATCATGTATCCATATGAACAGTTTTTTGTCAGGTCAAACCTCCATTACTACTTCCTCCTTCTATCACCCTTTTCTTCTTCTCTACTATCCCAATATACAAAAAAAAAAAAAAAAAAATGTGCTGCCGTTCTGAAAAGTGGAAAAAGTCATCAGAACTGATCCCTTGATCCCATTAGACCTCGACTGAGTATGAGCTACCCTAGAAACTTTCAACCCTGGAAAGAAATAATATAAAGCTTAAAATTGATAAGGATAATGGAATCAAAGGAAATAACAACTCTTTTTCCTGGACCTACGGGTTAATTATTTCAGAGGTACATGCATTTTTTTACTTGTATTATCTCATTTAATTCCTGCAGTTTGTGTTATACTATTATTGCTTTGTCCATTTTATAGGTAAGAAAACTTAGTTTCAGAAAACTGGATTCATCTGCCCAAGGATCACTTCAACAACAAGCTGCGGATCAGACTTTAAATTGTTTAAAAGTCTTCCAAAGTGTGCGCCCCTTCCACTGCAGTGCACCTCTTCGGAACCCAGACTGATGGGGACTTTAATTGTCTTCCCTAGGGCTGCTTAATGAGAGTTTTAAAAGCCAAAAATCTATTAGCCTCAGGGAATAGAAACAGACCCAATTTATCACATTGCCAGACTCAAAAACACCATCCTTACGTATTAACAGCCCCCAATTAAGACCACAGTCATGAGTTAATGAACAAGCCATTAGACGGAGAACAGTAATATCAACACAGGCACATGTCTATTAATCTGTTGCTCACTGAAAAGTCATTAGTTCCTACACTATAAGGCTAAATAATTTCTAGGTAGCTTTAAAACAAAATTATTGTGATATCACTCAGTATTTTAAGAGATCATTTACAACCCAGGTTTTCCTAACCCCAGCCAAACGAAGATGACCAAGCCCTGGGTAAAGATCAAATTGATTTATAGTATCAACCCCTGGAGAGAGAGAGAGAGAGTGTGTGTGTGTGTATGACTGAAAACAAATGGTGTGTACAGGCACAGAGGGGAGGGGCTTTCAGGGAGGTTATCCAATGAAGACTGTTCATCCCTGGGCAAAAAGGGGTAACTACAGTAACTCTGTTCTACTACCACACTAGTTTCTTCTCTGTAGAATTCTACCAAAGTATCTAAGAATCTGGTCAGTGGGTCTCAGCATTGGCTCTCCATGAGAAATCACCGGGAGAAGCTTTCAAAATGCTGATACCAGGGCCCCACTTGCTTCCGTTCCTTTAATTGATGTTTCTAAATCGCTCCAAATTTTCTTTCACTGCTTTGCCTTCCCATTTAATCCTCAAAACAACCATATGAGAAAACTGAGGCTCACATTTTTTTTTTAGGGGGGGAGGGGCAGCAGGAGAGGGAGAGAGAATCTTAAGCAAGCTCCATGCCAGGCATGGAGCCCGAGGTGGGACTTGACCTCACAATGCTGAGATCATGACCTGAGGCTTAAATTTTAAGTAACTTTCAACCTGCAAGTAAAGGAGCTAATATCTCAATTTGAATCTGCAGTGTTCCAAAACCAACACTTTCAACCCCTCTTGTGTTGCCTGCAGCTTGGGCTGAAATCATACTACACATCTACTACACAAAAAACTATGGGAAATTGAAGCAAAACTGCCAATTTCCCTGCAGCTGAGGGAAATGGGCTTGAGGCATTTTAAACAGGAAGTGCAGATGACTCTTCTCCAAGGAACACTGTTACAAAGTGGCCAGTCTACTGCATGGCTCACTCAGTCTTGTCTTAACAGAGCAAAGGTGTTCAATTCAATGTTGTAAACTCTTCCCAGGAAGGTAATAACTATACATAACAATGTTTCTATAGGAAAAATGTATTTGATGTTTCAAAAGATTGATTTACAAAATTGGGAACACAATCTCATTAAGTTGAGGGCTCCTTTTACTCTCATAAACCAGGCGCACACTGAATCCTGTGACATGTGAGTAGTAGCTAGGACACACAATGCCTGCACTTTACATCTTATTCAAACCATAGATCAGCAGTTCTCTAGTGTGGGACAATCGGAGGATCTGCAAGGTCAAGATTATTTCCATAATAATTCTAAAATGGTATTTTCCATTTCTACTCTTCTTTCCTGAGTGTACAGTGGAGTTCTCCAGAGCCTACAAGAAATTCGAGCTCACCAGAGATCACATACAGAAGCAGACCGGACAACGCATCTCTGCTATTAATTGAACATTCAGGGGCACCTGGGTGGCTCAGTTGGTTAAGCATTTGCCTTTGGCTCAGGTCATGATCTCAGAGTCCTGGGACTGAGCCCCGCATCAGGCTCCCTGCTCAGCAGGGAGTCTGTTTCTCCCTCTCCCTCCGCCCCTCCCCCCCTTTGTGCTCTTTCTCTCTCAAATAAATAAATAAAATCTTTAAAAGAAATTGAACATTAAAGGGATTTGCAAAATGGTAAAACAATGCCACTCTCTCAGTACACTTCTTTAGTTTTCCAAAATACAATAACTTTTAAAACATGCATTATTTATGTTAACCTGTAAGGGGTTTATTATTTGCTATTTTAAATAAATTGATAAGGGTTTAAAAATCTTCTGAGCTTTATTTTTTTTAATTTTCTGAGTTTTAATTTCTAATGTGGTAAGCATGCAGTTACTTTAGTTAAAGCTGGTTCATGTTTTATTCATTTAATTTTTTTATTTGAGTACAGCTGACACACATTACATTAGTTTCAGGTACACAACACAGTGATTCAACAACATCCATAGTGACTAACCACCAACATTTTGAGAAACACACTGACTGCTACCGGCGATCCTCCATTTGGGATCTGCCTTTCATGTTTGCTAGGTCAGTCTTAGGTTTTTAAGCGGATTTTTTTTTTTTTTGCTGCAGAGTCTCCTTCAGAGATGGATGTGATGTTTGCTACATTTACCCCTAATCTAGCCACTCTAAATCACTATATTTCCCTGAACCTGTCTTCCTCTTACCTCTCTCCATGCCTTTGCATATGTTGGTCTTCTGTCATCCCAAGTTTGAGGAATATGGTTGTGAACACAGAATAATCACTTCTTGTACTTTTATTCTGGCCATCAGTAAGAGAGAGAAAATCCCAAACTGGATAAAGTAGTAAGTATGCATGAAAGTGAACTAGGGTGATGGAATAAAGTGATAGCTGGATGGGGATACTTTGCCTACGGTAGTGAGAGTGGGCTACTCTTCACAGGTGACTTTGATTAAGACCCACATAAAGAAGAGCAGCCAGCTCAAAGAAGAAAAAAAAAGAAGAAGAAGGGCAGCCAGCTCAATGAAAAACAAGACAGAATAGTATTCCAGGCCAAGACAGAATCAAGGGCAAAGGCCCTGAGGCCAGAGTGACTGAAAAAAGTGGCTGAATAAAGGGGAAAGAAATGGGAGGTAGAGTCAAAGAAAGGCAGGGCTCTGGTAATGTAAGGTCTCCTCTAATTACAATGGAAATCTCTAGCAGGGTTTTTTTTTTAATTTAATTTTATTATGTTATGTTAATCACCATACATTACATCATTAGTTTTTGATGTAGTGTTCCATGATTCATTGTTTGCGTATAACACCCAGTGCTCCATTCAGTATGTGCCCTCTTTAATACCCATCACCAGGCTGACCCATCCCCCCACCCCCCTCCCCTCTAGAACCCTCAGTTTGTTTCTCAGAGTCCATAGTTGCTCATGGTCCGTCTCCCCCTCCGATTCCCCCCTTCATTTTTCCCTTCCTGCTATCTTCTTCTTCTTTTTTTTTTTAACATCTAATGTATTATTTGTTTCAGAGGTACAGGTCTGTGATTCATCAGTCTTACACAATTTGAGCTAAGAACTGATGTGATCTTTTTCATATTTTAAGAATATTACACTGATTCTATATGGAGAGCAGACTGCAGAAGGTCAAAATGGAAAAGATGAACAATTAGGAGTCACTTGCAAATCAGAGTTTTATTACTATTATTCTACTTTTTCTGGGGTACAGGTCAAGCTAGGTATTGAGGTTTTAGAGGGCTAATCATTGGGTAGCCTTAAGTCATTTATTTTGTTCCAAATATTTATAGAAAGCACCTTGATACTGACAGATAAATAAAGTTGGTATATAAATTTCCTGTGTATACAATTACATTCATCTATGAGGATAATAATGCTCAACTGGTCATAAGAATATTTGTGGATGAATAATTATTTAAATAAATTTAGCGCTAAATAATAAATGTTGTACTAGTTACATCCTATTTACATTATGGATATTGAAGAATAGCACAGCTCTTGAAATACAAGAATATTCAGAAGAAGCTTGGTACCCTAATGCCTGAGGGAACTCAATGCCCTGAAAAAAATTTATGAACAAACTGAATGAGGATAACAGAATTATAATTACTGAAAAAACTTTATGAATAAGATGGTTTATGGATGGATTCAGCACATCTGGCAAGTACCTGCGGCAGTTGTATTTGGAAAATATCTTCATTGTTATACCTTTGCATTTGAACCATATCAGCAAGCAGTGATTCAAAGGCCCAATGGCAAATAATGATGCACATATGGAAGAATATAAAAGAGAAGAACAGCACCTTTAATTTTTAAGCCAAACCTCTCCTTTTCTTCACAAAAGACCTATTAACAGGACTTCTGAAAAGCATCTTTCTACATAGACACAATTGTGCACATCACTGGGCCTGACTTAAAATACGTGTTGGAAATCCAACTCTGGGTTTTTTAAGTTAAAGTGTGGCACATTCTACATCTCCACTGGAACAGTAGTTGTCTGTGAGGTGGCTTTTCCATTGCTTAATCAAATTTTTTCTGTCTTGGGGCGCCTGGGTGGTTCAGATGGTTAAGCATCTGACTTCAGCTCAGGTCATGATCATAGGGTCCTGGGATCGAGCCCCACGTCCGGCTCCTGGCTCAGCAGGGAGCCTGCTTCTCCCTCTCCCTCTGCCTCTCCCCCTGCTCATGTTCTCTCTCTCTCTCTCTGTATCTCTGTGTCTCAAATGAATAAATAAAATCTTTAAAAAAAATTTTTTTTTTGTCTTTTACAACATGAACTGGTAGTCAGAACCAAGTATGTATACACATACACACACACACACACACACACACACACACACACGAGTATTCAGTAAAGCAATTCAATTTCATTAAACTATAACTATTCAACAAACACCAAAATATTCCTATTCCCTCAAACCATTCACGACTTTAAAATATATCTTCTCAGATGTCTAAGGACCTCACTGTCTCAAACTTGAGACAAATCGCAAACCAACACCTAAAACGTAGAATCTTAACACTTAAAATTCTTAACAATTGGCGTATAATTCATGTTTTGTGCTTACAGTAAGTTTAGACTTAAGAATCTTGCTGCCCCAATGCCTAAACAGGCAGGCTACACTGGAGCTAACAGGCTCAAAAAATTTGAGAGGAAACTATTTAAAACTAAGTGCATGGAAGCAAAGTCCATTCACAGGAACATGGGAGACAAGGGACATTTTCATAAATTCTTCTTTTCAAAAGTTGTACTTTTACCTTTTGCACTTCTTAGAGTGAATTTTCCTTTGATGTTTCCAAGAAGAAACTTTCAAACATTCTCAGATAAGGGTGTTCATTCTTGCACAGACTAGATGAGACCACAGGCAAGAAAATTCCAGGGGCTTTAATCTAATCATGCTGAATGGGATTCTGCCTTTAAGGACAGTAGTGTGCACCTTAATGTGTAACAACTGCTTCTCTGGGGTGGGAATGGGAGGGGCAGCGGTGATTTATAGAGTGCGCCAATTTCCATAGAGTAAATACTCCCACCCTGGCCTGTTTGGAAGCTACAGACTTGAAGTAACTGAATATGGGCATTAGGAAGAGATTTTGCAACATGAGGTTTCCAGGACTTGTTCCAGCCCACCAGCCCACTGGGGGATCATGGCGGGGGGGGGGGGGGGGGGGGCGGCGAGGGGTTGGGGGGGGCTAGTCAGCACAGCAGAGGTGCCAGGGATTTAGGTCTACTGAGACCCAATGTACTGTGAGCCTGGCTATGGCGAGCTCAGGCATCAATTTCAAAAAGAACTTAGTATAACACAACTGTACTCCAATCAGTAATTTGAAAATGAAACCATCTTCAGTCTCACATCTCAGGGGTAAGACCATGTCTCAGAAACCAATGATGTTAATTAATTTTAAACTCAGCAGAATTCAAATGTCTGTCGGAGAGGTGACCAGCACTATCTATTCAATCGGATTTCTCAGTAGCTGCTGAGAAATTCTTTTGAAATCAATGGAAACTTTGGCCATGGGAAAGATGCAGAAACACACAAAGAATCTGGCTTACAAGAATTGGTCTCATGACATATCTGGGCTCCAGGGTCAATTTTAAGTGCTCTGGCAGCGAGTAGTGGATGCTTCAAAATTTTCTCTATCTTTGAAGTCTTTGATTGTGGTCTTTACAGGCCACAGACCATGTTATGCATCAATGTTTAGACAAGTATGTTCACTGAATGTACCACCAGCTGGAAAAAACCTGAGGTTGTCAGTATACCCTCTGATCCATAAATAGACATTCATTACCAGCACTTCTAGATTAGAGTCTAAACTCTTACGGAAATCTTCCAGTAAGGAATTTTAAAAATGTGTTCCAATTAGGCAAACATATTTCTTTAAGGGAGTTAACCATGCCAATAATTTTACCTCCTTAAAAAAGCTAACTTTTAGAGCAGCTATCATGTATATGTTTTATTTCACAGTGTATTCCTATATAATATGACAACTGTGTGATATGACCGTTTGCGCTTACAGTATCACATTTCAGGGACTTCAGACAATTTTATATTTTAAAAAAGAAATTTATGAGACTATACTGACTATTCTTGGCTTTTTTCCCCCTCTTTAAAATAAAACATAAGTAGGGTAAACATGGCTCGACGTTTAGTACAGGTTTTGTAATAATAGACTGCCAGTCTTCATAGACACATCAATATTCATAAAAAGAGCAATGGAAGAGAAGAGTATTAAATGCTATTCTTAAATTTAAAAAAAGAACTATTTCTCAATGACCTTGGGACATGAATAGGTAAACTTACTAAAGAAGGAGAAAAAGAAAAACACATATAGCAAGGAAGTAAAAAAAAAAAAATAGAAGGGAAAAAAGACAGGATCACATTCATCATCATAAAGACCCTTATCAGAGTGTTCTTTCATTTATGAGCTAAGAGGTGTCAGGACTAGAAAAGGCAGTAGGAACAATTTAAATCAAAACAACAGATTTTTGCAAAATAAAAATTATATTTTTTCCAGCTTTACTGAGGTATAATTGACAAATAAAAACTATATATATTTGAGGTATACAACGTGATGATTTGATACATGTATACATTGTAAAATGATCACCACAATCAAGTTAATTAACATGTCAATCACCTCACATCGGTCACCCTTTTTATGTGTGATGAGAGCACTTAAGAGCTCTCTTAGCAACTTTCAAGTACATGATACTATATTGTTAATTGTAGTCACCACACTAGACATTAGATCCCCAGAACTTCATCTTATAATTGGAAGTGGGTTCCCTTTGACCAGAATCTCGCTGGTCTCACAATTAGCTCAGAACAGAATTGGGCCTAAACTCAAAGTTTTATTTTTCCTTTAAAAACTTTAAAAATCACAGACATGTACCCACAGTGAAAACCTGGAAACACAGAAGACAGATTACCTGGATGAACCCATCTCAGGTGTGGCTGGGTCACAAGTATGAGGAGGGTACATGGGCCTGTCCAGCTGGATTTGCTGGGGCCACGGGTTCCTGTCTGCGCTCTTGTTCCTCCAAGTCAGGTATTGGATCAGCAGCATTGGAATCACTTGGGAGCTTGTGAGAAATGCAGAATTTTAGAACCCGCCCAGACTGCTGAGTTAGAACCTGCATTTCACAAGCTCCTCAGGTGGCCCTAAGTGCATTAAAGTTTGAGAAACTCCAGAGCAAAGGATGCATTCTCTCAAAATAGAGGATGGTTTGCTAAATGACCATGTTTTTCCTTTCTAGCCTTTATTTTTCAAAAATCTGCTCTGTAGACATTAGGAAAACTGGAAAATGATAGTACATTTAAACATCTATAAAGATAACATTTTAAGATGTGACATCACAATAAGGTTGGCATATATGAGAAGGAAGGAGGACTTGTACATAAATGCCTTATAATCCAAAGGCATAAGTTAATTGCATGACCTTGTCATTATTACAGGACTAAGTTTACCTGTTTTTTTGTTTGTTTTGTTTTGTTTTGTTTTTTGTTTTTTAATACATGCTGCCTTTAGGCAGTTGGTGAATTGCCTCTGAATACTGAATGGATAAATTCTTTAGGGAGTAACCACACCTTTGGCAAATGCTCTCCTGACACCCTCCCTGGAATTTTGGCCTCCTGAGATCTCCCAGAGATAATGCCTATTACTCAAGCAGATGGCCTAATGCCCTGTCTGCTACTTCCTGGGAAAAATGTAGAAAAAAAAAATATAAAGCCTCTCTAAGGGTCCAAGAATTCCCAAAGCAGCTGGAGGAGTTATAAAAAGAATGGCATTTGACCATTTCCATGGGAGCTTCTTCACTTCTCCCATTTTCTTTATTAATAGTAACTCAGATCAAACCTGTCAACAACAAAAACAAAACCTCCAGTGAACTGGTTCCTAACATCTGCTTGGGGCCCAGAATGCTTCTCTTCCCTAGCTTCAGCTCAGGTCCTGTTACTTGTCTAGTCCAAGCTACCTTGTGTTAACCTTTCACCCTATTTCTTCAACTATCATATTCTTTAGAATGTAGCTTTTCTTCCTTATAACCCCAAGCTTCCATGTACACCTTAAGGACGATCTGCTCTCCATATACCAGAAAGAAAGTGGTATTAGTGCAAATCTAATCTTTATTTACTATATATTCAGATTTCTTGTTATGCTATTCATGTTTAAATTCAACAACTAAATACTATGTGAAATTTTAAAATAGTACCTTTAAACACCCTCGGGAGACAGGCAGTATCAGTCATCAAACTGCACAATATGGAGAATGAAAAATCGATTGACTTTTAAAAAGTTGTTAATCTGTTTTTGTCAGAAAGAAAACTGCATAATCATATATGTACAGTTTAAAGAGTACAAATTAACACCCATATAACCACCATGGAAGAAATGCAACATAGCCGGCAACCTTCTTTCTGAGACTTTTTCCCAATACAGTCCCAACTCTCCCCACCAGAGATAACCATTGTCCTTTTGCAATGATTTCTTTTGTTTTCCTTAGAGCATTTCTAACAAAAAGGCACCCCTAAGCTAAAGAATGTGGACTTTCTATTGCCTCCTTTTCACTTAATATAAAATACATAAATACCATATATATTCCTTTGTCTTGCTTTGTTAACTCAACATTTTTTTTGCAGTTTATCCAAGCTGTTGCATATAGCTCAGGTTCACTTATTTTCATTGCCAGATAGTAGTTTATTATATGGCTATACCATATTTATTTATCCCTATTACTCTTGATGGATATCTAGGTTATTTCCATGTATTGGCCGGAATGAACCGTTGCTATGAAATTCTTGCATGTGTATTCTGAAGCACATGTACAAATCACTTTCCAGGAGAAGAATTATTAAGCCTTTAGAGATCACATCTTCAACTTGACTGGAATGCTAAATTGTTTTCCAAAATGCTTACATCATTTACCTCCAACCATATGGAAATCTCACATCTTTATCAATACTTGAAATTACTAGACTTGCTACATTTTTGCCAACTATTGATATGTGATTATACCTTATTGTAGTTTCAATTAACATTTCTCTGATTACTAATAAGGCTGATTCCCAAATATTCATTGGTCATGTAAATGATCTCTTTGGTGGAGCACTGAGTCAAACCTTTTGCCCTTTTTCTCTATACATATTTATTTTTCTTATTTGTCTTATTTATAGGTGTCCTTTGTACATTTTATGTATGCAATGGATCTTAGTCTTTTGTAGTTTATATGTGTTGCAAATGTTGCTGTAACCTGTCTTTTCACTCTTTGCATGGTATCTTTTTCACCCGACTCTGTTAAACAATGTTCATATTTGAAAGCATTGGGACAAGGTGAGGAAAAAGCAGTATATAATTACACGCCTTTCAAAGAATGTACCCAATATCATTATCTCTAATTTTGCATTCTAGAAGTCATCTGTCAGCACTTACCTACCTGCTATCAACTACAGCATCCCCAAATTGCCCACGTGTTGCCTTGCAAATGCTTTCAAGACTCTCCTCCACATGTGTCTGGCATCTTGCTTTCCCTAGAATCCTAACACCTGGATACTGACATGTATCTAACAAATACTCTAATAAAAAAATCCCATTGGTTAAGTGTCACACAAGAGACAAGCCATCCAATTTTCCTAGTAGTTTATAATCAAAGGCGACCTAGAAAGACAATAACATAGCCTGCATGGAGAGATCTGCTCATTCGCCTTCACATAAGGCCCAACTAATGAGTAGGTCGTTTTTTGTTTTTCTTACCTTTCAAACTCAACAAGATAAGGTTCTCAAAACGTACATGCCTCATTAGTACTATATATTTTCTATTAATCTATTTTGATTATCATAAAAGCCTTAAAAACACTTGCATTTCAAGATTCTAATTTCCATATATTGGAATTTGTGCCAAGTGTACCCAATCTTATTTTGCTGCCCCAGGTCACACATTCCACCCCTTTCTACGTGCTGTCTTCTGTCTCTGGAGGCTGAGCTCAGTGGACCACATCACAGGGCTTCCTTGTCTTCTGGCTTTCGATTGGGGCCTGATGGTGCTAGCCCTGACAATCACAGTTTGGGGGTCCCCCAGGGGAAGGAGAGGTCAGAATACATATGCCCTTGGCTGCCTTCCTGAGAGGTAGCTTATGGCCAGCCATGCCCCTTGACCAAGCTGGCCTCTACTCAAGTGTGTTTTCTAGAAGCTGCCCCAGCTTCTCTCTTTCAGACCTGGGAGTGATACTAGCTCTATGATTATTAAACCAGGTTACTGCACTACTCCTTGTGGTTCTACTTTGCAAATAGTCCCTTTGTAAATAAACCCTCCTGGAATTAACCTAATTTGCAAGTGCCATCTGTTTCCCATTGGGACGGTGACTGATACAGACTTAATAGCCATGCTTGTGCGCAAAAAGAGAAGCAAAACAAAGCATAAAGGTAGATTACCGGAAGTGTTGCTTTCCTGGGCTCATATATAAAGCATGCAGAAGCACAAGGACTCTTTTCTATGGAGCTAGCAGAATAATCAGGGAACACAAAAAATACGCTGGGCCCTGGGAATATAACAAATAATGAAGGACAAATTATTCTTCCCCTTGGAAGGATGGGTTCCTTTTACCAGCACTAGGTTGTAGAACGCAATTATTATCTGCTACCTGGATAGCCTTCCGAGGGGTGAGGGAAATTCTTCACACCCTCTTGCCTACCTCAATTCCCTCCCACAATTCTTCACACCCTCTTGCCTACCTCATTCATTCTCACTACCGCATTTTGAAACTGAAGGGGACATTATTTAGTGTAGGAAAGTGAACTATGTTTCAAGTGACCCCATAAATCCTGGCTCTGAACTTCATTCAGTTTTGTTTTCCTTTACTTGTTTCTTATTTTTTCTCTCTCTCTCTCTTTCCCTAAAGAAAAAAGGCGGTTCAGTTGCTGCTTATTTATCTATTTCCCACTGTATAGATCTCTTACATGCTCACGCTTTGATACAGTATTAAATAACACATTTTCCTCTTATCTGTAGCTCATGCAAAACTGAAAATCAATTATTAAGCAGAGGAACAAATTAAAATTAGCTACATGAATACCTCAGAGTGCTACAAAGAAATATTTTTATTTCTCAGCTACAAGACTGTCTTCTTACAGCAAAGCCTTATTATTTATATAGTACAGATATGAAAGTCCCTCCAAGCTAGGGTATGTTTAATACCACAGAAAGCACAGCCAACAGAGAGATCTTATTAACCGAAATTACTAACTGGGAATACATAAGGTGTATCTGGTGAAGGGAATAGAGCGGGGGCTTTTTCTTCCCTGTTCACCTATAGGAAAGGCAGCCGAATTTCCACAGGAAAAAGACAGGAAGGCTCAGTTTGAGGATCTCTTACTCCCCAAAGTTACTAGATGCTACAGCAGGTAGCAATAGGAGATGAGAGCCAGCTACTCTCTCCCCTCTGAGGAAGGATCCTCCCCTTCTTTAAAAAAAACATGACTCCGTGTGGCGTCCTCTTCAGCCTGTCAGTGTAGAGGAGCCTCTGGTTTTATGCTTCCCCTCTGTTAGCAATCAATGGTACGACTAAACAGGAAGTAATCTGAAGGCTTAACATCATGGAAGACCTTTTTTCAATCAGTCTTTACCATTTGGAGAAAAGGAGAATTGCCGATCTTTTGTTTTTTTCTTCTCCATTCCTAAAAAAAAGGACCTGAAACTTCATAACTATAGCATCATACTCTAGGAACTTACAGGCATTTGCCATTATTTTATAGACATTCTGATGATAAAAATTAAGATCCACTTTTTAAACAGAAAAACACTGCACAGGTTCTAGAGTGCTTACTAGTGAATATATAAATATACTTATTTGAGGGAAAGCCGCTTTCCCTCCACTCTCTCCCTTGACCCATTCATTACTTTACTGAAAGCAAAAGTGAGTCTCTTTATTTCAGTGTTATTTGGTGTCTAATTCAACACTACACTTATTTATGTTTCTAAGCAGATGTGATAAAACATACACCTATTTTATCTTAAAGGGGTAAATTAAGATTAAGAAAGTCCCCAAATGTAGAAATTACGTCAGTTAAGTTACACTTTTAAAAAGTAATTGAGGGGTGCCTAGGTGGCTCAGTCGGTTAAACATCTACCTTTGGCTCTGGTCATGATCCCAGAGTCCCAGGATGGAGCCCATGTCCGGCTTTCTGCTCAGTGGGGAGTCTGCTTCTCCCTCTCCCTCTGCTCCTCACCCCCTGCTCTTGCTCTCAATCTCTCTCTAATAAATTAAAAAAAAAATCTCAAAAAATAGTAATTGAACTACATTCAGACCTTACATAGTTGTATTTTATGTCATCTGTATTTTATGTAGATAGGAAAATATAGTACTCAGTACATGGGTATTTAAGTCAGTAACATCTAGCTGCGAATCCCAGAAGCTGTGTAACCTTGGTGAATTGATACTTAACATGATCAGCAAACCTCAGGGTGGCTCATGATCCCTGTCTCCTGGTATTCCTGTCCTGTATACTCCCCTTGCCTTGGGTGTGGACAAGACCCGGGACTGGCTTCTCATCTCAAATATGACAAAGGTGACGGAATGTTAGTCTTGTGATTGTTAGGTTACATGGAAAAGATGATCAGATGTCATCCTGTGGTTGTATTACGTTACATAAGACTCTGTTTTTAGCAGACTGGAGCCAGAGATCCTCCTTGTATACGTGATGAAGTCAATGGCCATGTTGAAGAACCTCACATGGCAAGAAACCACTGGCAGCTCCTAGGACCTGAGGCAACCTCAAGTCCAAAGCTAGCAAAAAAAGAGGGGTCACCACCAAGGACTAAAAGAAGTGAGGAAACAGGTGCTTCTCTAGTTGAGCCTCCAGATGAGATCATACCCTGGCTAACACCTTGACTGTAGACCCTGGGCGGGGGACTCAGCAAAGCCCAAGTCCTGACCCAGGGAAACTGTGCGATATAAACATGTATCAAGATGCTAAATTTGTGATGATTTGTTATACACTTATCTACTCCTCAGGTTGCTTACATGTAAAACAGAAAGAGTAGGATCTCCCAGAATAGTCATGAGCATTAAATGCAATACTTTTTTTTTTTTTTGAAGATTTTATTTATTTATTTGAGAGAGAGAAAATGAGAGAGAGAGAACACATTAGAAGGGATAGGGTCAGAGGACGAAGCAGACTCCCCGCTGAGCAGGGAGCCCGATAAGGGACTCGATCCAGGGACTCCAGGATCATGACCTGAGCCGAAGGCAGTCGCTCAACCAACTGAGCCACCCAGGCACCCAAATACAATACTTTTTTAAACACACACATCCCAGGACCTCACTCATGGAAAACCCTCAAAAATCAGTAGTAACATTATTACTGCTAGCGTACGGGAACGTGCAATCTCAGAAGAGTGACTGCAAGATAAGGCCTTGGGAAGAGGTGAGTTCTACTGATGTCAATAGTGAAGATGCAATCAAATAAAATACTGATTAACCAAGAACTTGACAAATTCAATTTTATCACATCTGATTTTTGGAACAGCACTAAATAAAATCGAGAAATGGAAGAAACTGGCCTTGAGCCTCCTCCCCTCATCCTTTCAAGCCCTCCCCACCTTTTCCCTATACTCTCTTAGCTGTTACATGCTCAGTTTTTCTTAGCAGCTGTGTATGTTGAGGATCAAGGAATCTGTTTCAAGGTAGGAAATCTTAAAAAGTAGCTTGAGCCAAACCAGAAACACAATTGCTTCTTCTGCCAGAATTTAAGAATTGCTGCATATTTGCATGAAGAGTTAAATTAAAATTACTGAGAGATGTATATAAGAATATGAACATTTTCATAATATATAACAATTTCAAAATAGACTTCATACATTTTGTATAGAGAAATTTTGCTGAAAAATCATTCATGTTCCTTAATAGCAGTCTGAACTATCTTGCTTACTGCCTTGATCTTGAAACTGAGCTTTATTTATTACTCTCATTTTGATTTCAGATCATTTTAATTACCAATAAAAAGCTAGTACCAACACTGAATGGATTATTAGTTATGTGGATGCATTGAAAGCTAGAATAGTTAGTGGCCTCATTCCAAGGGTTCTATAAACCATTATTATAAGTAAATGCTATCATAAAGAAATTTGGAAAGAAACCCTGTTATTAGTGGAGAAAGGCAAAGCGAAGAATGACTACTACTTTAAGTGTGTCAAGTACAAATCAACATCGTTAACTTAAAAGTGTAATATTTCATCCATCCCTCAGTTTCACTAGAAGAGAAATCATCAGTGAGAAGACGAAGGATTTAATTTCTATCCTGTCAGTTAAAACAATGAATTAGAAGAAATTTGAATATTAGCTGCATAGAAGCCCAGGGGAAACAATTTTGTGGTCTCAGTTCATTCCTATAGAGCAAATGGAATGCTTTCTAGTGTAACCACTCACACAGGAACCACTCAAATTGATATCCTAACTGGCAAATTAACTAGGGATCTCAAGAACTGAGCAGACTACATAGTCCATTCCAAGTGGTGTATTTCATATATTGTAGTGACAGAGATATTGGCACTCTAGAGATGAAGTAGTAGACAGATATAGGACATTTATTTAATGGATTATAAGAATATCTATGCTTCTGAGCTCACATAAATCCCTATACCTGTGAAAGCTTGAAAAATACCTGAAAGCTTATAATAAATCAAACTAATGTAAATTGGCCTTTCACTAAACTAGGGAATTGGAGTTTTGCCCGTTTTTTAAATATGAATTCCATAATCAGAGTTCCTAGCTGATTGGGTAGAATAATGACTAATAGCTCCAAACCATCCCAATGCCTTTTATGCTTCCTTTTATTTACCCTATATTCTGTTGTATTTACCTCTGCATCAACTAGCACACCGACGGAAGACCAGTAGTTGGCTATTTGTGATAGCTCAGCCACTAACTAAGTGTAAATTTGGTCAAATCACTTAATCTTTTTGACTCTTTGTTTGTCTCTAGTAAGATAGCAACCATTTTCCTTTACTCGTGTCCTTTGTTTAGGGGCTCAGAAGTGATAATACATGTGAAAACAGTAAGGCACTATACAAATTTAACATAAAATTACTATAAATATTAATATTACATTTCTGGCCCATAGATAGCTCATTGAGTATCACTTCTGCTATTATAGTAATAAGCTGCAACCTAATAACATTTATTAACAATGAGATTTCCTGTGCTTTTTAGCTGTTTTTAATATTGAGTGTACTTTGGTTATCTTTCTACTAATGGCTATAATTTAGTTTTAATCCATTAACATTCCCTAAAATAGTCCCCTTCTCTTGTGAAGAATAGCATGCATTTAAAAAGAAATAACTACATAAATAAGAAAAACCTTTGCAGATGGAAAAGAAAGCATTAGTCTCCTTAACACTAAGATACTCTAGCAGGATCCAGGCTATAGAACAGGGCAGCTAAAAGGGAATTATATGTGTGTGTGTTTGTGTGTGTATGTATTTACAAATGTTCTATAAGGTATATATATTTTAAAAGATTCATGTATTTGTTTGACAGAGAGAGAGAGAGAGCGCTCATGTGCATGAACGTGGAGTGGGAAGAGAGGCAGAGGGAGAGAGAGAATCTTAAGCAGGCTCCATGCTCAGCACAGAGCCTAACGGGGACTCAATCTCAGGACCCTGAGATCATGACCTGAGCCAAAAACAAGAGCTGGATGCTCAGCCGACTGAGCCACCCAGGAGCCCCTATAATGTATATTTTTATATAAAGTATTTTATAGGCCCTTTACCCAAATACAAAGTTTAGAAACTCAAAGGATGGCATCATAATGGGAAATGTAAATGTGGCAAATTTTCCTATTTTCATCATGCCTGTTCAGCATAATCACAGAGTTCACAATCATATAGCTTCTACAAGGTACAAATTTACATGAATGGAAAAAGATACCAGATAAAGCAAGAAAATCAACTCCTTTTCCAGCAATACACTCATAAGTCATCCAAGAAACAAGAACATAACTTTGTCTGACAATGTGATAAACACTCACATCACTTAAGATGTTGATAGTTTTTCTTTAAAACATAAAGATATGAAATAATCCTTAATTTGCACATTTCTTTTGTCATTTTATGCCATTCAGTTAGCACACAACAATATTTTCTCTAGCTGGAGTACTTTAAAATAAAACATTGTTCTCTTGGTGTCTATCGTCTCATTTGATTTGTACAGAGTGCTTTACAAGCTCTCCTTAAATTATTCTAAGCTAACTTCGCTTGGTTGCACTTATTTCTATGCAGTCTTAAATTCCCAACTTAATAACATGGAAGTGCAACCTAACTCACTTATATTTGGGGATTTATGGAGGCATCTATGCATTACAAAGTCGTAATATTATTCTCTAGTAGAAGAAGAGACATTATGCAGTAGCAGATGTCCTTATAACTAATTAGACTCCATTATAAGACACACTAAAGGTGACAGGTCTCTAGAAAAAGAAGACATTTCTTGATGAGAGGGATCTATAGTGACTATCAGATCATTCTTTTCTGATTTTAAAAAAAGCCACAGTGAGGGGAAATATTGTTGAAAAATAAAGCATTTGAAATATAGCGACAAGAAACAGATTTGGAGAAAAATGTACACTCCACATTCATAAAGATGTGACAGGAGGCTCTCAAATACCAGGTTTGGCTCAAGGGATGTGGTGACATCACTCAGTGAGATGACTGGAAATGGCACACACTCATACAAGCACATACTCGGTGGACATCAAAACATGAATCACAGCCACGTTAACTAGAAAGCGTAGAATCTGACCAGAGGTAGATAGTTCATTTAATTCAAGTCGAACTTAAATAGTTCAGTTCCCATAAATTCAAGTGGTCTTCATGAGAAAACAGTCACAGTACTTCACATATGATTTAATTTAACGATGATCAAAAGAGCCAGAATAACCAAAGAAAATAGAGGATTTATGCTTACACAGATTTAGGGTTTACAATTGCCCATTTTCCCTACAATTGTTAATGCTTCTTCTTCAGTGTATACCTAGCTTAGTAAGTGAACCTTTGGGTAAATGGTTTCTAGATCTTTCTTTTTCTATGATGTGAATGTGGCAGTTGGGGCAAACTGTTTTTTCACCGCAGCTGTCTACCTCAGTTTGTTGATGTAAACATATGGTTATAACTCATTAAGTCATGCATATATAGTCACAAAAACAATGAAATGGAATTGTAGAAAGAAACAAACAATAGTAGGAATAGCTCTAGTTTATTGGACATCATTATCACATCTTATATAGTGCTGAGCTGGACACTTAATTTAAATAGACACGGTCTCTGCAACCTAGGAATTTATGAACTAAAACATAAATAACACACCCTCATTCTTTTCCAAGAGGAGAAGAACATAGATCTGCCCTGTGGGCTTCCTAATTAAATCCAAGCATTAGGACTGTAAGACAAACTGGTCATTAGCTTTATTCCATTTCACTTTTCTTCTTTTTGACTCTTGCCCTCTATCACTCAATAATTTAAGGAGACTTTGAGAATGAGAAGGCCTATAGGAGGAATCAAAAAGGCAAATGTCCTCAAACATTAAATAACATGAAATAATAGAGGCTGAGATGAGACTAGAAAAAACTGACACATTGATGATATGGAAAAGGATAAAAGTCTCTTTCATAAACCAAACCAGATAAACAAAGAATGTAAGAGGTACCATCTGGATGAGCAATAATAACCAAAAAGTATAAATTAAAGCCAAGAACAGAAGAGGAACAAAGAATATATATATTTTTAATTATAATAGAGTGCTTGGGAGCTATTTAATAAAATACATTTTTCTAAATAAAATTATGGCTCTAGCAAATCAGCAAAACAGACCAAATTAAGACAAATATTAAATAATTCAAGCCTACACTATGTAAATAATTGAACTATCAGCTTACATTGGAATCCTTTACTACTTTTATGTAAAGTGAAATGTTGAGTAGCAGTAGCATACAAGGAGTGCATGATGATGTGCTAAGGAGCAGAGTAAGTTCCACAAATGGAATCCTCCCCATTTGAAAGGGCACAGAAGGCAGGGTCTAGTAGTGCTGGCCACCCTATCACTGACCAGGTCCAGACGTAATAGGTATAAAAGATACCAGGCTTCATTAAGTTCTACAGTTGTAACAGGAAGCTCTCAAATACCAGGTTTGGCTCAAGGGATGTGGTGACATCACTCAGTGAGATGACTGGAAATGGCACACACTCATACAAGCACATACTCGTTTTTCATTTTACTCTGTGCCTAGTCTTTACAAGAATGTGGAAGCAATCTCTCTGCTAACTAATGTGTGGTCTTGGTCTTGAAGTGCCTAGATAAGCAAGCACATTTGATATTTTAATTCATCTGATTTCATTAATTTAATGCTATTCCATTGTAAGTTCATATGATAAATGATATATTTTTCAAATCAACCAAACGAGTGCTTAAAGAAAAGATTGATGTCACTTTAATTTCAACGTTAATAGATATTCAACAATTATTTACTGATTATCTGCTTTGTGCCAGCCAGTGGGACCAATATCCTTCACCTACCTGCTTAATAGGGATAACATAAGGAGAGTCTTAAAGAGTCAGGGGTAGTATGCATTACTTTTTCAGGTGAAAGTGCTGCACACATTTCAATTACCTGATTATTATTTGGCCAGTGCTCTGAGTGGAAAGTACAGCCCTTATCATTATGAAGCTCTCGAAGTATTGCATCATGGCTAACACAGAAAATGAAGGTTGGAGTAAGCCAAGTCGATACTTGTCTGAGCACCTGCCTCAGGGTCAAAAAATTCACAATGAAATTAATTTATTCACACTTAGCTGAATTAGCCATGACGCTATTATTTTCATTTAAATTCCAAATTGGAAAAATCAAAGTGAAAAATATTGAAGTTCAATAAAAACACGATTTAAAGTAAATTTATTAATTAAAATAACTGAGCAAATGATTTCCATGTGAACTTTTCTCCTGAGACTCTCTGAGACCATAATATAAAAGACTAAAAATGAAATATAAAAGCATTTATGAGATGGGGAGAGACTACTAGGTGAACATTTTCTGCTAGATTTAGGTCCACAGATAATAGCAAAGATGGTTCAGCAAAAGGGGACAATCTCCTTTAAAGAGTAGCAATAGGGTCATCACAGCACTCCCACCTGGAGGTTAAATGTCCCCATCCTAAATCAGAACAATTTCCTGCTCCTCTGAGGCAAAGAGAGGAGACAGGGAACTGTAATGATCAAAAACACGAGAGAACATCTAAAGACAACAATCCATAAATTCCGCTATACAATTATAAAACAAAATCACAGCTCCATTACGTGACTGCATACACATCCACACATTTTGGCAAAGTGCACACCAATAACAAAGATAAACTATCAGCTTCATCTGATGAATATTCTTCCATCTTAAAGCCTTTATTTATGACATAGGGTAGGGTGGGGCAAGGACATTCAATCTGAGGAGGGGGTTGTTGTAAAGAGCCCTATCCCAACCCTGCTACTGCAGAGAGGTCACCGAGGAGAGCCTTTGTTTCCATCAGCCCCTGAATCAATTGCTCCATTATTAATTCTCTTGGCAGAGGATGAGAAATGAGTTGACTTTTGCCATTTCAATGAAGTTAAGGTGCTCACCATCCAGTCACTTCAGTGTTTTGTCTTGTTTAAGGAAAATATTTCATTTCTGGAATCCTTGAGACAGTATCATTAGCCAGTCAATTGTGGACCCAAATCAGGTTAATTCTGGAGCTCCGGTACCAGCCACCTGCCCCACCTTCTAATTCTTTTTCAATATAGATGATTAAGGAGTCACTGGAAATCATCAGCATGTGGAAGACCTTTTCTCTATTCTCTCTCTCTTTCTTTTTTTCACCCTACAATTGACAAGTGCAAATCTGGGATAGAAGGAAATAAAAGAACTTCTTTCTCAAAATGAGCTTAGCAACACACTCTTCTAAAGTAACATAACTCCAGGTTGGCAAAGCCAGGGCCATGGTTGTCTAAAATATTCCTAGTGAACAATCTGAAGTAAGAGTCCTTCCCTCTAAAGCTACAGAAGGTTAGCAGAGCAAAGCTTCATTTGTCATGAGAATTCCCATGTCAACTTCGGTGAGTGCCCACTCCCAGGAGCTTTTCTGCTGCAGAGAAAATGATGTCATGCACTTCACAGCCAGCTCAATGCAGGGAGCTGGAGGCAGATGCTCTGAGAAGCTGGTGTTTACAGCTCAGCCTTGCCAGCACCAATGAGGAAAGCGGAGCAGATGTTATTTTCCTCGTGTTTTTACACTCCTTTGGAAAGAAAGATTTTTCTGTTCCTCTTCCAAATGTCTACCATATTTGGCTCTTTATTAGCTATTGCTACATACTCCGTCTAGTAACCAAGATTATTATGGTGATAGACCTTTATTTACAATCTGAGTTAAAATAAATTAACTTGGGTCAATGATCAGCAATTGATCTTAATTTAGATATAATTTTGACGTCAAAGAAGATAGCTCATCCTTGACATACCTGTTATTATTTCCCTTCAGAGAATAAGAACAACTCATAACCAGGAGATAAAAGCAAGATTTGTGAATCACTTTCCAAATGAGGGGGAAAAAGAAAGATGACATAAAAGGGGTGCTATTTTCTGTATTGTTTGTTGTACTCTTTTTGTGAGTTGAATTCTTAGGAAGAAAAATCTACTTTCACATGGTAGCTTACCACTAACTGGTCCTCTAAGAGAATGGAAATCAAACTACCCCCTTACCAAATAGCTTAAAACCAGAGAGTGATTTGGACACCAGAAGAATCTCATGGACCAGCTTTACCATTTTCTTGCAGAGGCATAAAAATATTCTATTTCATTGAAAATATAAAATATAGGCCTTTTCAACATCAATAATTTATAAAAATAAAATACTTTATAAAGATTTACTGTCAAGAAATGGGCAGAAGACATGAACAGACATTTTTCCAAAGAAGACATCCAAATGGCCAACAGACACATGAACAAGTGCTCAACATCGCTCGGCATCAGGAAAATCCAAATCCAAACCTCAGTGAGATACCACCTCACACCAGTCAGAATGGCTAAAATTAACAAGTCAGGAAATGACAGATGTTGGCGAGGATGCAGAGAAAGGGGAACCCTCCTACACTGTTGGTGGGAATGCAAGCTGGTGCAGCCACTCTGGAAAACAGTATGGAGGTTCCTCAAAAAGGTAAAAATAGAGCTACCATACGATCCAGCAATTGCACTACTGGGTATTTACCCCAAAGATACAAATGTAGGGACAAAATACTTTTTGAAGCAGAAGATTTTGTGAGCAATAAAGGAATAGCAGTCACTCTATCTGAATGTAATACCAAAAAAAGTCTTTTTATAAAATTAACCCCTTTAGATCCTCCCCCACCACCTACTGCCAAGCAATCAAAGAATCACATATCACTTTTTTATTGTTCAGATCATTTAAAAATAGACAAACCAAGAATTTCATGCTCCAATGATTCCAGATCTTCCTGAAATCAGTATTGTCAGAGAAATTTTTAAAAACAAAAGCCATCATCACTATCTGACTGGAGTATCTGTTTATTCTCTTTAATGTAAGATAGAAATAAGGGGTCTTTTTTTTTTTTTTTTTAAGATACTCAATGCACTCTAAAAATAATCATGCTGTAGGACACAGACTGCTATCACCACAACCAAAGCTACTTCTTATGTTCTTAGACACAATAAGCTATAGAAAAAAATTACCATGACCCGTGAAGCTAAAGAACTGGGATTCAATGTTGCTTTTCCACAGTTAAGAACAGTCTACTCTATTAGCCTTTCTCTGAGCACTCAGGGGTACACTATGTCATCAAGAACATACGGTATGCCCTTGATTTATTTAAGCAAAATGATAAAAGTGGAATCACTGTCACATTCTGTGTTCTATAATTGGAGTCCATTTTTCCATTACCATCACTGTAAGATAATTTAAAGATCAATCAGAGCACATAATGTATAACATTCAACACTGCTCTTCTTGATCATTTTTTCAAGTATTTTCTTTGACAAAAGAAACAAAAAACTGAAACCTAAATCAGTTTCTCTTACATATCACCAATATTAATGTAATTCAAATGCTCACCCCACTGCCCCTTCCTTACCCTAGACTTACCTCATTCTATATCAATGTTCTTTTAAAAATATATATATATATATATATATGTGTATATATTTGAGAGAGAGCGAAAGAGAGAGAGAGAGAGAGCACAAGCGGGGGGTGGGGGTAGGGGCAGAGGCAGAGGGAGAAGCAGACTCCCCGCTGAGCAGAGAGCCCCATGCAGGACTCCATCTCAAGAACCTGGGATCATGACCTGAGCCGAAGGCAGATGCTTAACTGACTGAGCCACACAAGCACCCCTATATTAACACTCTAATTCTTACTATATTATAGCAGAATAAGCATATTATTCATCAGCCATTGAGCCTCAACTGTAAGAAGCTCCTCGTGTGGTATAAATATTAAGTACCCTGCTATTGGTGAGATACTTGATAACACAGAAGTCAGTTAAGGATACCTATGCCAGAATTTTTTCTAAGATTTCAAAGAGCAAAATGTAAATGATTATAAAAGTCTTCCTTTATATTGCAAAATATATTCTCTATTTGTATCTCAATTTTCAATGCAGTTTTACATACAACTGTGCCAGTGATTATCTCTCAGCTCCAAGCCCACTGTCTATACTCTACCTTGTGATGCTGGGGCTGGGACTCTCAAAACCATAGTCCCGCTTTTCCAACTGGCTCCACGTTAGGCTCTTCCACCAGGAAGTGTTAGACGGAGACTGAGAAGGCTGGAGGAGGAAGCCTGTCCTTCCTGTGGGCCAGTCTTCTTGCAGTTCTAAAGAGCATCACCCTTTAGAACCTAGGCTTCTTTACCCTGCCTATACTTCTTTACACAAGGAGCAACTGTTCCTTTCTGTTGCATGAGCCCAAATCAGTGTGCAACACTTCCAACATCTGCAGCCCTCAGGAGACCTCACAGAGATATGAGCGCTAGCTTGCCCTTGTTCCGTCTGGGTCAGGGGCAAGCTAGAGTGGGCGTCAGGCCTTCAGGACGTTTTGGTCCAAGTTCCTCAACAGTGAGCTACATTTTAGCTCTACTGATCCTGTCCTCCAAGGTTCTAAGTTTTCATAATTCCAAACTCTCTCCTTTGTAATCCTTCAGCTCTAGAGGTGGTAGCACCTTATATTCAATGCTCAATATATATTCACTATCTATCTTCAAATAACTAATGCGGTTTCTGTCTCCTGACTGAACCCTGATTGATTCAATAACCCTATGCGGGCAGTAAGAGCAAGCATCATTGTCTCCACCTCATAAAATAACATTTCAACCCTGGGAAAGAAAAACCTGGGACTTGAACTCAGTCTTCAAACTCCTGTCTTGGCATTGCTGCCATAAAAAATGCTTCCATGGATAAACGGAATACAGTACTTCTCACAGATACTCTACATGTTTAATAAGACAACATAGAAAGTATATAAGGTGGCCCAGATGACTATACAAATGGCTATATAAAGTCAGATTTTTATACAAAGTCCCAGGTACATTTTTATATCAAAGTTCTTCAATTGAAGCCCCTTTTAATAACTTCGAGAGTTTGGGCTAAGATGTATTCTTATTCCTGCAGCATAATAAACAAGCAAGATCCATTAAATTTGAGCCCACTGAAGAATGTCAAAACCACACTTGTGAGCTCATTATTTTCTATACAGCTTTAACAGTGGAATTTAAAAAGCAAAAGCAAAATACTAAATAAAATGTAGCTCTCAGGATTACATTCGCTTGCTGCCAAATATTCTATAAATATGAAAACAGATCCTGGAAGCTGCTGTTTAAAATGAAAGTAATGAATATTTCCTGATGGGGTGTTCAGCAAGATTTTCCAGACATGGGCTTCCTTACTCTTGTTGGCCAAGTAGTGTGTTTTTTCCTGCTGTCTGTTCAGCGAATGTGCTTCTAAAGGCTGCTTTGTGTTCCTGTAAATTATAGGAGTTCCTTTACCATAGGCCCTGGCGGCAAAGCCTAATCAAGTTGAAGGAAGCACCACAAATACTTCCCAAGTGGCCTTCCGTAATTGGCAGCATTAAGACAGCACCCAAAAAAGTAAAACAGAAACTACAAAAACAAATACGCCAACTTTTGTTCTTCCCTCATCTCTTTTTAGATCATCAGGACTGAAAAACAAGAAAGATAGATTACAAGTACAGTCGCACCTGTAGTATCTATGCTACAGAAATGTACTAAAATCTTCTGTTTGCGATGCAATTCATACTCTTAAAGATTTAGAGAGATAGATAAATACAGATATTACTTTCCTACACCAGAAAATATTCCCAAACCATATGTTCATATGTCTTACCAGGAATTTAACAAATGCCTCTGCTAATGTAATAGGATCGGACTTCAACCTCTCTTTTGGTGGCTTATGGAACATCATCGTTATCAGAGAGCAAAGTAAGAAGTGAGAAAACGAACAAAAGAAACCCTTCCACCTCTCGTAATTGCTGTCAATTAATTATACACCTATGACAAAGCAACCCCCCCATTTTTAGAGTCCCAGCATTACTGGGATTTGCCATCGAGAAACTGATGTTAATGACAGCATCTGAGTTGTGTCTGCGTATTGCTGAATGCAGCCCGCTGCACGAGAGGCCGCATCCTACAGCAGTGATGAGCCAAATTACCCACGGAAGCTTTAGCGGATGACAAGCGGCCTATTCGATTATAAACAGAGTAGCTTGGAAATAAAGCTCCCAGCTCACTACTCTGATAACCAAACCCCCATTTCCTTGACTTTGGAGATTATTACGTACCTTAGACCACAGAAGCCAAATGTGCTATCAGGGAGCACACATTGGAAGGTTATAAGTCACTAAATGTATTTTTTTTAATGTCCACAGAAAAGAAACAGTATCTGTGTCTTCAATCTTTCACTGATGAAATACAACTGTGAATATTCCACCTTTGTCCTGTTAAAATTTGAAGAGGTACTGAGGCTAATGTATTCATTGGGGAATTGTCAAGATGTTAAAAACACCAAAATCCGTACACTGCAAATCTGTTTTTTAAGTTGTGTGTATAAATATTAGCCTCTAGGGGGAACTCCAGGCTCTTCGCCTTGATTTTCCTAAAGGCTAAGTCAGGAAAAGAGGAGAAATCTCCATTCCCCTAAGAGGAAATGACCTGGCTAATCAGATTCCAGGACATAGATGGGACCATGTTTTGTACGACTGCAGCTTTCAGAGGGTTTCTAACTCAGCACAAGCAATTACTTCTCTCTTCATGCTCTCTATTCCTTTTCTATGGCAAGCAGGCTGAATCACTGCCCTGGAAAACTCCTCCCCTCCCACCCCCATATACATCTATATGTGTACATATAGAGGTATATATATGCACATATGTATATACATGCATATGCACATAAACATTCATACACATGCGTATTCAAGTGCACCCAGGATGATCTGATTACTGCCTTTGCTCAGTTATCCATTTCCATGTTTTTGAGGGAAAATATTGTGCAAAGAAATATTCAGAATTCCTGCTGCACTGGCCATAATATCATAGCACTGAAGATGGTTCTCTAATTTCAAATAGCATGCAGAATAGTATAGAGTGTTTATTTTCAAACTGCACGGAGTACTATTAACTAGTTTTGTGATTTGGGCATATCCTCTTGCTCTACGAGTCCACTTTCCTCACTGAATGGTTTCTGAAGGAGCTTCTGGTGCCAAAATTCTATGCATTTTAATCTTCGTCAATTTATTTCCAATGCTAAGTGAAATTCTATTCAACATCTCTTGGCTGCCTAAGTCATTTCCCCACTGGGTGATTTCATTGACCTAATAATCACTCAAGGTTATGAAGCAAAACCCCAAACATCCAGTAAACACATTAGAACTCAAGTCAAATGCATGTGACCAGTCAGCTGCAGAGACCTGGAAAACAACAGCCCAAACCCACCTAAACAGACAAATTTCTACAGCAAAGTCACACTCTGCCTTTAATCCAGCATATTGGGTAATGCGTGACAAGTCTTCTTAGAGCCTTGGGACATGGGCTCAGCAAATGTGCATGCTGACTCTTACACCTAAAAATGCAGTGGAGTGCAGACACCTTGCACAAATCACCTTCCTGACTGTGCCAGCAGCTTTTCATCCATAAGTACGTGGCAATCCAGAACAGGTTTGGATGAGCACAGCCCCTCTACATGTAGGAGATATAAGATTTCCACAGGAAAAGCAGAGTAGGAGGATTCTTGTTACCCCATATACTTGGAGCTCTCACTCATTTCCATTTTGTATCTTTTATCTATCCTGGACACTCACGGAATAAACTTACCAGAACAATTCAGGGAAAGGACAAAGAAGAAAATTAGAATCATGAATTCCAGTTCTTCCAGAAAATCCAACTATCAAAGTGAATTGGCATTATGGGATACAGAGCAAAGAACAATCCTTTTAATTTTAGGGGGGGAGGGGCAGAGGAAGAGAGAGAATACCAAGCAGGCTCCACGCCCAGCACAGAGCCCCAAGTGGGGCTCGATCTCAAGACCCTGAGATCATGACTTGCGCCAAAATCAAGAGTCGGACGTTGAACCAACGGAGCCACCCAGGCGCCCCAGGAGCAAAGAACAATCTTAACCGCATTAAACCCAAAGTCCTCATATTACAAATTAGGAAACCGTAACTCAGAGAGGTCCAATCCTTCACTGCAATGATCTTTATTTTGGGCTTACCTTAGATGCTATTATGTGAATGGGAAATTATGCTTGTGCATCCTCCAGAGTTTAAATATACCCCACTACATAAGCCTGGTGTATCAGTTACCTATTTCTGTATAACAAACCATCTTGATATTTAGTGCCTTAAAACAATAATGATATATTATTTCTCATGATTCTGTGAGTGCACTGTGCAGTTTTGTTCATCTCCTCTGGGCTCACTCATAGAGCCCAGTTAGCTAGTCATTTGGCGGGGGCTAGATGCTCTAAAATGCCTCACTCACATGCCTGGGACCATAGCTGGGATGGCTGGAACAGCTGCTAACATCTAGTATTTTCTCTCCATGCAATGTTTCATCTGGGCTTTTCACATGATGCTGGGGGTGTTCCAAGAAGGCAAAAATCCAAGTTGTAAGGCCTCTAGAAATAGGGGTTCAGGAGTCCCATTAAGTCACTCTTGCCATATTCTGCAGGTCAAAGTAAGTCACAAGGACAGGGCAGATTTGAAGGGTAGGAAAATAGACTCCACCTCATTATAGGAGGTGCATAGATTCTGTGTTATATATAATCTACCAACCCAGACAGAAGAGGTTTAATTAGATGCAAATTTGATTTCCTTTGTTTTCAATAGAATATATCCTTAGGGACAAAGGTCATTGATTCATGCTTTTAGATCATTCATCAGTTTGAATTCTAACAAACAGAAACCATGCCGATATTCTGCTTCTATACAATCCACATCATACCTGGCACGCACTAAACACATAATCATAACGATGGGGGCAGAAGTAGGCACAGGCATGTTTCACAGAAAATAAACTAGACTTTGTAAGTTTATTTATTAAAAACACATTCCTATCCATTATGAAAAGCTATGACCTTCTCAGCTGAGAAAAGCAATTACTTTTTTGCACAGAGACTCTTCACATTAAAACACAAAGGAGATTCTTTTGAACTTTTGTTACAGGTTTCTGGCAAGACTAATACATTCAAGGCAGGCAGTGTCTAATTGTGCACACTTTATGAAGCCACTTTGCTTATCAGAACATGGGGCTAAGGAAATCAAAGCTTTGATCCTCAAGATAGGCCAATTAATTTCATTGACAGAACCCCTTTTTAAATAAAGACAGCCTTGATCACTTCTCCTCCTACTGAATTCTTTCCTAACCTCAAGAGAAACGGACAGTGTGATTCAAATAATGCATCTCTTAAATGCATCTATTCTTACAGGTGTTACAGGGCTACAAATATGAGAACTACGCAGTTTTATTCACCAGAATTTTTAAGATTATCAGGGCAAAAACAAAATAGGACTATTCAAACAATTAGTTTACAACATCCAAAATGATAGAGTGCTGGAGAAAAGGTACAGATCACAACCCAAGTTCAAAGGCAGAAGATATCACATTAAGGGATCTAAAAATGTACAAAGGTGGGGAGATTTGCACTACACCTTTACATATGGGGTAAGATTTTTGCCAGGACAGAAGGGGAGGAAGACATTCTAGATAGAAGGGAGAGGGGAGAGCAGTGAGTATTAATTAAACCAACAAACACAGGTGAGTGGTTGGTATTATGAGGATCTAAGGTCTAAAAAGAGAAAATTCATGAGAAACAAGAGTACAAATGTAGCTTGGAGCCAGATTATAAAAGAATTTACCTTCTTTAGAAGGTAAGGGGGAGCTGGTGAAATAAAATAACCAGAGTGGTATTTTTAGGAAGATCATTCCCATAGCAATGAATATGGTTGATTACAGAGGAAATGAGTGGTTAGGAAGAGAGGTTAGGCATCTACTACAATAAACCACATGAGAATTCTAAAGGCTACAACCGTGAGGAAGAAAGATCAAGAGCACCAATGGACAATTCACATGTGAAAGACGACATATGATCTCAGAGACGGGTCAAGTAAGGAAGGAATATAAATCTTACATTAATGTTTGAAAAGAGAAGACAATGTGAGGAAAACGTGGAGAGTCACACAATCTTCAGTTATCTAGACTCTAGTTCCTAGAGAATGAGGCTATGCTTTGATGGGTCACCTGAGGAGTGGGGGGACTTCAGGGTGAACAGTACATTAGAGCAATGACAAGGCACGGAAAGGAAAGCAAACAGCCATGTTGGAGCAGCTGAGATGAGACGTATGACTTCATAGGAGAATCCAGGCAGCAGGATTTCACAAATTTCTCCAGCCACATTCCATACTCTAGGACGATGCAAGTATCTGAACAATGGAAACTATCCAGGCTGGGAACCAGAATGAATCAAGTAAAGGAGGTGAGAGAATCTAGGGTTCTGCTGAGTCTATTTTTGAAAACTCTCATTCTATGGTTATGGCTGAGAAAGGAGACCCAGGAAGCCAGACTGAGAGGGCAGACTGACCGGGCAAGTGGGAGTGGGTGCCGTGGATCCTGGTCAGTGGGGAAGCAAAGACCAGGCTCTGTAGCCCTCATGAGGAGCTGGAGAAGAGGGCCAAGGCAATCTTCACCTCTCTCATGGGCAAGTACAAGTGCGGGCAGGCAGTGCTCATGGCTCCTCTTTCTCCTCAGAGAAACCTCAAAAATAATGTCATCTATGGGCAATGGGAAAAAGACCTCACCTTTCTGTAAGAAAGCCCTCATGTTCATGAACATAATATGGGTATCAAATGAGGTGACTTTGGCGTTAGCATTTTACGATTTTGTGTTTTAGTCTATAGTAATTTTTATTTCCTGACCTCTTAACTAATTTGTAATTAATTTCAAACTCATAGACAACTACAGAGAATAAGAAAACATAATATAACAAATATCCATATACCTCCCATTAATCTGATCAGAACATTTTGCCATATTTGATTTAGTTCTACTTTTAAAGAAAGATGTAGATAAGGAAACACATTAAGCCTTTTGTGTTTCCTTTCTTGATCCCATTTCTCTTCCTCCAATTCCAAAAATAGTAACTGTCCTCAACTTAGTTTTTATTGCTCCATGCTTGTTTTACATCTTTAGTAAGTGTGTGTGCATCTGTAAGTTTTTATTTCCGATGTCTTGTTTTTTACAATGTATGTAAAGATTTCATTCATTTTTAACCACCCTACTAGTATGGATATACAATTTATTTATTCATTTTATGTGTGTGGGCATTTAGATCTCTTGCAATTTTATACTAATACAAAACAAAAAAATGTTGCAAAGAAATTTTAGGAGGCTGTGTGGCAACCCTGCCGGAACCTTATAATTATCTTGAGAGTTCAAAATCCAGATGCTCTATTCTAGAGCTAGGCAAGCCATTCTGTTTTAGATCATGACAGACCTAGAAAATGATCATATTTATAGGATGCAACGGAGTAAAGAGAAAAGGTTACCCATAGATAGTCAAAGTGCACCAGGCACTTCTGTCTCACCCTGCCGGAACCTTATAATTATCTTGAGAGTTCAAAATCCAGATGCTCTATTCTAGAGCTAGGCAAGCCATTCTGTTTTAGATCATGACAGACCTAGAAAATGATCATATTTATAGGATGCAACGGAGTAAAGAGAAAAGGTTACCCATAGATAGTCAAAGTGCACCAGGCACTTCTGTCTCACCAAACACACATGGCCACCCTAAAGGCTGAGAAGAATCAAATCTCAACGGATTGAAAACCTTTCCCAATTTTTAGTACAAGAATGTGTAAGTAACACTGGTTGAGCAGCTCTGCTCTAGAGCAAAGATTCTCAAATTTGGCTGCACATTAGAATCTGCTGGGGAGCTTTAAAAAATCCACTTATGTCCAAGCTGTACCCTAGGACAATTAAATTAGAACACTGGGCAGTAGGATCAAGACATCAGTGCTTTTTAAATCTTCCAGATTCCAACATGAAGCCAAGGTTGAGAACCATACTGAGCAGTATCTCCTTAACTTCCCTGATAATGAGAATCACCTGGAACACTTGTTACCAATGTATTTCCCAAGGCCCCAAACTCTTTAGTGGCCAGTCTGGGAAGCTGTGTGCATAAAAATGCCTCAGGTATATATCTTGAAGCCGAATTGCTGTGTCTCAACTGAATGGTGGTGAGAAGGCTACGTAGAGCCACTTAAAAGCCCCTATTTGCTGGAACAATCAATCCAAGCAAGTAAGCTTGCCTTTCCAGATAACATCCTCGTCTAAGTGGCTGTTCTGACCTATTTTACTTCAGTGATCAACCTGGTTAGAATTGGAAGAATCAGTTCAGATCCCTCAGAAAAGGATCGCAGCTGAGTGGTATTAGCCTCCTGTGGGGCTTCCAACAGTAGCCGTTGCTGGTACTGCTGTGCCACTCCACGGGCATCCACCAGATTACCCACTGTGCTGGGAAACAAACTGAGATTCCAGCCACAGTGCTCTTTCTTACCTCGTTGAAAAGGCGGTAAATGCTGAGCGAAATAAGTCAATCAGAGAAAGACATGTATCATATGATCTCACTGATATGAGGAATTCTTAATTTCAGGAAACAAACTGAGGAGTGCTGGAGTGGTGGGGGGTGGGAGGGATGGGGTGGCTGGGGGATAGACACTGGGGAGGGGATGTGCCATGGTGAGCGCTGTGAATTGTGCACGACTGTTGAAGCACAAATCTGTACCTCTGAAACAAATAATACATTATATGTTAAAAAAAAAGAAGAAGAAGGAGAAGAAGATAGCAGGAGGGGAAGAATGAAGGGGGGAGATCGGAGGGGGAGATGAACCATGAGAGACGATGGACTCTGAAAAACAAACTGAGGGTTCTAGAGGGGAGGGGGGTGGGGGGATGGGTTAGCCTGGTGATGGGTATTAAAGAGGGCACGTACTGCATGGAGCACTGGGTGTTATACACAAACAATGAATCATGGAACACTACATCAAAAACTAATGATGTAATGTATGGTGATTAACATAACATAATAAAAAAATAGAAAAAAAAAGGCGGTAAAGAAGACTGGTAAAGCACAGGCTCTGGAACGGGTCTCTGGTTCTCTTTGGTCTCCACTCGCAACTAGCCTTGCAACCCTGCGCCACACCCTTAATGGAGCCATGCCTTGGCTCCCTCATTTGTAAAAATATGTCACGATAATGATAGTACCTACCCTCATGTTGTTGTCATAAAGATTAAATAGATAAATAATTAAAATGCCTAGAATTTAAATGCTTAACAAAGGTAAGTTTACCAGTTTACATTTTCCAGTTCTCCCTTCACTCAGGTATTCTCCCATGTTCATCACCTGGAATTCTTCCCATTGTCACCCACCCAAATTCCTTTATCGTCACTGATTGTAGCAAAGGAAAACCAAGTCGTAAAAATACCAAAATGATTAAACCTTTTATCAGATAACAAATTCTCTATATACGTTTTCCAAAATATATTAAGTACCTTTCTCTCCTTTTGTGTCACCACTATCAGTAAATAATGTTG
Source organism: Halichoerus grypus (assembly GCF_964656455.1). NCBI lineage: Eukaryota > Metazoa > Chordata > Mammalia > Carnivora > Phocidae > Halichoerus > Halichoerus grypus. The sequence continues at coordinate 121,559,095 of NC_135714.1, forward strand.
AGAGTTCTTAATTCAAAAATAACACCTCGATTGTGTCTAGTTTAAGCTTTGTGCTATCCTGACTCAATTTTTTTCAACGATCTCTAGGTCTTAGTATTCCCATAACCTACTCTATATGACTTGTTGTAGAGCTAAAATAACCCTTTTGGGCAGGAAATTCGTTTTCATGTCCAAGTTTATTCGGTCATGCTGAACTTAAATGCCATTTTCTCTAAGTTTGGATTTTGTGCCCATTTAAAAAACTGGGACTTGTGATAACTATCATTATTTAGTATTTACTGTAGAAAGAACTTCAAATCTTAAAAAAAGTAAACTAAAATGTTAGAATATGTTTTCTTTTGAGTTAAATTTCATATATAAGAGATTTTTCAAGAACTACTAAAGGAAATATTATTGAGGTAATTTCAATCATAAAATGGCCCCCATCATAGACCCTGAGATCAGGATTCTGGTAACATGTATATGAATTCTGGCCCTAATGTTAAGATAAAAATATTTCATACCAGTAATTAAGCTAGTAGTTTCAAAGGCCACTATCTAAAAGGATGAATAAGCAGCCAATCTAGCAGATATAAAACACAGCCAAATTATAAAATTTGGTCACTTATTATTATTAACAATATTTACTACTTTGTCTTGTTCCTGAGAAGCAGCTGGTCATCTAAAACCATCTGCTTTTTTTGTGCTGGATAGAAAGGTGTCAACAATCAAGGTGTTTCCAAATCCTCACTCTAGGAGTAAACATATTTGAAACCTGGGAAATTCACAGAAAGTCACCCTGAAAATACATCTCAGACATTTTTATTTTCAAAGACCACTTCATATTACAAAGCCAAGTGTAGTTACTGATACATTGAAAATAATTAATGCTAGAATCCCTTTGGCTATGAATAATTTAGGTCATTTCAGTGATAGGATAATGTCTATGTTAATTCTACAAATCCCACAGGAACCAGGTCAGGGATCTACATACTGCAGGAAAGGAAAACATAATTTTAGGTAAGAGTTGAAGATGATGATTATGGTGACTACAATGAAAGAATACCTTTTAATTATGTCAGTTCACAAAAAAGTGATTATCGTTCTTAAAATGTCAACTCTGATATCCAATAGTCATGCAAATAGTTTGAAAAACCTACTAAAGTGACTCAAAATCTGTATCAGTACTTTTCTTGTAGGAGCTGAGTTTTCATATTTATAAATATAAATATTTATATATATACATCTATGTATACGGGTTATTTTTTGTGGACATCCTTTGAGTGTCATCCTTGATACTTTCTCTTTACCTACCCACTTTATCCCATTGTTTACTAAGTCTAATCGATTCTGTCTCCTCAGGATATCTAAAGTCCAACCATTTCTCTCCGTTCCACTGCTACTATGCCGGTCCCGCCATCACCATCTACTCTACTCACTCATTCCTAACTCCCTTTAGTCCATATTCCACATCATAGCTAGAGTGATCATTTAAAAATACAAATAGAATTATGTCTCTTCTCTACCTAAAGCCACTCGGTGGTTCCCTAAGTCAGATAAAACTAAATTAAAATATCGTCAAGACTCTGAGTGAACTGATCTTACCTGTATGGCCAGTGTCATCTCTAACAAAGGCGTGGGGAGTTTGGAGAGGTGGAACAGACACTGCTGCTTCGCCCACCGCTTGTTAATTTCTTCCTTGTTACCAGAACCCCAGTTTTGTCAGGACTGCCAATTTCCCCAGCTTTCCTTGTCATTTAGAGTTGGCCACCAGATTTCAGTCGATGCGATGTAAGTGGATATATATGCTGAGGGACTTGCTTCAAGTTTCCAGTTGAAGAGCTCTTACTCAGAGACACTTCCCTAATTATCCTTTATAAAATTAAATCTCCTCCTATTAATATCTCAAAATCCCATTTCTTCTTAGCATTGATTACAATTTTTGGTCTGTTGGCTGGTTTGTGTCTCTCTGACTCCTCTCCAAGTTCTGTGAAAGTAATGAACACTCATGCCCTATTTACTGCTATATGTCATCACCTATCACAGTAGGAGATTAATATTGGTGGACAAGGTAAATATTAGTAGACAAGAGAATGAATAAAATAACTAATTTTGTTAAGTCTTTATCAACACTACAAACTATATTAGAAATCCATATGTCAACAAACTTTGGTCTTATGTTTATTTTGTTTAAGGTATCATGCTTGGTGATATGGGAAATATAACAGTAAGTACAACATGACTTCAAAAAGCACCAGACTAGTACAAAGGAAAAACATTTACTCAAATAACCAGAAAGGGCAGCAGGTGATATAAACATGGAACAGATACTATATGAGTTCAGAGGAAGGAGAAATCCCTAATGACTGGAGTGTAGGAAGGTCTCCTGGGAGCATGTCTAAGTTGACGATGAAGTTGAGGACTATTATTTCAATGGAGGTAGAGGATGAGGGTGAGGGGGTAGGAGGAAAGCAGCTCAGATGGAGGGAACTAAAAAGGTACTTCCAGAATTGCAGGTTGTGGGTGAAAAACTTTAGTAGCCCATTAAAAAAAAAAGCAAAGCAAATATATCATTCCATTTATTGATTCGCTCAACAATTAAAGGTGTAGCTCATTAAGAAAGAAAAAGAAAAAGGAAAGCAAATACATCATTCCATTTGTTGATTAGCTCAGCATTTAAGGGTGTAGCTTATTAGAAAAGAAGAGAAAAGAAAAGAAAAGAAAAGAAAAGGCAAAGCAAATATATCATTCCATTTGTTTGCTTCCTGTAACACTACCTCGAGGCAGGGCCTGGTGAGGACCCAGTTTGGTCTAAGGAATAAGGGTGACTGTGCTTTAATAAGGTTGATTTAAGAAAACAACCCATAGATACAGAAGAAAGAAACAGAGAGGAAACAAGATACGGTGTCTGGCACAAATTCAAATCTTCAATGGAGGTAGGAAAGGGGATTGGAGTAGTTAACACATCTAAAAATTATGTCCAAATTGGGAATTACTGGACAGAAAAGAAAGAAATCAGTCATAAGGGTGAGAATACAGATGATTAAACATTTAACACAAAGGTAAAAGGAGAGAAATGGAAAAGTACAGCTTTGGAATCAAGTCTAGTAACCTGTGACACAGTCTGGTATCACATGTACATGTACACACACAGGCATCTGTGACAAATTTTCAAATCATTACAAAAATGAGTTACAGTGAATCATCTATTTCACTTGTGTGTATCAATGTAAGAAACTTCAAGGGCTGCTCTTCAATGGTATCCTGTAACTAACATAATTGGAAGGGGTATATGTGACATGTACCTGTGCATATGGAAAGGTGTAAGAGTATATTATACATAATTACACAGAGTTTTATTATTTTATATGCATATATAGTCATAGACACTCATATATTTCAAAGTACATTATACATCTCACAGACTGTTCTCACTTCTTGTGTATTTGACCCTCACAGCGCCTCCGAGGGCTAAATACTATTATTATTCTGCACATTTTTTTAGATACGGAAACAAACGTAAAGAGATGACATAACTTGCCTAAAGAAATAGAGTCAGATAGTGCTCAAAGCCAAGAAGAACTGTGATTTCAAAACTCGTTGAATCTAGGGATCTTTCTATTACATTTAGAACAGCACGAAGACATCTCGTCTCGTAGTGGGTGCAAGAATGATTAAGGTGGCGTCTCATATATAACACTGCCCTAGATTTATACATCACATTTCTTCCAAAGGGTTTTCAGATATTATCTCATTTGTCTTCCAACAACTCTGAAAGATAAGTAGGGGCAGGCGGGTTCATCTGCATTTCCCAAGATGGATTATCTGAGGCAGGGAAGGGTGAAGTCACAGGGTGCTGCTGAGCTCTGCAGCAATCAGACTAGAATCTGAGTGGCTGTTTCCCTCCCAACTCTCTTTCTACTGATCTGGTTAATAGAATCCCCTGAGTGGCGGTAGTGGGAATAGGGTGTGAGGTTGGAGGGATTCCAGAAAAGAGATACAGCTCAGTTATTTCACTGTTACTCTTTCTAACATCTCTCTCTGGTGCTTTTGCCCACAGGAATATGAGAACAGGTAACATGATCTTAAATGGGATTTTTCCTGTTGCTCCAAATTACTGATAAATGCTTAATGCTAAGAACATAAAGAATCTAAGTACCCCATATACTACGGAGAACTGCAAACAATAAAGGTTTTTCATCTTCAGAGCTTTCTAAGGCAGGTGAAGTAGCTCTACTATCCATAAACACCATTTTAACCTCCTGACTTCCCTTACCTATCTATTAAAAAACATAGGGAAAGGAGAAAGAAAAGAGGTCATCAAGAGCCATAGATTCTTGGCCTCATGGGAAGTAAAATCTCCTCCTTATTTATAAACAAGCTAAATAAGAGGGATCTGAGAGAACCCCTAATAGAGACTAGGATTCTAGCACCTCATTGGTTTCCCTTAGTGCAGGGTATTCCTGATTTCCCTGTATTTATCTAAGCAAAGTTAAAGTAGATTGACAAAAGACCAAAGACGGAGGTGATTTTAGTAGTGTAGCTTGTCCTTCTAGTATTTGGTTCCCATAATCAGGTGGGCATCTTTGAAGAGAACTGGACTGGAACCCCCTTAACCAACACCTCACAGAAAAAGACTTCCAGCCAAGTGAGAGGCCTCAAGTAGAAGGAGGATATGGGGTCCACGAACATGATCACGTTCTAGAGATTGTGCAGAAGGGAGGCCCCCCAACAGAGCCCTCCAACAAGTGCATGAATGCCTGCTATGGGAGAGCCATAGCCTTGGAAGTAGTGGCAATGAACAAAGAGAAAATTACAACAGTTCCAGTCAGGTGAGAGATAACTATTCTTTCTCCTTTTCCTTTCTCCCCTCCTCAGCACACAAGGAAAAGTGAGAGGAAGAAAGTGCTCAAAGGCAGGTCAACCAATCCTGTCCTGAGCTCCCAAGTGAGAACCTGGTAGGACTGGAAAAGCAAGCCAGGTCCCCTCCGGATGGATCCGGGAGCCCTGAGCCTGGCTCATGATGTTGGAAGGGAAAGTTTTGTATTAGAAATGCAATTGGAAATTTCAACCGGTCAGAATTTGAATAATGGGAAATGACTCAAGAGTTACGGTATCTGCCTAGGATGTTGTTAAGGGATCTGGTACCCAGCTGGGAGGAGGAATTTGACACTACACAATAGGGGAGCAAAGACTGGTGAAAAATAAAACCATTTCATGTTTGTTCCCCACTGAGCTGAGTCTTCTCAATCAACTAGACACATACAGATGCAAAAATCAATGGAGACCATGGAGAAGGAAGGGCAGGCTTTAACAGTGAAAGGAGAATATTATGTATGTTTCCCTACAGAGATAATTTACTAGAATAAAAACAACCCATAAGGAATAGGCAGAAGACATACAAAGAAGTGAACATTTGGAGCCCACTATTTCAGTGGAACCTGCAGCTTTCAGACTCCTACTTTTACACTTAGATGTGGGCAGTGCACATTGAGGAATCTAGAGAGGTTTACACTTGACACTATAAGGAACATTTATTTCAGACATGTGGCTACATCAATTAAATGCGATGTGTATTCACAACATTAGTCATTTCACACAGCAGCTCATTATAATGCATGTGCCTTGCAAAAGCAGCCAAGATTCAGTGAGGCATAAAACCACAAAGCATCATTATAGATCATACATCACTATTTTTTTTAAAAATATTAAATTTTTACGATGGTTTTCTTCTCCAAATTACTAATACTCATCAAAAATAATCATTTTCCTCACCTACTCAGGGTAACTTCCACTTGACCTTACATCCTGATTATATAAATTGACCCTATAATTACCTTAATTCAACAATAATTTTTAAAAGTGTCTTTCCATATTATAAAATGACAACTATTTTTGCATAAATATTAAAGAATAAATGGCTCTATAAAATATTATCAGAGGGAGCCATTTCTAATTTAAAAAGAGTCATTAATTAAGTTTCTGCATGAGAATAAGGTAAATCACATAAATGAAAAAGGAGAAATAATGTGCAACATGATTATATAAACGACTGTTTTAATGTTATGTAGGCAGACTGTCACTCAATAATCTATGTGCAGCTTAGTATTATTACTCATGGTATCTGATGCAATAAAAATAAGAGAATTCAGTGTGAATTCAATTCAGTTCAACTGAACAAAGATTTCTTGAACACATTCTATGAGAGATACAATGTGCTGAGGGATTGATGTAGACTCAGAAATGCAAAGATAAACAAAACATAGTCAATAAAGAGGAAAGAGTGGAATAAATGTAAACATCCTGAGATTTAAAGGTATCACCATCAACATAATTCTAGGTAAAAAAAAAAAAAAAAAAATTTATTTCCTTACTGAAGCAAGTTGCATTTGCTGCATCAGTCAAGGCCGAGTAAGAAACAGATGGCACACTCAAAACGGTTTATCTGAAGAGGATTAATAAAAGGAACCTCTTCCAGCAGCGTAGGAGAGTCAAGAAATGCAAGATGGCCCCATGAAGCACCAGGGAATGTAGCCCCAGCAGTTGGTCTCCCCCACCCTAGGGGAAAGAACAAGGAATAGGCCAGAGACTGCATTTACTGAGGACTCACTGAGAGACAGGGCAAGGAGTATTGCCAACGACTAAACAAGGACTCTGGAAGGAGAGAAAAAGCAGTCAATTCTAGAAACCGAGCAAGGGCAGGAGTGGGAAGGGGGGCTGTACATGGTCAGATTTCTCTCTCCTGCTGTGCTCTCAGCTCTAGCAGAGATTCATATTGGCTGGACTCTATGCAAAGCTGAAAGCAGGAGAGCTCAGGTGCTGAGGTAGGTGAGGCCAGAACAGGACAGAGAAGTGTGGAGAATGCCTGTGGTGTGGAGTGGGGCAAGCAGAGGTAGGGCAAACAAAATAACCAGCTTATTTGTTCAAAGGGAATTTAGAATACAGTAAATCATTTTTGTTCATCAATAGTTTGAGGTTTCAAAAACCTGTTTGACATTTAAATGAGATACAACATTGAATATAGAAAAATTCAGAAGTTTAGGAAGAATGTTTTAAAATACTCTAGCCCTCAAAGCATCTGACATCCTGACATGGCCAGTCCACCTCACTAATCATCAATTAAAGAAATAAATGCCAGACATAAGCTTCCTTCTGCCTGGTGCTACTCGAAACACGACAATAGTTCTAAACTTCTTTGGTACAAGAGGCATGTTCTCTTCCCTAATTACCTCCACCTCTCCTTGTATTTGGAGAACAAATTTGTTACATGTTAGGCACTCAACTGACAAATTATTCTACAGACCTTTGGTGAATCAGGAAAACATACAGGAGGAAATATAGAGAGCTAGAAAGATGTAATGGATAATTTAGATTAAGTGAAATATTTATACTAAGAACAAGTGATGATTAAGTGCATTTAGGATTAGGGAAATTAAGTAAATTATTAGGCATGGACGGATTTACCCCAAATAATAACATCGTCACAGCTCTGTTAAGGTAGATCTGGTGGACAGAATGGAAATTTAAGAGCTGTGTAATTGGAGGACCGGGAGACTTTTCTTGATTATTGACACTTGGCTATGAACAGGCCCTTCCCAATAATATGTGGCTTTTGCAATATCATTGAATTGCTTGGAATTGATATCCATAGTCAACTGCTTGTTCTCATTTCTCATGACCCCATTTAAGAGAGGGACTGCATTTTTTATGTAAAGGAAAAAACATGAAGGCTTTGCCAGTGGGAAATGAGCAAGGCCATGGTTCTTTCCATAAATGAGTAGATAACGAAAATAAAGGGGCATAGCATGTTACAGGGCTCTCTTCTGAGTGCACTAGTTGCACTTCTATCTCACAGGAACAAGGAGCATAGAACACACCCCCGGGCATCACGTAAGGATTCTGGCCATGTTGGCTGCCTGACTGCGTCAGTTTATGTCATGAGGCTTGATTCTCTGGGGAGAGTGTGTCTATGATATAACAGGGAGATGCAGAAGAAATAACTACTCTGATACCTGCATATTGGTTACAGATACTAGCTCTTAATTGTTATCTAGGTATATGAAAATAAGAGGAATTTCTTTTAGGTGATTCCATCTAAATAGAAATCATCATAGAAATGCAAAATTCAAATCATACCTGGCCGATTGTATTGCAGGTCTTTATAATTAACAAGGTCTAATAATTAGTTCAGCACAATTTCATAAGTAGCTATGAGTAAGCCAATAATTTACAGTGGTAAAAGATACTATATAAGCACATTCAGAAACAAAAAGAATATTCACAAGGATGTTGAGAAGGTTAGGGGGATAAAACAAAAACAAAAACAAAAACAAAACCCTCTGTTGTTGAATTTTCACTTAGGGATAGTGTCCTTGACCCCTGCAGCATCCTTGTGCTGTGGCAGAGTATCATTCAAAACCATGTTATCTGAAAAGTATGAACGGATGACCTAGAATTCCTTCAGAGAAGGACAAGGGTATGGATGCAATAGATGTGAGTTAAATAAAAACAAAACAAAACAAAAACTTTGGAACAATCCTTAAACCAACAATACTCTTGTTAACACAAGAATTCGTGTCCATGTTTTCTCTCAGGGAAAATGCTGATTGGACAACTAATAATCTTCTGCAACCAACCTTTTCTTTTGAATCTCTGTGAGAAAATTCTGTTTGCAGCATGCTTTTACCAAGATCCCTGGTTTTGATCTCAGTAAATGCTTTAAGTTCTTTTTGTATCACAGGAGATCCCAAGAGGAGATAAGGTGTATTTTTTTTTTTTTCTGATTCCTTATCATAAAAGAATTATCTACATTTGGAATACTTCTAATTTGCTTCCCTAGGATGAACGTCCTGTATCTTTTTACTGATTCACATGTTAGGTTTGTTTGTTCATAGATATGTCTGTATGTATACATGCGGTCATTAAGGGAGGTCTGGTTTGACTCCATTACATTCTTTTTTTCCTCAGCTGTTTCCATCCCCATCCAGAAATGGGAGCTCAATAGCTTTTGTATGAAATTTAAAATAATTTCTCTAAGATTGTTATTTATTTATTTATTTGAGAGAGAGAGAGAGTGAAAGCATGGTGACAGGAGAGGGAGAGGGAGAAGCAGACTCCCTGCTGATCAGGGAGCCAGACACAGGACTCAATCCCAGGACCCTGGGATCATGACCTGAGCAGAAGGCAGACGCTTAACCGACTGAGCCACCAAGGCTTTTGTATGATTTTGTATGATTAATAACTGCATGATTCTTCCTACCTCATTTCAAGTAGCTTAAAGAGGAGTGAACTTTATTTAGCACACAATCCCCTGGAACTTCCTCTGATTCTCAACTCAGGCTTCATGTAAAATTTCTAACAGATATTGTCAAATATTGAAGGGCAGTGATGAAAATAATTGCATATGTGGAACCTTGGTGTGCCAGGAACTCTGCTAAGGGCCCAATATGACTAATTTAATACCCTTAACCTATGAGGAGGGTTCTCTTCCTATCTCCATTTCACAAAAGAGGAAACTGAAGCTTTAGTGATGTTACTTGTGTAAGGTCACACGGTTAGTAACTAGCAGTGTCAGGACTCGAACACAGATCTGCTTGTCATCAGGGCTTGTCTTTTTTAACCTTATGTTCTCCTGCCCCCGATTAACACATAATAACAAATCTCCTCCAGTCACCCTACAGACGCTCAACCCAGGGTTTGAAAATCTACGCCAGGTTCATAGCTCTGTCACTACATAGGGTTAGAGACCTACTCCTGTTTTGGAGTTCTATGTAGTTTATGTGTTTGGCCAGATATCCCAGTATGTTCTCTGGGTTGGAGGGATTATGGTTTGAGTCCTTTATGAATTTAATCCAGGACTAAAGACAGTAAACCATCACAACAGTAAATAGAGGGTTGGAGATAACTGCATGCCAGGCCCATTGATGGACAAGTAAGAAGCCCACCACACTGTATTTCTGTCCCTCTATACCAAAATACCCAAACATACAAAAATCTCACCACTGTATGAAGTAACCCCTCTACTAAGCCATGCTGCCTTTGCAACCACACGAGACAAAGTGGTAGAAAATATTTACAAATAAAAAATAACCCATTCAAACAAAGGTCACTGTCCTTGCTTCTGGAATTAAAACAGTTAATTCTTTTCTCATACATCTTCCAATTAACATTGTAAAATTAAGTTATAATTATATAATGAATGGCTTGGTATCAAGTGATTATTCTCCTCTGTATCTTTTTTTTTTTTTTTAAGATTTATTTATTTTAGAGAGAGAGAGAGAGCACACAGGAGCAGGGAAAGGGACAGAGGGAGAGGAGAGGGAGAGAGAGAATCTTGAGCAGACTCCCCACTGAGAGCAGAGTCTGATGCAGGGCTAGATCTCACAATCCCGAGATCATGACCTGAGCCAAGTCAAGAGTCTAATGCTTAACTGAGCCACCCAGACGCCCCTCTCCTCTGTATCTCTAATTTTTTTAATTTATTTTTATTTTTTTAACTTTTATTTATTTATTTGAGAGAGTGAGCAAGAGCAAGGAGGAGTGGCAGAGGGAGAGGGAGAAGCAGGCTCCCCGCTGAGCAGGGAGCCTGATGTGGGGCTCGATCCCAGGACCCTGGGATCATGACCTGAGCCGAAGGCAGATGCTTAACCTACTGAGCCCCCCAGGTGCCCCTGTCTCTCTAATTTTAAATGTTGACTTAAATTCTGGTGTTTTTTTTTAATTTAATTTTATTATGTTATGTTAATCACCATACGTTACATCATTAGTTTTTGATATAGTGTTCCATGATTCATTGTTTGTGTATAACACCCAGTGCTCCATTCAGTACGTGCCCTCTTTAATACCCACCACCGGGCTAACCCATCCTCCCACCCCCATCCCCTCTAGAACCCTCAGTTTGTTTCTCAGAGTCCATAGTCTCTCATGGTTCATTTTTATTATTTTTTTTTCTAAAGATTTTATTTATTTATTTGACAGAGAGAGACACAGCGAGAGAGGGAACACAAGCAGGGGGAGTGGGAGAGGGAGAAGCAGGGGAGCCCCATGCGGGGCTCGATCCCAGGACCCTGGGATCATGACCTGAGCCGAAGGCAGTCACTTAACAACTGAGCCACCCAGGCGCCCCTCTCATGGTTCATTTTTAATAGTACCATTATCAATTTAAATTCAGTTGGTTTTGGTGTCTCCAAAACCAAATAATGATTTCCTTCTTTTCCAATATTCAACATTTTGGAAAATGATATCTCTATTCCTTCAGTCACAAAATATTAGTAATTAATGTCTTTTTCCTCCATGTTCTGTATAATAATAACTGATGTCTATAAAGCATGTAACCATTTACCAAAAAAAATGTTGTACATATTTATTTGCTCATTCAAAAAAACCCCATAATCTGAGAAAGTGAAATTACAGAGTGGTAAAAGATACCACCCGCAATTCAAAAAGCACACAATCTAGTTTGAATGAAATAATGTGTAAAAACATAAAAACAAAAGCAAGGAATTGCTGAAATGTATGTTTGTACAAATTCTCATTGGATCAGAGAAAATTATGACCTAAATGAATGGAAAAGCACATCAAGGAATGTTTCCCAAGTTGCACAGGAAAAATTGGCAGGGGAGTGTAAGAAGAGAATTGGTGAAAGGAAAAAGAGTGACTACAAAGGAATAGAGACATGATAGGATGTCCAATGATGCAAGAAAAACAAGCCTGCAGGGGAAATATAGGGCTCCAGGTGATTGTAGGAGAGTAAAAAAAAAGAAAAAAAAAAAAGAAGACATTTACTAACGTAATAAGCTGGGGTTGCTTCAAGAAGAGACTTGTATGCTAGGCTAAGGAGCTTAGACATTCTCCATGGGTGATAGTGAGAGAGAAAGGGGGTAAGGGGGAGGGGCCAAAAAGAAGAAAGGATGGAGAGAAGGAGGAAAGGAAGGGAAAAAGAGAAAGGAAAAAGTAGAGGAAATAGTAGAGGATGTCAGCTCCCCTAAGTCAGCACCTAAAATCTCTAGGGGTTACTCTTGTTGAAACACATCTAGATCCTGGTGCTTAAATATCAGCTGAACACTTGGGGTTCTGATTTTTCCCCCTTGTTGTCCACATTCTCAGACAGGTTCATTCCAAGAGACAATAAAACTGCTGAGAATCTCAATTCACATCCTAAGAAGGAGGGCTTCTTCCTCCAATGCTTCTAAGGAAAACACAATCCTGGTAGATAAGGTAATGTCTCATTGCTCCGGTTGAGGTCAAATGCCAGGAAAACTCAAGATGGACCATACTGATATATCAATAGAAATAGACATATTGATTACTTAGACAATATTGCAGTTTACATTCGTTCTCTCATTTATACCTCCTTTCATAAATGAGATGACCTGACCCCAGGTTTAAATGTTCAAGGTCACTGACAGCCAATACTCAAACCCAAGTCTGTTCATCCTCAATGTCCATGTCCCAGATATAAATAAATGCCTTCATCACAGTCAATTACCAGCCTGGGACAGTGTCCAGCAGTATGCTTTGAAAAATTACTCCCTCTCATGAAGCACACTAATCTCTGCACAAGTCCCCATGGAGTTTGTCTGAAGTTCTAAAATCTCTTTTAGATTTTCCTTAAAAATAAATCACCTTGACAAAAGTAGTTCAGACTCTGAATAGATTCCCCAAGTCTTATATCTACATAATAATGCTGTGTATTAACGAAAAGGAAAGATGAAAAATATAATAAAGGCAGCATATATCACTTGGATTTGGTTCTGCAGTGGAAAAGTGTCGAGAGCCCTGGGAGGTATTTCAGGGACAGGCAGGTGTCCCTTCCCAAGTCCTTATTCTGTTTTCCAGTAGGACTTCTGACAGTTGGTAGGAATGTATGCCTCTGACTGAGCAGCTTGACCTATTCTCGAGGACAAAAAGTAAGGTTGACAACATCTTTTCCATTCCAATCATCAGCAAAAGTGTTTCCTCTCCAGGAAACAGTATTAGCTCAGTCTTCTGGTACTGGAAGTGAATACCCGAGTCTCTTTCCAACGCCGAGTCCCACCCCCTTGATAGTACCACAAACAGTATGTCACAAGACGCTTACGTAGATTTTACCTGAATCTTGGCCCTGAACCAAGGACTTACCCTTTGTATCTGCCTACAGATAAATAAATACAAGGGCATGCAGTGCACTTCTCTTCTGGACTTGAAATATAGAGGGTTTTAAACTGAATCATTTATTCTCTTTGCCGAAACAGGGATCAGTCTCAAATAGCTGCAGGCTTTAACAATTACTATTTTGAAAATCTGACACTGTGTTTATGCAGCATAGTGGAAAGAGCTCTGGTTGAAGAGCCAAGACCTGTATGTGTCATAAATTCTATTTTTGCATCTATATTGAATAGATTGGCGCCCTTTCATAAAGCAGAAAGTGTTTGAGAAGATGAATAGAGTAACAACGTCTGACCTTTTAAGGTTCTGAAAGCCTAAGATCGTAAATCTCAAATGCTTAGAGAAAAATACATTTTAGTGAAATTGTTAAAATTGCTCCCCTGGAGATATACATGTAAAAATGTTCTTGTGGTAAAATATAAAAGGTATCTAGACAATAAGTATCAGTTACCATGCTATCGATGGTCATTTAAAATGTAGTGATTAAGAAGAGCACAGGCTGGAGCTAAATGTCCTGGTTCCTAGCCAAGCACTTCTACTTCTAAGCTTTGGATCTCTCTGTGCCTCAGTTTTTTCACCGGGAAGATGGGAGACACTACTAATAGTATCTATCTCCTTGTGTTCTGTGAAGATTAAATGAGCAAATATATGAAGCCTAGAGAACAGTGTGTGATACAGAGTAGTGCTACTAAGGGATTGTTGTTATGATGAGGAGGAGGATGATTACATATAATTACGAAATATAAATAAAACATATTTAAACATAAATACGTAAGGTAAAGAGTCATTTAGGAAACGCTATCTTTTATCATATTCCCAGTTGAGAATCTTGCTGCAGTTATTGTTAAAGCAAGCAAACAAAAATAAAGTAAAACAAAAACATTTCCAAAGTTAGTTATGGTGCTAAAATATAAATATCATCATCATCATCATCATCATCATCATCCTGATAATATTAAAATAGCAGCTGTAGCAACAAGCATTCAGTGAGCAGCTACTGTATGTCAGGCACTGGGCTAGATTTACAACAATCGCCTCATTTCGTGCTTATAACTACCCTACGTCGTATTTATCATTAGCACCATTTCATTGTTTAATGAACTGAAACCCAGAATGATTAAGTGACTGCCCGTGCTTACAGAATTAATAGGTTCTGGAGCTTGGAAATAAGCTCTGGTTGAGATGGGTATAGCTCACAATCTCGAAGACTATTGTTCCAAACAAAGATGCATTTATCATCCTAACATTTTTTTTTCTTATAATTTTTTGCAATGATCTGGATTTCTTAGCAAAACTCATTTGGGTAAACATTTTGGAAGACATAAAGATTTCAAAAAAAAAAAAAAGGACATATAAACCAGAACTGAATGTAATTTCATATATATTCTGTTTCTTGTTCTATCACACAATTGTCTTTTATTATAATTATTTTGGATTCCTGCATCTTGTCAAACTAGTTAAATTAATCTTTTTATTGATATTGTTATAAGCATTAAGAAATGATTAGACAACACTCATGTTCCTTAAGGAAGTCATATTACTGGTGATTTTCATATAACAATTCATTTCCCATCAGAATCTCCAAACACAACAAAAAAATAATTCTCAAGTCTACTTGTTACCCAAATGAGCCAAACATTTCACTATTTCTCACCTGGTAAACTGATCCAAGAAAGGGATTGTAACAAATATACTGCTACAGAGGAAATTTTATAATTAAAAAAATAATAATAATAATTCAGGAATTTCCAGGAAAGGCAAGACCAATTAGCAAGCAATCTCCAGCTCTCTGTTCTGGAGTCTCCCAGTACCCACTACCCCAAAATTCCTGGGGACTCCCACGGTTTGCTTAGGTGGCCTAGATCTCCACAAATGTGTTCCAACTCACACTAAACTAAATCCCTTGCTGTATATTCACTCACACTCCTTTTCTCTTCCTTGCTCTTGCTAGGCAGTATTTATATAGCATCAGCAGTCACTTGTTCCTTAATCCCTTGGACTCTAGCTTTTTCTCAGCACGTATTTTCTGAAAGACTAGTGACCTCCTAATCACTAAATTCAGTAGCCTTTCTTTTTTTTTTTTTAAGATTTTATTTATTTATCCATGAGATAGAGAGAGAGAGACAGGCAGAGGCAGAGGGAGAAGCAGGCTTCCCGCCAAGCAGGGAGCCCAATGTGGGGCTCGATCCCAGGACCCTGGGATCATGACCTGAGCCGAAGGCAGACGCTTAACCGACTGAGCCACCCAGGTGCCCCTTCAGTAGCCTTTCTTCATCTTCCTTAATATCTCTTTAGGTTTAGGCAATACTGACACCCCTCTCCATCTTAAAACTTGCCCCTAATTTGGTTTCTAGGACACTGCACTATCTGGTTCCCTGCATTTTTTTCCCATATTGCTTTTTATCTTTTTTTCCCTTTTTTATTTATGTAACATAAATTTATTCAGGAACAAACAGTGGGTTAGAATTGGGCATACACAAACAAGATGGTCCTTATTCCAGCAGAGAAGAGCTAGACCTATAGCTCTTATCCTACAGCATAATCCTAAAGGATTATGGTACTGGGTGATAAGGCTTTTTTTAAAGATTTTATTTACTTATTTATTTGAGAGAGAGAGAGATCAGGGGAGGGGCAGAGGGAGAGAGAGAGAGAGAATCTCAAGCAGACTCTGCCCTGAGTACAGAGTCCAACGTGGGGCTTGATCTTAAGACCCTGAGATCAGGACCTGAGCCACAATCAAGAGTCGGCCACTCAACCGACTGAGCCACCCAGGCACTCCAAGTGGTAAGTCTTATGTTAGAATCCTGATTCCCAAAGTATGACCAGAGGACCAGCAGCATGTGCATCACCTGGGGACATGTGAGAAATTCAACTTTGTGCTCTCTAGCCCACATCTACCAAAGCAGAAAGCTGAGGTAGTTTTGTTTTGTTTTTTTAACTGTGGTAAAAAAAAAAACCACTAACATAATATTTACCATTGTACCATATTTAAATGTACAGTTCAGTAGTGTTAAGTATATTCACACTGTTGTGAAACAGATCTCGAAAACTTTTTCATCGTGCAAAACTCCACACTCATTAAACAACAGCTTCCCTTTTCCCTCTCTCACCAGCCCTGGTAACTACTATTCTACTTTCTATTTCTATGAATTTGAATTTTTGTTTTTTTAATTTTTTTAAAGATTTTATTTATTTATTTGACAGAGAGAGAGAGAGCGAGAGAGGGAACACAAGCAGGGGAAGTGGGAGAAGGAGAAGCAGGCTTTCCTGCAGAGCAGGGAGCCTGATGTGGTCCTCGATCCCATGACCTGAGCCGAAGGCAGACGCTTAACGAATGAGCCACCCAGGCGCACCTGAATTTGAATGTTTTAGATACCTCCTATATGTGGGATCATACAGAATTTGTCTTTTTGTGACTGGCTTATTTCACATAGCATAATGTCGTCAAGGTTCTCCAGTTATAGCGTTTGGTGGGATTTTTTTCCTTTTTCAAGCTGAACAATATTCTATTATATATAAATGCCACATTTTGTTTATCCACTCATCCACTGATAGACATTTAATTTGCTTTCACCTCCTGGCTATTAAGAACAGTGCTGCTTTGAACATGGGTATGCAAATATCTCTTTGAGATCCTGATTTCAATTTTTTAGAAATTTCTTGGAAACAAGAAACGGGATTACTGGATCATATGGTCATTCTATCTGTAATTTTTTGAAGAACCTCCATACTGTTTCCCATAGCAGTTGCATTGTTTTGCATTTCTACCAAGAGTGCACCAGTGTTCCAATTTCTCCACAACTTAGCCATGGAGAAATAACACCTCTTATTTTCTGTTTGTTTGTTTGTTTTATTTGTTTGTTTGTTTTACAGTAGCCATTCTCACAGGTGAGAGGTTACTTTTCACATTTTCTTTTTAAGATTTATTTATTTTTGAGAGAGAGAGAGAGAGAGAGCACATCTAAGTTGGTGGAGGAGCAGAGGGAGAGAATCTGAAGCAGACTCCCCACTGAGCTCAATGCAGGAATGTGGGTCTCGATCCCACAGCCCATTGGATCATGACCTGAGCCAAAACTAAGAGTCGGATGCTCAACCGGTTGAGCTACCTGTTCTTCAGCTTTTTACTGAAACCTAATCAACTCTCATTCTCCACGTCAGTATTCCCCAAGTTTCTGGCTTTGTTCATTTTCTCCTATTTTTCTTTCTTGATTCTCTCATTTTCAAAGATCACTTCTGTAAGGATGCCTTTCAAATCGTTATTCCAAATCTTGGGGTTATTTGCCTAATTCAAAAGTCATTTCCAAGTTGCTTCTTTTTTGCACATTCCAATATAGAAAGTTTGGAAGAATAGATACTTGCTTTATCAGCTTCCCTTGCTATTACTGAGACCACAGGATACAATTCTAGTCAATAAGGTACAAGAAGGAGTCTGGGTCAGAGTTGCTTTCCTAATGTAAAAGGGAAAGAATCTGATGATATTACACCTTTCCCATTTGCTGTGTGAGAAAAAAAAAAAAATAAGGAATAATTATTTAAGCTACTATTAGGCAGAGGTTTCTAGACAATATAGATCTTGTCACTTTCCCTTAATTCCATGTTCCTATTTCCAAATGCTTGCTTAGTAATTTCCACATGGATATCCCATCAGCCTGTCAAATTCATCATAACAAAAATCAAATTTATATAAATAAGCCTGTGTATTCATCATCTCTTTATGCTTTCTTAAAACATGCAATCTTTAACAGAATAAGTATAAAAATATTTAAGTGAATTAGTAAGTTGTGATACAACTAAACATGGTATAGCAAGTAATCTGAAGGAACTTCTAATTAGAGGAAATAGCATTAAAATATATAGCTCTTCCTCTTACTTGGCTATTTTTATCTTGACATTATCAGCATCCTAGGATAAGATCTCATGATGACTTGACAACATGGCTTAGCTCCTCTTGGATGTCAGTCCTTCAACACTGAAGACTTGCTCAGCTAACCTAAGACAGGCACCAGATAATACTGTTTTGCATCATCAAACTCAAATACGGTGGTCACAGCTACTATACAGCAAACTAAGGTACGCTTATACAAATAGAAATGAACAATCATAATGCCATCAGGGCATTTTAGCACCTGTACTCAGGTACACTGATGCCACGAGCAAGATGCTTTATCCAAGGCAGTTACTCTTGATATCCACAGTGTCTTCATACTTTCAAAAAGTAAATTCCCCTTTTTTCCTTTACTGAAGGTCTACTTACAGAGAAATTCACCACATTTACAGATGTGCTTATCCTTAGCAGTGATTGAAAGTCATCATCAAACTCAAATTATTGGAGGAGGAGCATGATGGCAGAGGAGTAGGAGACCTAAATTTTGTCTGGTCCCAGGAATTCAGCTAGATAGGTATCAAACCATTCTGAACACCTACGAACTCAACAGGAGATCAAAGAAAAGAATAGCAGCAACTCTCTGAACAGAAAAGCGACCACTTTCTGGAAGGTCTCTTCTGATTTGTTTAGTGTATATTTTTCTGGGGTTGTTGTCACCCTTTTAGCATTTTTCTCTCTCATTCATCTGTTCTCCTCTGGACAAAATGACAAGACGGAAAAACTCACCTCAAAAAAAAGAACAAGAGGCAGTACCGACGGCCAGGGACCTAATCAATACAGACATTAGTAAGATGTCAGAACTAGAGTTCAGAATGACAATTATAAAGATACTAGCTGGGCTTGAAAAAAGCATGGAAGATACTAGAGAAAACTTTTCTGGAGAAATAAAAGAACTAAAATCTAACCAAATTGAAATAAAAAAGGCTATTAATGAGGTGCAATCAAAAATGGAGGCTCTATGAAATAAGTCAATCAGAGAAAGACATATACCATATGATCTCACTGATATGAGGAATTCTTAATCTCAGGAAACAAACTGAGGGTTGCTGGAGTGGTGAGGGGTGGGAGGGATGAGGTGGCTGGGTGATAGACACTGGGGAGGGTATGTGCTATGGTGAGCACTGTGAATTCTGTAAGACTGTTGAATCAAGACCTGTACCTCTGAAACAAATAATACATTATATGTTAAAAAAAGAAGAAGAAGAAGAAGATAGCAGTAAGGGAAAAATGAAGGGGGGGAATCAGAGGGAGAGATGAACCATGAGAGACTATGGACTCTGAGAAACAAACTGAGAGTTCTAGAGGGGAGGGGGGTGGGGGGATGGGTTAGCCTGGTGATGGGTACTAAGGAGGGCACGTACTGAATGGAGCACTGGGTGTTATGCACAAACAATGAATCATGGAACACTATATTTAAAACTAATAATGTAATGTACGGGGATTAACATAACAATAAAAAAACTAAACAAAAAACACAATGAATCATGGAACGCTACATCAAAAACTAATGATGTAACGTATGGTGATTAACATAACATAATAAAATTTAAAAAAATGGAGGCTCCAACTGCTAGGATAAATGAGGCAGAAGAGAAAATTAGTGATATAGAAGACCAAATGATGGAGAATAAAGAGGTTGAGAGAAACAGAGATAAACAACTACTGGATCACGGGGCAGAATTTGAGAGATAAGTGATACCATAAGATGAGACAAT
The DNA here is from genome assembly GCF_964656455.1 of Halichoerus grypus. Lineage (NCBI taxonomy): Eukaryota > Metazoa > Chordata > Mammalia > Carnivora > Phocidae > Halichoerus > Halichoerus grypus. The sequence goes on from NC_135714.1 coordinate 121,578,820, forward strand.
ATTAGAATAATTGGGATCCCAGAAGAAGAAGAAAGCGAGAGAGGGGCAGAACGTGTATTGGAGCAAATTATAGCAGAGAACTTCCCTAATTTGGGGAAGGAAACAGGCATCAAAACCCAGGAGGCACAGAGAACCCCCCTCAAAATCAATAAAAATAGGTTAACACCCCAACATCTAAAAGTAAAAACTTACGAGTCTCAGAAGCAAAGAGAAAATCCTGAAAGCAGCTCAGGACAAGAGGTTTGTAACCTACAGTGGTAGAAATATTAGATTGACAACGGACCTATCTACAGAGACCTGGCAGGCCAGAAAGGACTGGCATAATATATTTAGAGCACTAAATGAGAAAAATATGCAGCCAAGAATACTATATCCAGCTAGGCTGTCATTGAAAATAGAAGGAGAGATAAAAAGCTTCCAGGACAAACAAAAACTAAAGGAATTTGCAAACATGAAACCAGCCCTACAAGAAATATTGAAAGGGGTCCTCTGAGCAAAGAGGGAGCCTAAAAGTAACATAGACCAGAAAGGAACACAGACAATATACAGTAACAGTCACCTTACAGGCAATACAATGGCACTAAATTCATATCTTTCAATAGTTACCCTGAATGTAAATGGGCTAAGTGCCCGAATCAAAAGACACAGGGTATCAGACTGGATAAAAACAGAAGACCCATTGATATGCTGTCTGCAGGAGACTCATTTTAGATCCAAAGACACCTCCAGATTGAAAGTGAGGGGGTGGAAAACCATTTACCATGCTAATGGACACCAAAAGAAAGCTGGGGTGGCAATCCTTATATCAGACAAATTAGATTTTAAACCAAAGACTGTAATAAGACATGAGGAAGGACACTATATCCTACTTAAAGGGTCTATCCAACAAGAAGATCTAACAATTGTAAATATCTATGCCCCTAACATGGGAGCAGCCAATTATATAAGCCAACTAATAACAAAATAAAAGAAATACATTGACAACAATACAATAATAGTAGGGGACTTTAACACCCCCCTCACTGAAATGGACAGATCATCTAAGCAAAAGATCAACAAGGAAATAAACACTTTAAATGACACACTGGACCAAATGGACTTCACAGATCTATTCAGAACATTCCATCCCAAAGCAACAGAATACACATTCTTCTCTAGTGCCCATGGAATATTCTCCATATTAGATCACACCCTAGGTCATAAATCAGGTCTCAACTGGTACCAAAAGACTGGTATCATTCCCTGCATATTTTCAGACCACAGTGCTTTGAAACTAGAACTCAATCACAAGAGGAAAGTCGGAAAGAACTCAAATCCATGGAGGCTAAAGAGCATCCTACTAAAGAATGAATGGGTCAACCAGGAAATTAAAGAAGAATTAAAAAAATTCATGGAAACCAATGAAAATGAAAACACAACTGTGCAAAATCTTTGGAATGCAGCAAAGGCGGTCCTAAGAGGAAAGTATATAGCAATACAAGCCTTTCTCAAGAAATGAGAAAGGTCTCAAGTACACAACCTAACCCTACACCTAAAGGAGCTGGAGAAAGAACAGCAAATAAAGCCTAAACCCAGCAGGAGAAGACAAATAATAAAGATCAGAGCAGAAATCAATGAAATAGAAACCAAAAGAACAGTAGAACAGATCGACGAAACTAGGAGCTGGTTCCTTGAAAGAATTAATAAGACTGATAAGCCCCTGGCCAGACTTATCAAAAAGAAACAAGAAATGACCCAAATGAATAAAATCATGAATGAAAGAGGAGAGATCACAATCAACACCAAAGAAATACAAACAATTATAAGAACATATTATGAGCAACTATGTGCCAGCAAATTAGATAATCTGGAAGAAATGGATGCATTCCTAGAGATGTATCAGCTACCAAAACTGAACCAGGAAGAAATAGAAAACCTGAACAGACCTATAACCACTAAGGAAATTAAAGCAGTAATCAAAAATCTCCCAACAAACAAGAGCCCAGGACCAGATGGCTTCCCAGGGGAATTCTACCAAACATTTAAAGAAAAATTAATACCTATTCTTCTGAAACTGTTCCAAAAAATAGAAATGGAAGGAAAACTTCCAAACTCGTTTTGAGGCCACCATTACTTTGATCCCAAAACCAGACAAAGACCCCATCAAAAAGGAGAATTACAGACCAATATCCCTGATGAACATGGATGCAAAAATTCTCACCAAAATACTAGCCAATAGGATCTAACAGTACATTAAAAGGATTATTCATCACGACTATGTGGGATTTATCCCTGGGCTGCAAGGTTGGTTCAACATCTGCAAATCAATCAACGTGATACAATACATTAATAAAAGAAAGAACAAGAACCACAGGATCCTCTCAATAGATGCAGAAAAAGCATTTGACAAAGTACAGCATCCTTTCTTGACTAAAACTCTTCAGAGTGTAGGGATAGAGGGTACATACCTCAATATCATAAAAGCCATCTACAAAAAACCCACAGCAAATATCATTCTCAATGGGGAAAAACTGAGAGCTTTTCCCCTAAGGTCAGGAACAAGGCAGGGATGTCCACTATCACCAATGCTATTCAACATAGTACTAGAAGTCCTAGCCACGGCAATCAGACAACAAAAAGAAATCAAATGCATCCAAATAGGCAAAGAAGTCAAACTCTCACTCTTTGCAGATGACATACTTTATGTGGAAAACCCAAAATACTCCATCCCAAAACTGCTAGAACTCATCCAGGAATTCAGTAAAGTGGCAGGTTATAAAATCAATGCACAGAAATCAGTTACATTTATATATACCAAGAAGACAGAAGAAAAAGAAATTAAGGAGTCGATCCCATTTACAATTGCACCCAAAACCAAAAGATACTTAGGAATAAATCTAACCAAAGAGGCAAAGAATCTGTACTCAGAAAACTATAAAATACTCATGAAAGAAATTGAGGAAGACACAAAGAAATGGAAAAACGTTCTATGCTCATGGATGGGAAGAACAAATATTGTGAAGATGTCAATGCTACCTAGAGCAATCTACACATTCAATGCAATCCCCATCAAAATATCATCCACTTTTTTCAAAGAAATGGAACAAATAATCCTAAAATTTGTTTGGAACCAGAAAAGACCCCAAATAGCCAGAGGAATGTTGAAAAAGAAAAGCAAAGCTGGCGGCATTACAATTCCGGACTTCAAGCTCTATCACAAAGCTGTCATCATCAAGACAGTATGGTACTGGCACAAAAACAGATACATAGATCAATGGAACAGAATAGAGAGCCCAGAAATGGACCCTCAACTCTATGGTCAACTAATCTTCGACAAAGCAGGAAAGAATGTCCAATGGAAAAAAGACAGTCTCTTCAACAAATGGTGTTGGGAAAATTGGACAGGCACATGCAGAAGAATAAAACTGGACCATTTCCTTACACCACACACAAAAATAGCCTCAAAATGGTTGAAAGACCTAAATGTGAGACAGGCGTCCATCAAAATCCTAGAGAAGAACACAGGCAACAATCATCTTTGACATCAGCCGCAGCAACTTCTTCCTAGAAACATTGCCAAAGGCAAGGGAAGCAAGGGCAAAAATGAACTATTGGGATTCCATCAAGATAAAAAGCTTTTGCACAGCGAAGGAAACAGTCAACAAAACCAAAAGACCACCGACAGAATGGGAGAAGATATTTGCAAGTGACATATTAGATAAAGGGCTAGTATCCAAAATCTATAAAGAACTTATCAAGCTCAACACCCAAAGAACAAATAATCCAATCAAGAAATGGGCAGAAGACATGAACAGACATTTTTCCAAAGAAGACATCCAAATGGCCAACAGACACATGAAAAAGTGCTCAACATTGCTCGGCATCAGGGAAATCCAAATCGAAACCTCAATGAGATACCACCTCACGCCAGTCAGAATGGCTAAAATTAACAAGTCAGGAAACGACAGATGTTGGTGAGGATGCAGAGCAAGGGGAACCCTCCTACACTGTTGTTGGGAATGCAAGCTTGTGCAGCTACTCTGGAAAATAGTATGGAGGTTCCTCAAAAAGTTGAAAATAGAGCTACCATATGACACAGCAATTGCACTACTGGGTATTTACCCCAAAGATACAAATGTAGGGATCCGAAGGGGTACATGCACCCCAATGTTTATAGCAGCAATGTCTACAATAGCCAAACTATGGAAAGAGCCAAGACGTCCATCGACAGATGAATGGATAAAGAAGAAGTGGTATATATATACAATGGAATATTATGCAGCCATCAAAAAAAAAACCCCACAAGATCTTGCCATTTGCAATGATGTGGATGGAACTAGAGGGTATTATGCTAAGCGAAATAAGTCAATCAGAGAAAGACATGTATCATATGATCTCACTGATACGAGGAATTCTTAATCTCAGGAAACAACTGAAGGTTGCTGGAGTGGTAGGGGGTGGGAGGGATGGGGTGGCTGGGTGATAGACATTGGGGAGGGTGTGCTATGGTGAGCGCTGTGAATTGTGTAAGACTGATGAATCACAGTCCTGTACCTCTGAAACAAATAATACATTATATGTTAAAAAAAAAGAAAAGAAAATAGTAGGAAGGGAAAAATGAAGGGGGGGAAATCGGAGAGGGAGACAAACCATGAGAGACTATGGACTCTGAGAAATAAACTGAGAGTTCTAGAGGGGAGGGGGGTGGGGGGATGGGTTAGCCTGGTGATGGGTATTAAAGAGGGCACGTACTGCATGGAGCACTGGGTGTTATATGCAAAGAATGAATCATGGAACACTACATCAAAATCTAATGATGTAATGTATGGTGATTAACACAAAATAATAAAAACCCTCAAATTATTAAGAGAGTTAGGGACCTTAATATTATTCCTGAGAAACTTCCTTAGTTTCTTAGACTTAGATTCTCGTGATTTCAGTGTGACCCTCAGCAAATTGTTTAAATTTACTTTCCAGGTCCCTGACACAACAGGGCCCTGTGTAACACAACAGGGTCCCTAGGAAGATCAAATGTGATACTGTATGGACGAATTCTTTGTAATTGAGATTTTATGTCATTTATTTGGTCTTTACTTTCTGTGATGTCCCAAAAAGAATTAGCACGGTTATAAAGGATGAAGTGATATGTGTAGCTAGGATAAAGTAAAATAATCCTCTTCTTTAATCTGCCATCCAGTAACACCACTTGTAGTTTGGTCTGATGTTTAATTAATAAATAACACTCAAAACTTTCCTTCTATCTTTGATGTTTCTGAGAGTCTAAATGGTTAAACTATTTTCTTTAGAGGAAAAAAAAACCTTTTTTTCACAATTTTTAGGTGGCTGTGGCCTCAGAAGTTCTTCAAACGATCTCATCTAGTTAAGCATTCATGAATTTCATGAGGTCAGGCTAGAGAAGAAACATTCTGCTAATCTTTGGTCTAACAAATGTCATTAGAAGGAAAATGAAGTAAGTTTGTGAAGAAGGTAGAAAAGAATTCTTTATTCGCTGCTTTTTACTTTCTGCTCCATCTAAGGTCAAAGAATCCTATAAAAGCCTGTCATTTTAGGCAGTTTGAATGATGTCTCAAAAATCAAACTGGATGATGACTCAGAGTTGGAAGAATGAAAAAGAGAGACAAGGTGATTCGGTGGTCAGCCCATCAGGTATAAGTATGATTTGGAAAGTGAATCTTAAAGAAGAGGGTTTTTTTTCCTCTCATATTCTTTTTCGCAGTGGTTTCAGAAGACAGATCTCTAGGGGCACGGCTATTTGTAACTCAAGTTAGAACGAGAATCAGGTATCAAAATGACTGCAATGGAAAATGCGGGCATGCCTTTGCAGTAATCATCTTTTTCAGTTTTTCTCCCTTTTGGAAAGACACACTCAGGAAATGAATGTTGGAGTATCACACTGCAGAGTGTCAGATTAATAAAATGCTAAAATAACAACAGAGAAAATAGATTCTTATTCATTGCTGTTGATACGTTTCAACCTGAAACATGGCTGGTGCACAGCATAGGTCTGCACCCAGCCACAAATCACCAGACAAGAACATCCGGGATATCCAGACCAATCAGTTCACTGGAAACATGGTCAACCTTGGGGAGTCTGATACCATGAAACCGCTAATCCTTCTCTTGGAATTATACCAATGTCACTCAGGAAAGAATGTCCTGAGTACAAGAATAATATCTGAATAATATCTGCAATAAGTGATGACGATATTTGTATTTCTACTACAGTTTTATTTTCCAAAGCACTTTTACATGCGTTAGTCTCTTTTCATTCCAGTAGTAGACAGACCAGGACATTATCATCATTTTAGAGCTGGGAAACTGAGCCCCCAAATGGGTAACTTGTCTAAAGTCGCACAACTAAGTAGCAGATCTGAGATTAGAGCTTCCAGTTCTTAACTTTATTACGTTCTTTGCTCTCAATGTGGCATCCCAATTGAGAAGGAATCCTTGCGGGGTCAAAGAGTTATATTCTTTTTAAAAAATATTTATTTATTTTAGAAAGAGAGACCACGCAAGCAGGGGTGGGGAGGGGCAGAGGGAGAAGGAGAGAGAGAATCTCAAGCAGACTCCCCTCTGAGTGCACAGCCCCCCACAGGGCTCAATCCCTGCATTTTCCCATAATAGCATTCAGAAATCTTGTTTTTATATCCACTGCTGGGGTTTTCAGATGCATCCTATGGTTTATTGCAACAGTTCATCTCCAGTTTGGCATGGTCTTTTTTCAGATACTTCTTCAGATTGCAAGTTCAAGGTCAAGGAAGCTACTGCTCAGGGAAAGCATGTACTGCACATGGATGCTGGAGAAAGCAGAATGGAGAAGGCACTGAAGCAGAATCTGAAAGATATGCTTCTGCCTTTAAACCTACACTAACTGGAAAGATTCTCCTTCCAGAGAGAGAAAAATTTCTCTGAATACTAACATCGCCGTAAGGGTATTTTTGGCTTTTTTTTTTTTTTTTTTGCAACAAATGAACTTGATCCTGGAATTTAAAGTTTAAACCCTTACTTAATGTTTAAAGCCTTATATTACTCAATGTACATATTCATATTTAAAACCATGTGTATATGTATGTGTGAATACACATGCAGCTGTCTAGGGTTTCCGTCATGAGGCCTCCCTTTCTTTGAGGCTCTGAGGCCCCAGCCAGCTACTATGTACATTTCACTATGCCTCAACTTAAATTCAGGAATGAAAAACAAAGCTGTAACATATACTTCAAATGTTCTTTTTTTTTTTTTTTTTTTAAAGATTTTATTTATTTGACAGAGAGAGACACAGCGAGAGAGGGAACACAAGCAGGGGGAATGGGGGAGGGAGAAGCAGGCTTCCTGTGGAGCAGGAACCTGTCCTGGGGCTCGATCCGAGGACCTTGGGATCATGACCTGAGCTGAAGGCAGACGCTTAACAACTGAGCCACCCAGGCGCCCCTACTTCAAATGTTCTGAATTAGGGGCCGGCTGCAGTTTGAGGTGGGTGAGCTCTTGTTGATATCCAATTAAGATTTTTCTTGGGAAAATGCTTTCAGACATTTTAAACCACCAATATGCCTATCAGTGTCCTTTTCATAAAACCAAAATAGCAATTTAAAAAAAATCGGAATAATATTTAAAATTGTAAATATCCCTACAGATCCCATATCTGATTAAACAAATATGCATAGTGCCTTCCGAAGACTGCTTTCTCTATCATGGTTAAAAACTACCACCCAAGTTTGTACGTAAGACCAATAATTGCGTGAATTCACACATCGAATTCCTCAGGACATGATATAAGGAACAGCGGCCAACTCAACATTTAGCTCCAACCTCAATGAGCACATCTTAAAAGACAGCTTGACTTAATGTCGTGAAACCGAAGTAACCTGGCTCGTGGCAACACGAGAAGAAAATCTTTGTGATGTGGAAACAGATGTCCCTTAACACTTTTCAGGATGTGACATCACCTTCTGCCTTGGTGTACACGACTCCTCTCAGTAAGTTTAAAAATAATTTTCACGTGAATTTAAACACCAGCCTGAACTTAGTTGTAATTATCATTCCATTCAGATGGCTCCAAGGAAAGCCTGTTTCTTCAGAATTTCCTTTTGCTCCCGCGGCGCATGTATAAACTTATGGTAATGAAAAGCTATTCCTAGCTGAAGCAGTCTAACCTTTTAAATTGCTAGTCTCTGCTCCTTTCTCATCAGAAGAAATGTTTTGGCAACACGTCACATTTCAGCTTTGCAAAACCCAGAGAGAAGGGGAAGCCGAAGCCACACACGCGTCCTCCGTGCCCACGTCGGTCTGTTTCTGGGAGGGCCCTCGTCCGACAGGGCGCTCCCCGAGCTTCCGCCCGCACAGCAGCTGTGCCAAGACGGAGGCTGCTTGAGCCAGACGGGGCCGGCCGGCCACTAAAGGCCGGGACACCCAACAAATGGTAACACCTGCGGGATACCTGAAAACTGTGGCAACGAGGGAAATAAACTGAAGCAGAAATAGCTCAGCTCAGGGTCCAAATTAGACTCACAAATCGCAGGTAGAAAGATAAATGCTCCTAGATCGACTTTGAAGCATAATTCATTGTACAGCTTACTGTCTATAATGTAGCATGGGAAGATGGTGCGTCCCCCTGAGACTGCAGATCCTAGAGTCCCCTACGAGTGCCCCCCCGCAATTGTTTCGGGGAGTTCCCAGGGGGCTTCATCAAGTGTTGCAGATGATTGCCATTCTCCTCCTCTTCTGCTCTGACCGGGCTCAGTGATGTTCTCAGCTGCTGCCTCCATTCCGTACAGGTGAGCCCCTGACAGTGGGTCCTTCCCATCTCCCCAGGCACTGAAGCCCCTGCCCTGTGCCCACCAGTCCTCCTCCAGGCGGCCACTTGTTTGTGGCAGTTCCCTTTCATCCAGGACCACCCGCAGACCCCCTGCACTGAATCGTCATGACGCAAAAGTAACACTCCTCTTAGGACAACATATTTTGTGTAAAAGTAATGGGAATGACAGTCATTTTTTAAAGTTACATTTTATTTTATTAAAAATCAGGAAATCTTTCAGGAAATCCATTGACATGACTGTTTCATCACTATTATTTTATTTCATGCTCTCCGTTTTCTCTTCTTTTTACTCTGCCCTCATTATCCACACCCCTCCTCCCCCACCCAATCCACTGCCTTCATCCTCCTACATTTTCTATATACTCAGGACAGTGATCCACAAGTGTATATTTCTTAAATACAAAAACAACACACACACATATATGAAGGCATTTTTCATTAGGTTTTTTTTTTAATGAAATTATATTACTCACCATTTTTGGCATTTGCTGTTCTCAATTACGCAGTCCCTCCTGAATCTTCCAAGTCTGCTTTTAGAGCTCCCGTTAATTACAACCACTTTTTCTAAGGCTTCATAATATCCCTAGTTTGGACACACCAGAATTTATTCACACATTCCACTACTGATAGCCATTCCCCTGTTTCCAGTTTTTCACTATTTGAGCAATGCTCAAATATCCTTTTCCATACATCCTCAAGTACAAGTGTTTTACTTCTAAGAGGTTAATACCCAGGAATAACGTTGCTAAATCAAAATGTACACTTACTTTCCATTTTAATAAATGCCGGCAGATTGTTTTTTTTAAGTTGCAAATTTTCACATTAAATCAGCAGTGCATGACAGTACACTTTTTCCCACATCCCTGCCAGCAATGGTCTTTAATTTTTTTTGTCAGTCTATTTGTAAATTGATGATCACATTACTATCTTAATTTTGTGTCTCCAAGAAAATATAGTTAGAACATTTTTTAATGCTTCTTGGTCAGTTGAATTTATTTTTCTGAGGACTACCTCTTCAAATGCCCTTTTCTAAACTTGGAAGAACTTTTTAAATAATATAGGGATTAATCCACCAATCTTTGACTTGCATATAATTTTCCATATCTACTTTTTCTCTCTTGTTTATGCCATATATTTTTTCTCATGTAAAATGTGTAGATTTCCATATGGTCAAATGCCAACCTATCTGGATTCCCATTCTTAAGAAAAACTTCCCTACCTCCTGCTTCTAGATTGTACAATCTTTTAAGCTATCTTATAAGAGCTTTAATACAATTTAGTTTCTATATTTAATTAATCTACCAAAAATGTATTTTTATACATAAAATATGACATGACTGTACTATCATTTACATCCAGATGGACAGTATTTAACCAGTACTTTTTATATTAAGCCCCGTTCTTTTTTTTTTTTTTTTAAAGATTTTATTTATTTATTTGAGAGAGAGAGAATGAGAGAGAGAGAACACACGAGAGGGGATAGGGTCAGAGGACGAAGCAGACTCCCTGCCGAGCAGGGAGCCCGATGCGGGACTCGATCCAGGGACTCCAGGATCATGACCTGAGCTGAAGGCAGTCGCTTAACCAACTGAGCCACCCAGGCGCCCCAAGCCCCGTTCTTTTTACCTGCTGAGTTAAACCATCTCATAGAGTTAATCACCATGTATCCTGGAATGTGGTCTTGGATTTGATATTCTGTCTCACTTCTCTATTTGTCCATTCCTATGATCAAACCATACAGATTTGACTGCAGTAGCTTTATGTTTTGTTTTGATGCCTGATCAGGTAAATCTTACTATTTTTAAAAATGTCCTTGGCTATTTTTGGATATTGATTTAATAAAGTAAATTTTAAGATCATTTTATCCAATCCCCCAAATCCCTCTCCATAAGAATACTTATGCTATTTCATTTGAAATTATATTAAATTTATAAATTGAATTTAGATCAATTTTTGTTTTACAGTAATTATAATTTTTTTCTTTTTTTTTTAAGATTTTATTTATTTATTTGACAGAGAGAGAGATTCACAGCAGGAGAGGGAACACAGAGGGAGTGGGGGATGGAGAAGCAGGCTTCCCGCTGAGCAGGGAGCCCGATGCGGGGCTCAATCCCAGGACCCTGGGATCATGACCTAAGCCGAAGGCAGACACTTAAGGACTGAGCCACCCAGGTGCCCCTATAATTTTTTCTAACACAAGTTTTCCTATTGGCAAAGATCTTATTTTATAGTCTTCAATAAGATTTTATACTTTTCTATGTAATTTATGCTATAAAACAAGGAAGCTATTGATTTTTAAATATATTGATCTTATAACCAACCAACTTACCAAATCATATTTGGTCTTTATCTAAAGTCTCTTGGGCTTTCTATATTTTAATCATATCAATAGAGAAATAGTTTTGCTTTTCTGCCTTCCAAATTTTATATAAGTAATATAACTTTCTCATTTCATTTTCTACAGCCTCCAAGAAAATGTTGAATAATAATGATGAGAGTGGTTAATTTGGTGTCTAGTTGAAATGACTTTAGCATTTCATTGTTTAGAACATTTATATTATCTTATTAGGATAGATTTTTGTTATATAATATAATCTATTTTTTATTAGATGTGGCCACTAGATTTACTAAAGAAGTCTTTAGCATCCATTGACAGAATCAAATGAGTTTTCTCCTTTAGTTATTAATAAAATGGATCATGTTGATAGACATATTGATATTGAACCATTTTTGCTTTTCAGATCATATTTTTCTTTTTCCACACAGATGAACTCTACTGAATAGTATTTCAATTATAATTTATGTACCTTTGTTTTTAATTGAAATTTGGTTATTGCTTTTTAAAAAAAAAAAAAATTCATCAGATTTGGGTATTAAAGTGCTCCCTATTTATGTAGGCTGTATTCTTAGGTGAAACCTAACTGCCTAAATTTCTACTCCCTTGTGATGAGAGATCAGAGAGCTTCCTAAAACTTCTGGGCAACACCCATCAAATGAGATTTATATAGACATGACTAAATTCCAGTTTGTGGACTCAACTCGTTCAAACTAGAGTTACCCTGCAACTCTCCCAACCACCCTTCCCAGTGATATCTCATGATTCTTAAAAATAAAAGGGCTCACTGCCCAAAAACTTACAAAAGTAAAAACTTAAAAGCCATTCTTAAATATTCAGTGGAGGTAGGACTCAGTCGAATAAGAGTCCATTAGGAAACACAGGGTAAATTATGTTCCTCTATGTTTGTGATTAACATTAATTAAGTTTCCCAGCTTTGAAAAGAGAATGGAAAGTGGCCCTACCTCATCATTTCTATTTTAATTGGAAAAAAGGCATATTAATTCTAGGTATTATTGTGTTGTTGTTGTTGTTGTTTTAAACTAGGTTAAACAATGTTTCTAAAACTCACACATTCATAGACAGCCAAGTGCGAAAATACTCAAAGTACAGTTTTGCTGATCTCCATGAAATAAGGATGTGGGTACTTCACAGTCAAACAGCCACTCTGCTAAGGCCAAAAGATTTTGTAAGAAACATACTTTGCATCATGAGTCAATTCATTTTCTTATTTCACTGTCAAATAGCCAGTCTTTCTCCCTGCCAACATCATTATTTTCTTATGGAAAGTTAGGAGGTATTGAATAGTCTTTCCTCTATTGTGGGAGCCCAAACAAAAACAAAGACAAAAAACGAACAAAAGCCCTGGACAGATGATAGAGAGGGAGTACTGTGCAAATGCAGACAGTAGCAGAGAGAGAGAAAGGGAAAAACAGTGTAAAGAGCAGCAAGGACTGTAATGCACTTGATACGTGGATGACAGAGGAGGGGAAAAAGGTAGAGATGGAAATGCTAATATATAGAGAGTAGCATAAGTGCTAAAGGAAAGAAATTTGTAGCACTTCTGCTTCTGGTTAAGATGCAAAAACTTGCAAGAGAGACTGTCACCCTTAAGGAACACTAAGAAGTCAGAGACACTACCAAATCAGAGTTTTTGCTAAACCCATCAGAAAACTGAGGGTGTCAAGCAACCAAAATGAAATGAAATCCAGGGAATGACAGACCCTTCCTGGAGGAAGAAATGCCCATGGTCCGTATTATTCCTGGCTGAGCAGCAGCAGGGGAGGACATTCCATAGAAACCAGCTGGACTTGCAATAAACTTTTAATGAGCACATGTTACCTGGCATGAGAGATCTGAATCCTGAGGAGCCCTAGCCATAGCATGGGTCTTGCCCATTCACCTACTCCTTCCCACTGAAAGTCACATACTGAAGGAGGACATTTCAATGTGCAGGAGAGCTGAGAGATTCACCAAGGAGCTGCACGGGGCTTTCTCCAATGTGAGGCAGAAGAGCAGAGGTTGATCTCCCCATGCGCTAGGCTGAAGCTTGAGAAAGAGGTGAGATTGCTGCATAGTGAAAATATTGCTCCAGGAATCCAAGGTTGGTTTAACTTACAGAGACAATTAATGTAATTCACTCCATTAACAGAGTAAGTAAGAAGAACATTTGAGCATCTCAATATATACCAAAAAAGTCATTTGACTAAATTCAACATGATTCATGATAAAAAAAAAAACCTCACAGGAAATTGGGGATAGAGGGAAATTCCTCCATCTGATAAAAGACATCTCTGAAAAGCCTACAGTTAAGATCAAATTTAATGGTGAAATACTGAACACTTCCACCTTAAATCTGGAAACAAAACGAGAATTTCCACTCTTACCACTTCTATCAATATTGTACTGAAAGTCCTATTGCACCGAGCTAGTGCAATAAGGAAAGATAAAATGCACTTTGACTGGAAAAGGAAACATAAAAATCTTTCATTATTCACAGATAACATAATCATATGTTTACAAACCCCTATGGAGTCTTAAAAAGTGTTTTAGGACTAACATGTGAATTTAGCAAGACTGCAGGATACAAGGTCAATACACAAAAAGTAACTGTATTTCTATCTACTAACAAACAGGAATTTAAAACTATATTTTTAAAAATCCCTCGTACGTTAGCATGAAAAACTATCAAAAATACCTGTCTTAAAATGTATTATGACCACACACAAAGGATCTGAACACAAATACATTGCTGATAAAATTTAAATACCTAAGTAAGTGGAATGATATGCCTACCATATTTATAGATCAACAGACTCAATATTGTTAAGATGTCCAGTCTCTCCAAATTGATCTACAGATTTAACACGATTCCAATCCAAATCCCAACGGGCTTTTTGAAGAAATCGACAAGTGATTCTCAAACTTATGTGGAAAAACTAAGGCTCTTAGAATAGGCAAAACCAAAACCTTGATAAAAAAACAAAGCTGGCAAAGATAGAGGACTTAAATCACCTATTTCAGGATTTACTATAAAGCTACAATAGTCATGTGGTCATGAAGCTAGACAAAGTGATCAATGGAACAGAACAGATCATCGAGAAATAGACCTGCATCTATCCGTAGACCATTGAATTTCTAGTCAAGGCACCTACTGAATTTAGTGAAGAAAAAAGTATTTTTGACAAATAGTGCTGCAATAACTAGATTATCTACATAGGGGAAAATAACTTTGATTCCTATCTTATTCATAAATGTAAAGGCTAGAACAATAAAACATTTTGAAGGAAGACCCTGGAGAATATTCTCATGACCCAAAGCATAATCATCTTTGGGGGCACAAAAAGCACTAATGAAAAGATTGATAAACTGAACTTACTCAGAATTTAAAGTCTCTGAACAACAAAATACATCATTAAGGAAATTATAAGGCAAGCCAAAGGGAAGAGAGGGGACCTGTAACACATATATCCTTTTTTTTGGTAACACATATATTCATAAAAGCACTTACATCCACATATATGAAAAGTTCTTATAAATTAACAATAAAAAAAACCCCACTTTTTAAAAAGAAAAAAGTCTTGAGCAGAAACGTCATTTAAAAAAAAAAGAGGGGTCCTTGGGTAGCTCAGTCAGTTAAGCGTCTGACTTCAGCTCAGGTCATGATCTCAGGGTCCTGGGATCCAGCCCTGCATTGGCTCCTCGCTCAATGGGGAATCTGCTTGTCCCTCTGCCCCTCCCCCTCTCATTTTCTCTCTCTCTCTCAAATAAATAAATAAAATCTTAAAAAAAAAAGATAGATGAATGGCCAATAAGCACAGGAAAAAGGGCTTAACAGAATTAGTCATCAGGAAAATGCAAATTAAGACCCAGTAAGATAACCACTTCATACCCACTAGAATGCTAAATGAAAAAGATTGACAATATCATCATTGGTGGAGTTAATTGGAACTCTCACACAGAAGTAAGAGTAGGAGAATAAAGTCATACAATAACTTTGAAGAACCGTTGGCAGTTTCTAAAACAGTTAAACCTGCATCTATCTGCCCTATGACTTAACAATTTTAACTCCTCAGTATTTACCTCCCAAAATAAAAAATATCCACACAAATACTTGTACTCGAATATTCACAGACACTTAGTTCATTGTTGTCAAAAGCTGTAAGTTATTAAATGTAGAGAAATGTAAATAAGAGAATGAATAAACAAACTGTGGTATCACTGCAACATAATACCATTCAGTAATAATACCATTCAGCAACATATATGAACCTCAAAAATATGTTGAGCAAAAGATACCAGGCACAAGGGAACACATATTATATGATTTTATTCACATACATTTCAACAAGCAAAACAAATCCATGTTGTTATATATGGAAAAGTGGTTGCCTCAGAGTATGTGGGGTGGCAATTGACCAGAATGGGGCACAAAAGAACTTTCTGGAATGATGGAAATGTTCTATATCTTGCGTCGGGTAGAGGTTATGTGGCCATATGCAACTATCAAACTCATTGAACTGAACACTTTAGATCTGTCCATTTTGTTATATGTAAATTATGCCTCAATAAAATATAAATATGCCTTTGTAAATATATACTATTCATCAACAGATAGAAAGGAAGTGAAATTATTTGTGAAGGGCAGCAACATCTTAGAACCCTGAACTACTTCTATACGGAATTGGTAACTCCCCTTGCAAATTATGTTACAATAGAGACCAGAGCATTACAAAAGGCAAAGTGAACCAACAAGTTGAGAGGACCATGCAGTACACACAAAAGGAAAGGGCCAGGTGGACAAAAGCAAAAGTCTAAGGCATAAACTTAACCATTTCACAACAGGTAATAACAGCTACCTTTTCATTAATATTAGTTGGCCACTTCATAAAACTTATTCAGACATTTGCAATTAGTTATACATGCTTAATCTAAGCGCTTAAAAATTTGGGGTATGTTTTTTCCCCTATACTGGCATACCGACATTTTTTTTTTCTCAATCAATTTTGAAGATCCAACTGAAGGATATTTTTTTAATATCATTTTTTTAAAGATTTTATTTATTTATTTGAGAGAGAGCGAATGAGAGACAGATAGCAAGAGAGGGAAGAGGGTCAGAGGGAGAAGCAGACCCCCCGCTGAGCAGGGAGCCCGATGTGGGACTCGATCCCGGGACTCCAGGATCATGACCCGAGCCGAAGGCAGTCGCTCAACCAACTGAGCCACCCAGGCACCCCAACTGAAGAATATTTTTAAAGCATCAGCTGAAGTAAAAATACCACCATGCGTAAGTGAAAATGAGGGTAATCCTAACAATATATGTACTCTGGAGAAAAGAAACGATTTTTGACTTGGCCTACTTAAGTTTTCAGAATCTCAGTTTCTTCACCTTTAAAATGGGCAAGGTAATACCTCCCTCAATGAATTTTTTGGAGAGTAAAGAAAAAACCATGTATAACAAATTTAAACACAGTGCTTGGTATGTGCTTAGTGATCGATAGTATCAGTTTCTTTTCCTAATCAGCTGTACTGTATCTTCTACAAAGAGAAGGCAAGCTTACAGAATTTGTATCTCAACAAGTATAATTAGACCTAACCTTCTAAGAAGTTAGTGTAGAAAATCAAAGCAAGTCAGAGTATACCAAATGTAAATGATTTTCTTTTCCATAGAAAAACACAAAAAACTGGACACTTCCATGTAGGGAATTGTGCTAGAAATAAACTGCCTCGGACATAATAACTCACATAATGTAATAAATTTACATCCAATCTTGATAAGGTCACTTTTTTCTGAAAGGTACAAATGGAGAGTTGCTAGTAACTGGCAGTAAAAAATATCACCTGAGAAATGTTCCGTATCTACTGGACACAGGACTCTGTCCTATAAATGAACATCTAACAAGTTGAGGATACAGCAAACATTTATTTACTCTAAGAACAAATGAAGCAATGTGTACTCCTGCAAAATAGACAGAAATTCAAATTTCTACCATGAGCAAAGCCAATTTTGTGACCTAATTATATGTTTGCAGATTGATGGCTATCCTCAGTGTGGTGTTGAAAGAGCTTCTTCAGTATCTTCCAAGACACCAGTTGCATGGGAGGAAGGGAAAAAGACAAAGTTTGATGGTGATGTTCTTCTCCTATGTAAATTTCACCTTCTTCTGAGTTTTTTCTGTAACATATGAAAGACCCATAGTCCCAGCTTGATTCCCTAGGGCTGAACACTGTGAGCTATGTGCTAAAAGCAATTGTGTCTATGTTGTTTCATTTTCCAGGAAGTTTAAAATAGAGCACACAACCAGTATATATCCAGAAGATACCAGCTCCACTGTCTGAACTTGGGCTCTCCCATCCTAGCCATGGGCTTCAATTTCAAGCTTTGAAGTCCCCACCAAACAGCTGGATGTTAGAGCCGCACATTCTGAGAAAACAGATCATTTTCTCATGATGAGGAAAATAGTAAAAAGGTCACTCCAATTTTAATAATGACCCTGTCACCCACCGTACCCCACCTCCCCACCTGCCAAGCATTATCTATCCATCTGCCACAGTGCAAGACTTACTGCAGTGAATGAGGAGGATGAAGGATGTAGTAGGAGGAAACAACAGTCATTCTGAATGGACAGACTCTTCTCCTTGGTTACAATGATTAATTGCATTTCTGCTGAAGTTACTAAGTAAGATAATCAATCTTAGGTCCAATGTTTAGAGGAATACAAGAACAACAACCAGTTACATATTAGCAGTATCAAGGGCACAGATGAAAGGTTATCATTTCTCTTTAAAAATATCTAATATTAATAGGTATGTAAATGAATATGAAATGGCAAAGTAACACATTTATTTGACTGATGAAATCCCAGTAATGATAAATTCAATAGGAAAGGGCAAGCAACTTAGTCATCTGACTCAACTCATTAGTTTTCAGTCAGTAGAAAAATCTCGTTGTTCTGGGTCAGCCTAACATGATCAATGCTTTGCTAGGATCAAATATTTAAACTACTTTTAAATACATGCACATAATTCATTAATTTTCTAAAACACATATACATATTCTCATTTCTTAGGCCTTAAAAGTACTATGATCTTAATTTTTTTAGGTTGTTAAGTGCTCACAATTATAAACTGTACTTGAAAACCACTTCCTGCTTTCCCTTCCCCCCTCCCCGCCCCCAACCCAAAGAAAATCTTAAGAAATGAGAGAACAAGGGCCAGGATAAAGACTGTATGTCCATGGGGACTATTAGCATATTAATAAACTGTGTTTCTATTTACACTTCCATCACCAGGGCTAATTGTTAGTTATTTTAAGGAAGAGTTTATGCCTTAATTAACAGCTCTTAGTAAATGAAAGCTGGCTGCATCTCTTAAGTATGCTCAAATTTCACAAGTCTTATTTCATAGCAGGGATTCAGGTTCATCCAATACTTTTATGTGATGACACCTCTGATGAAGGAAGGAAGTCTTTAATAGACCTTAAATAAGTAGCTTTCAGAATAGAAGCCAATAAAAAGCATAATTAATGAGTAAGCTAATTATCTATCTGTAAATCATTAACATCCATGCACATTTTAAATGAGGGAGAGTAAAGGGGATAGAAACATCTTAGGTATTTCATATTTCTAACTCTGACATTTCTTTTTTTTTTTTTTTTAAGATGTTATTTATTTATTTGACAGAGAGAGACACAGCGAGAGAGGGAACACAAGCAGGGGGAGTGGGAGAGGGAGAAGCAGGCTTCCCACGGAGCAGGGAGCCCGACGCAGGGCTCGATCCCAGGACCCTGGGATCATGACCTGAGCTGAAGGTAGACGCTTAACAACTGAGCTACCCAGGCACCCCATAACTCTGACATTTCTAAGGACTTCACAAACTCAAGAGTTTAGGGGAAACATTCATTTCTGTAAGTGTTCTTAGACCTCTGCCCTTGCCATATTCTGTCCTGTCTATGCTTTGGGATTGCTGGGGGAATTGAATTTGATCGTGTGCTTGGAGGAACAGAAAATCCCACAGTTCACATCATCCTAATCATTTCTCTGCTTACTACTCCCCTGCACAGTTGCATCACCTCCTCCCATTATCTATTTGAACCATAACCTTACATGAGGGTGGAGTTTAAAGTGACGTTTTCCCCAGATGAGGTATGGGTGATTCTCTGTGTCCAGCAGCACCGCTTAGCTTCAACAGAAACTCTACTGGAACCTAAAGGCCTCCCTGCCTTCAAAGTGTTCCCTGGCATGTGCCTCACTATGGATCATCAACACTGCCGTAGCTTCCCTGCCTTGAAAACGGACAGGAGAGATTTGAAGGAGAGGGCCCCTTTTAAGCCATCCCCTTCCCAGCACCTACCCAACAGCATTCTCTTCTGTCCAGGAATTTTAAGAATGGCCTCTAGAGATAGTGCCTAGGTCCTTGACTATCTAACCAGGCAGTCTGATGCAGGGAGAAGAAAAGTCAGACCCTGTAGGAAGACTGAAGAATTTAGGACAAAAGCCCACGGGGGCTTTACATAACCTCCACGCAAGGAGGCCGATTAAAACGTGTGGCTAGTGCTTCTCGTTACCCCCTCTGTTTGCTTTGGTGCCAAGAACAACTTCAGGAAAATAGAGGGAGTATCTCTCTACACAGTCTTGTCCAGAATAAACAGTGAAAGTAGAGCACTTTATCAACCTCCTGTTTTAGAATAATTACAATATCTAGAAAGTTTTAAAACAGTATATAAAGTTCATCTCTTCCACTTGCCTTATGCCCACACTATGACTCCTTCAGCAACTCCTTAAAACAACCACAGAAAGGTAAACCAAGAAATCAAGCCAGCCTTCCTGAGAAAGAGAAAAATCTGTTCTGAAAGCTTTTGCTCCTCACCAATTGCCAAATGAATTGGGCATGGAGGGGTGGGGGTGGGGATCCTCAGCAAACTATAAACATAAGACAAGCATAAACACAGTATAAACACCCTCTTTGAAAAATGCCAGTTATATCCAAACCCAATGGTTTGGAAAAGCATAACTCCTTCCCCTCCCCCCCCCCCAAAAAAGAGAAATATGTACAAGTACTTACAGTGTCATGAGACTTATCCTTGACATCATAGACTGTTAGCTTTATTTTGGTCTCCTCATAGATGGGATACTCAGATGGGAATGTGACACCAGTCAAAAACAGCGGGTCTCTTGTTCCCTGTAACAGCACAAGCAGACCACTTTGATTCAATAAAGCAGCAACTGCAGTTGGCAGCATGCAGGGACACATGAGAATGCAGAAAGTGTGTCTGAGTCTGTTTGTTTTTCTAGGAAATAGTTCTATTGGAAAAGCGATGTGAATTGCCGAATGATGCTCGTGGGCGACAGCAAGGCCCAGAGCCCCAAATACTGATAGAGCTGCTGATAGTAAATGGCACTGCAACAGTGTCAGAACTGCTAATACTCTGGAAAAACAATTTATTTTCATTATATGCAGAATCCTTAATTAGGGTCAGTTGTCAGTCCATTAAGAATAGATTTAATGGATTTAACCTAAAATTCACGCAAATGATCTAAGATATTGACTGATCAAATTAAAATGAAGCTATTTGCTCATCAAGTACCATTTACTTCCTTTCTGTAATGATTTGATTGAAAGCCATGCTCTGATAATGTCCATTTGTTTTCAGGTGTTCAGCTGTGTTTTTTCTCAGACCGATTTGAAAACTAATGAAAGAAACTAAATATGATGGATTTGGGGCTATAAAATTACTAGCGTAGGATGCAGTGCACAGGATATTTCAATGCCTCAGATTTCATTTTGAGAGAGCTGACATCCAACACTAAATTTTACATCTATATTTAAATATGAATATCGCCAAATATTATTGAGATGTTTGCTAGAATTTAGTAAACCAGGTGTCTATGAGTTTCTGGAAGCCCAAGTTATTTAGTCATTCATTCTTTCTCCTTTTCTTCAACAAATACTACTTTTTGTTCAGCACTGTGTTAGACACTTTGGAAAAACAGTCAATAAAACAGCCCAAAACAGCTATGTATGTTCAAACATAAACAACTGAAGTGTGTCAAAATCATTTCTTTTAAGTTTTGGCAATATTTTAAGAATAAACTGGGACAAACTTGAAATTTTTTTTTCATAGAAATGAACAATTTTACAATTTTAGTCAAGTTTTCGCTATATGAACGGACTATTTTTGTTATTTCAACTACAGCATTAACTACAAATTATACCAGCATTGGAACCTAAAGTTTCCAAAGGGCAGATTCAAGGCTACATGCAGGATCTGGGTCATTCCCATTAGAGAAATGAGTTGAGTTCAGTCTGAATCATTTATTCCAGCAGCCAAGCACAGGGCAGCACTGAGCAAACCGGGTGTCTAGGGTAGGCTGCTTAGTTCCCTACAGAGAAATTCCCCGGTCAAAACAGACAGGGCTTACAAATCTGAAAAAAAGCATGCAAAGCTAAGGAGTTTAAAGCACACTTTCTGTAGTCCCAGATGTTCCGTATTTCTCATTCACTAAGTGCGTGAAATATGTGTGATGAGAACAAAATAATCAAAAGGGAAACACTTCCTCTTTTGAATCTGATCCAATACAATAACAAGTTTCCTCCCGACACATTTTGAATGTTATATTAGTAACAATAAATGTAAATAGGAAATCTCTCATCTGATGAGTAATGTAACACCCTTTAGCTAGAAACATTACAGTTTTTCAAATTAATCACCTACCTTTCTTTGAAAAACACGGTACTTTAAAAAGACACACACAAATAGCAAAGAATATAAAGTTTCCATGGGCAGCCTGAAGAACACAGGAAAAAATGAAAAGTGCAAAAACACTTAACTTCTCTGGGGGCACTTTAGGACTCTCTTTTATTCCTCCCAAATAAGTATTCATTCCATTTAATTTTTTAAAAATGTGTATTTTTTTCTCTACTTGGTGATCTATTTAAGGATTCAAAGTGAGATTTTTTTTTTCCTATTTACTAAAGAAAATAAGGTCTCTTATGAAAAAGGCAAGCTCTCCTCTCATCTGTTTATTTTGGTAAGTTAGCAATGCATGCTTTAATAACCTCAGGTATGCTTTCCTAAATGACACAGGACAGTAACACAGCATAGCTACAGGCCATGGACTAACTTATTTCAGCTGTTTGCTCAAATCCAGAGAGAGGCTGAGAAGGCGACAGCAGGGCAGAGGAAGGCAGGCACACAGCACGCTCACTCACCTCCACAATTTCCGTGCTTGAGTATCTTGTCAGACCCTGCTCCGCGGGGTGGATTACTGAGATCTGCACCAGTGTATTCAGCTTCCGATCACGAACGGGAGCCACAAGATCCTTGCATGCTGGCAATGACAGAGGAAAGAGAAAGAAAAGAAACTAACACGGTGTCTCAGGGAAAACTTCTGTCCCGAGTTGGAAGTAAACTTAGCGACTGCGCTGAATGAAATCTCCCGGGACTCAGACTGATTTTTACAGAGGAAGTCCCTTGGAAGTACCTTACAGAAATAGGAAGTCACGTGCTGCGGAGCTGAACTGAGGGTTCATTTCCACTGACCGCATTTGCCGCTCCTGCTAGTCTCGACCGACCTCCCTGGGATCCCAGCTCTAACAGGCGACTGTGCACACACAGCTCAGGGACTTGAGGGACTTTAATTAGTCATTAAACCCTGGGCTTTAATTCACACCTAGGCAAAGTAAGCTGAGCTGGGCTATATCCGGGAAACTTTATGCTGTTCCTTATTGACATTGGCGGGAGTAGTTCAAATGTACCGATGCACCCTTCCTTGGTCCTTACCAATCTATTGGATACGATCAAACACAGCGACAGAAACTGGGACGAGGGGCTACCCTACCAAAGCAGCACACAAGCCACAGGCGAGCGGCAGAGGAAGAAGATGAGGGGTTAGAAAAGCCCTCTGTCTGGGATTCCAGCCAAGTCTGGGAGGGAGAAGTGTGGAATAAGAATGGGTTAATTCTTGCCCTGGGGCCACAAATGTAGGAACTTTCCCTTGAGACACCAGGCTCATATTACAGACGCTCTGCACCATACCATATTTACTTGAATATTTTCTCCTCCCACATATCATTCCCACAATTTGGGGGAAAAAATCCAAAAATATATTCCTTTTCAGCATGTCTCAACACCTCTTCTCCCCTGGCTTTGAAATAATAGTTTTACTACCTGCAGTTGGATGGCTAAGTCTGATGCAAAGTGTCCTCACCAGAGGGGGTTCAAGTTTATGCTCAGCTGGTGGCTTAAGGCAGCCTGGGGGAACCAGGGATCTAGATCCCAGGTGAGAGTGTGCGGGCTCTGTATCACCATCCTTACCCCACACTTCTGACTGCTTCAGTAAGGGACAGAAGGACAGTTGCATTTAAGCTATGTTCTGCCACTGCAGCAATTTACAGCACCTTCATCCACTGGGACAGAGGTACTACGGCTTAAATCGGAAACTTGAAAGCAAAGGAAATTTTAAATCTAATTATCACCTTTCAGTGGCTTACAGATCATCTCATTTATAGAAGCAGAATGGGATAGAGGAAAATGCAGGAGCTTTGGAATCAAACAGTTCTGTTTTTTTGCTTAGTTCTATTAGCTAGGCAATGCTGGGCAAATTTTTTACCTTCTGAACTCTTCTTGCCAGACTTTGAGATCCTTTTATTCCTGTATGTCATGATTTGTTCCTTATTTAAACCACCTCTATTTAAATGCCTCTGTCAATACAGGAGAGCTTAGGAAAGCATGTGTGGAAAATATAATAGCTACAGTTTATTTAGCCCTCCCTATTTTTGAGGCATTTTGCTAATTATATTTTGATTTCTCAAAACAGAACTTTGAATTATTATTTCAGTTTTACATATTAAGAACTAGAGGCTTAGGAATAGTAAGCACTCACATTTCCATTAGTAAAACCCTGGTGGCTTGTTTACATCATTCCTCATTAGCTCCATTTCTTTTCTTGACATACTGAATTCCTCTCCCGCACAACGGCATCTCTCTTTGGAAGACCCACTGCCATGATTCTTTATTGTCTGACTCAAGAGATCTACAGTTTTAGGAAATACTGATGCAAGGTTTCAATGTCAACATATCTCCGGAAGGAAAAAAAAAAAGCTAGATTTAGACTTTACTGTTCTTTGGTGGTTACTTTGATCATTTCCTCTACTTGCCTTTTGAATGTGTTTAACTTCATCACTCATTTGCTTGCTTCTCTGTTCAGAGTGTACAGCTTTCTCTCCACTTACTGATATTGACTGTATCTGTCCCTGGATTTTAAAGCTGGAGTTTATTTGCCTCAAACACATGCATCTTGCCCTCTTCCTTGGTTGTAGCCTCATCTCTACCTGATGAGCTTATGACACCTTTGCTCAAAATAAGTTACTCCTTTTCAGATTTCTTATCAGGCTTGATTGTGGGCTGTGGTTACTTCCCAGAAGTGAGCAGCTATTCTCCATTTTATCAGTGAAACTCTCAGACTCACTCCTAATAAAAACGGAAAATCTTCATTAAACTGAAATGTTCTGTCCAACCCAATTTACAGATATCGCAATACTGAAGAAGTAAAAACAGCAATAATGACACTTCGTATTTCTCTATATTCTGTATCTAAAAACAGCACAGAAAACAAAAACTAAACTCCTATCTTGGGCAGTACATATCTCTTTTCTTCCCAACAGCCCAGAGGATTTTCTGTTCCCTCATGCTTACGCAGTAAGATATCATGTAAAGATTCTGAGATCATTCAGGATTCCTCAGCTGTATTCCTACATTCCTTGTTTTTTAGTTATGTGATGTTAAGTCACAAACTCTTGGACACTCAATTTCTTCATCTGTTTACCTGTCCCTTAGGGTGGAGTTGAGAAAGACATTAGCCCCTTTTTATTAATGGATTTTCTATGAAAAACAAAATTTACCAGTATCATTATACTAATATTTTTATTATTATTTTAAAGATTTTTATTTATTTATTTATTTATTTATTTATTTATTTATTTATTTGAGAGAGAGAGAACACATGAGAGGGGGGAGGGTCAGAGGGAGAAGCAGACTCCCCCCTGAACAGGGAGCCCGATGCGGGACTCAATCCCGGGACTCCAGGATCATGACCTGAGCCGAAGGCAGTTGTTTAACCAACTGAGCCACCCAGGTGCCCTTCACTATATTAAATTTACCAATGTTAATATCAACACTTACCAATATTTAGTGTTTTATTATTCTGTAAAATGTTTTTTATTGACTCAGTCATAGTCAGGTAACTCCTTAAACACTGTCACCAGGTCCAATATTTCTTGGTAAATACCAAACCAGTGCATGAGTCATTGCATTTCATATAGTGAAACCCATACACACCACGGATCTATACATACTGAAACTGTCCCATTGGAGGGGTGATAAATGATGAGTGATTGGATTGCTTCATGGCGATATTACTCATTTGATCGCTATAGTCTAACCTGCATAAGAATTATTTGGTAGCCAATAAAGAAGCCTGAAAACTCTATTTCTCAGTCTTCCAACCATACTTGCCACTGCCCATTATCCAAACAAAACTCTGCTCTGCATAAATGGCCTTCTTCAACTCATAAGACTAAAAGCGCACTTTGGGTTTTGCTTCTGTTGTTTTGTTTTATTCATTTAGGAATTTCTTGAATTAAATGGGCAGTTAATAAAAGCCTCTCTGCAGTCATTCTATCTATCTATCTATCTATCTATCTATCTATCTATCTATCTATCTATCATCTATCTATATATATATATATTTTAATTTTTATTGCTGCCTTTTTACTGGTTTTGTTTTGGACTAAGCTATTTAAAAAAAATGTTCCCAAAGTCCAGAAGAATTTACATATACAAGATGCTGACAGGTTGGGATTCAAATGTGCTTGTGTCCACTGAATAGACTGTTTTATTTTTTACTGAAAAGGGAAAAAGTTAGCAATATAGAAGTAATGAGTATTTTTTTAAAAAGCTATAATTTGAAACTTTTATTTAAAAAAATAAAAGAGCTCTGAGCTGCTATTTTTTTTCTGTTAACTTTTCTGGAGTAACTAGCAACATGAGGGTTCACCTTCTATTGCCAATGCTTTGATGAGATGCCCACCGGCATCCCCAGCACAGATTCATACAGGAGCCAGACAGCTCTCACTCCATGGAAGGGAATGCTCGCTATAAGTGCAAGAATAAAAATAAATAAAGCTTCAATACCTCGGGGGGAGGTCTAGGCATTGAGCAAACTGGAAAGCTTATGCTATGTTACCAGAGGGGACCTCTATTCAAATTCATTGCCCGAAGAAATGAAAGCCCACCGTGGCTTGATTTGAGGATTTGTCCAGGGCTTGAAATTCCAGTCACTGTGTAGGCTAAAGCTGTAAGAACCACACAACATACCTCTGTGACTAGATCTGGCCTAAGGACCAGAAGTTTCTAACCTCTGCTCGAGATGCTCCAAGCTACTACTTGGAGTCTTAGGAAGATAGCACAGATCATCTTTTGCTCTTGTAGTTCTACTATATGAGGGTCCAGGAGCTAAGGGGCAGGGTCTGCAGCGTTCTTGTTAAGTTAAATATTCTCTCTACCCAGAAATACTGTTTTCATAAAATATCAGTTTTTGCTTCATCCAGCCATCATTTCTAAATCATGTCAAGTCTCTTGAGTCCACACAGCCTTGTCAGCATTCTAGCCCACTTTGGCTGGAAGCCTCGAACTGTCTCCATACTCTGCTATCAGAGAGTTCAGTCCCAGCAATAATCATCAGAAGCAGAACACAACTGTTCATTCAGGTGCCTTCAAATTCAGCAGCACTGGCCAAATCCTAACGTTCTAGGACCTTCATTGGATATGGAGTGTGCGAATTAGCAAAGATGTAGGCCATAGGCTTTCACAAGAGCAGAGGCAGGAGCTGCGGGGGTGCTGTGAATTCACAGTTGACTCTAAGCAGCTCTCTCTTTCTCCTAAGGACTCTTTCTTCTTTGAAGTCAGGTCATTTTTCTTGCCTCACTCCATTTCATTTCTCTTCTTGCCATTCAGTGTTAGTGGCATCTAACAAAGTTTATCCTCTTTCCTCCAGAACAAAGCAATGGCCACAAGCAAAGGAGACGGGGGCAGGGGACTTTGACAAGAATTTTCACATCTCTATTTTCTGTTCTTACATTAGCAAAAAGAAAGTTAGGCTTAGAGGAGAAACCACACAGTATAGCATAAAGAACATAGAGGAATGGCTTTTTCACTCAAGATAACACTGTATTTGAAACCTGGATCCAGCCTAAGGGGTTATGTGACTTTGTATAAATTACCTCTTCGAGTCACTATATTTTAATCTTTAGAATGAACGTAAAAGGACATATTTCATAGATTTGTTATAAAGATTATATGAAGCAATCTACTTAGAATGCTAGGCACATGTTATTATTAACGTTAATATGAATATAGTTATGGCTCGGCACAAAAATGGATTTTATCTCTCCAATATTCTTATGGTAGTTATATGCTTAACATGGTCCAGGTTGGTCCTAATTTTGTGTAACCTTCTGATTTTTCAGTAAAAGCATTTTATTAAATTTATAGCTGTGATTTTTGGGGGTGGGTATTTTCTTGTTTTCATATAGATAAATAAAAATGTTTTAAAACCTTTTACTGGATTATTTGTTAATTTCAGAAATCATAGGTATCATTAATATGTTTCCTTCTATGGAATCAGATGTGTATGCTTACACTTGTTAACTTTACCTCTGACTAGGCACTTCCAAAGAAGAAGCCAAAAATAACAGAAGCTTATTTTCTGTCTGCCCGGCAGATGAGCTGCATGTAAATAGTCAACTCAACCTATGAGCAGGGGTTTAGCTGAGGGGTTAGTGTTCCTTTATACAGAGAGTGGTGCTCACAGGGAGGCATTATTTTAACACCTGAGATGTCCCAACGGGTTATGGAAAGACTTGCTCCTCTGCTCTGTATACTTCCTTCATCAAAAAGGAAGACTGCAAATGCTAATAAGTTGTCTTTTTCTTGCAATTGAAAATAAATGTTATATCTAGAACCCAATATAGCCTGATGGAAGCATACCTCCTCCTTTGATGAAATCTTACCTCTTGTACCCTCTATGGACTCTTCATAGTGAAAATGGAAGAGATATATCCATGCCCCTCAAGGGCAAAAAAGGCCAGGGCACTGAGGATGGGGGATTTTGAATGAAAAAGCAGCCTTATACAAACAGGGCTTTAGGGAAATAACCATCTGGCTTCGAGGCTCCCTCAACAGCACCATTCTTATCTTACCATGGCTGAGAGGATCAGCCACTTCCCCAAGGCTGTCGGAAAGACTCTTGCAGCCTAGAATACAGTTTTTTTACTTCTCAAATTCTTTTTGTTTGGTCAGGTTTCTTATAAATGTCACATATATATCTTTCTCCTTGTACTCCAGAAAATTAGATGCCACTAATGAACTGATAAGCCAATTTGGGTTATGTTTCCAGTCTAATAAATTACTGTACTCCGTTAAATGGTTTCACAGTTACCATCCTATACCAGTGATTAAATCGAGATTACACAAATTTACAACATACATTTAAAAATGTAACACTTAAGCCGAATAGCCCCTCTTTCTAATTGCTTTGCCAGTATAGCATGTATAATATGCTTTCCTGTATTTAGTCTCTTCTTCCTTTCTGTTCTTTATTCTTCCTTTCTCTCCAGAATTTTAAGACAACGATTTTTTGAAGCCTAGGCTGCTAATCTCTACAGTTCAGATCCCCTGAGTGGGTTCAGAGGACAATACTGCTTCGTTCCCAGGGCACTGCATTCCATGATAATTCAGTTGTGTGCAGTAAAATGGCAGAATACAGAGTGTCCCTGCTTCATATTAATATCCACAGAATGAGATTTTCCTAAGTAATTGGGAATACTCTATTCACTTTTAAATATTTTCTGAAGGCTGCTTCTTAGAAAAATGTGGCTCGATATCATACTGACTGATTTATGGCCATTAATGTATACATTCTATGAGCATTCAGTATTCTCTGTAGAATCTTTAAGAGTCTTTAATTCATTGAGTCTAGCATTACATCTTGCCATGCCTGTTCATTTTAGCATATTTTCACCTAATCAAGGCTACTTTCTGTAATTTTTCTCATCTGGCATTTTCCCTTTGTGTTCTCTTTTCTGCCATCTCAAATTTCCTCTCTAACGTATGTTTCTCTCATCATTCTGAAAGATGAGGTCATTGAAGTCATCACTGTATATTTATAAGATGTGGGACTATTAGGGTCAGGAATATA
The DNA here is from genome assembly GCF_964656455.1 of Halichoerus grypus. Classification (NCBI taxonomy): domain Eukaryota; kingdom Metazoa; phylum Chordata; class Mammalia; order Carnivora; family Phocidae; genus Halichoerus; species Halichoerus grypus. The sequence continues at coordinate 121,608,224 of NC_135714.1, forward strand.
TCTCTCTTAACCCACCACAGCTTTTCCTTCAATTAAACAACTGTTTTTAAGTCCTCATAGGGATAAAACAAAAACGTGTTATTTCCCCCTTAACTGTTGTGTGGGAGATTTTAATTAACACATACTTCCCTCAAGAGTATGTGAACCATGCATAACTGCCAACGTAAGCAATATTTGTTGGAAAAATAAAAAATACATAAAAGTTGGCATAAAAAGATTAGAATGTTTGGAATTCTTTCTCTTTTCCTTTTTTGGTTTTATTTGGTCTTTTAAGGCAATGAACTTAAAAAAAAAAAAAAGTCCCAAATTCAAAATCAGGGCCTGACTTTTCAAGGAGGATAAATACTCCTCCATAACATGAACCAACAGTATTAATTTTAGGTTTTTAGAAAGTCAGGGGGAAATAAGCAACTCAGTGTTTAAGGTTGAAAGATAAGATATAAATCCAAGAGGAGCCTGGGTGGCTCAGTCAGTTAAGGTCTGCCTTTGGCTTAGGTCATGATCTCAGGGTCTTGGGATCAAGCCCAGCCTTGGGCTCCCTGCTCCATAGGGAGTCTGCTTCTCCCTCTCCCTCTGCTCCTCCCCCTGCTTGTGCTCACTCTCGCTCTTTCTCTTAAATAAATAAAAATCTTAAAAAAAAAAAAAACCCAAGAAATCATCACACACACACACACACACACACACACACACACACAAGAAGGAAAGCCATCCTAATGCAAGAATTTTTTAGACAAACTGAAATAATGCTATATTTTTTGCTCCTATATTACAACAATAAAATGCTAATATCATACAAATTTTAAGGTTGTTCTCATTTAAGATAATATGTGAAGCATGCAAAGAAGATGGGGGTTGGGGGGCAGGAAACAAAATGTACTGTATACCTACGATGTGTCAGGTTGCATTGGGCTTAAACTTTGCTTGTGTTAGCGCATGTCCAGAACAATAATGTGCCTGTTGCTACCTCATTGTTCCACTAAATTCCATCTGTCTCTCTCTTTTTTTTTTTTTACTAGTCAGTCAGATTTGTGGATCACAACATGTGGCTCAAGGATGAAGACTATATTTATTGATTTGCTTTTTACCAACAGCAGAGTATTCAGCAGCCTAATTTTTTCCCCCAAAAAACGTTGTTCTGCTCTGTCTGGTCCTCTGCATGTTCAATGGTGATTTAGCTTTGTAACAAGAATTTTAAGACTCTCGATACTTTGATAATAGAACCCAAATAAAACATGAGGAAAAGATGAGAGTAATGCCTTAGGGAGGAAGCAGATGACAAAGTTATTGAGGAATATAGGCAATAATTTGCAAGAGGGAATTTAAAAGATGTTGTTATAGAAACATTGCTTTAGAATTCTTGCTACACTGAGATTTGAGCATCACTGCTCCTAAATTTCATTATAACTGGTTCAGTTATAAATTAAGCTGATTTCCTTCATGTAAAAAGCTACATTCATGTTGTAGGGGGAAAAGGTCCCGAGATAAATTCTTTTACTTTTTCCCCATAACAGAATAATATAGAAATAAACCACCACATCTTATGCATATCTCTGTGTGTGTTAAATAAAAACATGTTGGCCTTTTAAAAGAAAAAAAAAAATGTCTGAGAAGATGAAATTCACTTCCTTAGTGTGGAACATTATACATATGAAAATAAACTACCCACTCAGTACCGGTTCTGAATTTAAGTATCATTGAAGAATCTAGAGAGAGAGAAAAAAAGAACCTCTTCCTGGAACAACGGTGCGCTCTCGGGAAATGCTCTTTGATCGCCTGTGCTCTGGAGCAGTGAAGATGCCAGCTGTAGAGCAGACAGCGTATTTGCATATGAAAAGAACAAATTTGGTTCAAATTGCTCTCGTCAGTACCAGCAGACTCCCATTCTCCAGCTTGTCCCCAGCTCCCTCAGCTTCTCTCATGTCAATCCTCAGAAAATACTATTTTGTCTTGTTTTCATGACTATTACCTTGGTGACTGAGACTCCATCCTCAACGCTTTGAATTAAAAACAAGTCTGTGCTCATGTCTCTTCAAGTTTTGATAGCCGACCCTATACGCTGAAAGCCCCAAACTGGTCTGGCCTCATCACCTGACACTGGATACAGACTTCGTGTGCAAGCTCCAGATCCACGTTCCACTTGAGAAACAAGCGCTTGCAGCTTTCTGCTGCTCTTTTCAGCAGGAACATATGTGCTGCTTAAGAAAGGAGGAAAACATTATTCCAAGAGTGGAAGCAGGTCCCTCTGAATACTAAAAGAAATATTGTCAGTTAATGGAAATCTGTAGTGTTAAAACTAGGATAGCAGAAGTAAGAGGGAACAACACAGAGAACAACCTTAAGCCTTTTACCTGCCCAGAGGCCAAGAGGACAACATTCTCCCAGGACTACCAGGTCGACATGGGAACCAATAGGATTGGAGGGCCCATCAGTAGATCCAGAAGGGCACGTGGGTTAGTGAGGAGCGGCTGCCTGCTTCCCTGTTTTACCTCCAAACCAAGAGATGAGGCCAGTGGAGCTGGTGAAGAGAGTTACAGGAGGGGTGACAGGAAAGTCAGAGCCCGAATCACCAAAGATGGATGGCGAAGAGAAGTGCACTCACAGTTGTTGAACTCTAAGGACACAGAATGATTGATGTCTAGGAGGTATTTGGGGGGCTGAGGACAAATAAAGGAAATAGGGGCCTGGAATGTTGCCTTCAGGGGTTGGTGGTCTCCTGAAAGAATCCATTTGTTTGGGCAGGAAGTAGCAAGCAATCTGGAAAGCAGTTGTTCAATCTGGACATCTTTACACACAACACATTGACTCACGGTCTGGCTTTCACCAAATCCTGAATGAGGCAATTTTTAGACATGCTTTCCCAAACCAAAATATTTTACAAGAGTTGCATTCTATATATTACACTTAAGGGCTTACACTTTAGGAGGTGGTGCTTAAATTAAGGTAATTTTTTAAAAAATTTTTCAGGAATATTATTTTTTATAAATGTGCTGCACTTAGTATCTATATGTGGAATTAGTTGCTTTTTAAAATGAAATTGCTGTCCCTCTCTAATGCCAACTATTTTACAAGTAGATTAAAAGTATTAAATCAAGGCCTTACATAAATAGAAAATAAGAGGGGAGAAGGGGGTGGAGGGGAATAGATGGTCCTGAGGTATAGTTAGCCCGAGGTATAGTTAGCCTCTTGTTTTACTTGTCTCCATCTAGAACATCATTTGGAGGCAGGACAAATGAAGAGCTTGAAGAATATAACTCCCCATCTTTCTTGAATCTCTTGAATCAATCATATGTGTGATTTTCCGGTAGACAAGAGAAAATCAGGCTTTAGGGGTGTCAATTCTCCCATCATAAGATGGTTGACTCACAGGAAATAAAACAAGGTTTTGGTACAGATAAGCTAAAGCTAGAAATGACTAGTGATCCAGGAGACATAGAACATGAGAAAGAAGACAAGAGAGTGTATAGGTGAGAAAGCAAATGTGGGATAGTCCAAGGGCAGGAAGGGTCTAATTATTCAGAGCAAAATCCACAAGTTCAACACTATGTGGAAAAAAGCATAGCTCAGACAATTTGAAAAGTAGGAGATAGTGGTTCCAGGAGAATCCAAGTTTGAAGGAAACAAAGAGGATACTTCTTAGAAAAATTGGGTTCTCCAAGGAGAGCAGTTCAAACCCAAAGCTCAGCAGAGCTCCTGCTAGCTGACTGAAGAGTGCTTCAGAGCCTTAGCTTTACAGGAAGTTTTGGAACAAAGGAGAAGTAGTTTACACTACTCAAAGAAGAACCGCCTTCTCTACTCTTCCAGGATATGTGGTATACTAGGTAAGATAAGAATATGAGACACCTTCTGTTTGAAGGTCTCCTTGATAGTTCTTACTTGTTTTATGCAGTAAACCACCTAAGGTTCCCGGTCATAGATCCCAGTCCTGAGCAGGTGACTGGATTTGTGATGGAGTCTCAATATTCTCATCTGGAAATGGGGATGGTAATTATATTCCTTCTCACTGAGCGTTTGTGAAGATCTGATTCAACAGGTGAAAAAAAAGGTTGAATTTCTAACAACATACTAGTAATATATTTCTTTCACATATATTTGCTCAAATACCCTGTGACATAAGAATTATAATCTGCAACTTACACATATAGAATCAGAGTTTTAGAGAGGGTAAGGGATTAACCCAAGACAATAATTAGAATAAGACCATTAAGTGATCAATTATACATCTAGCACCACTCTTAGTGCTTTAAGTACACTACCTCAGATTAATCCACAACCCCTCCCAATAAAAATGAATTGCTTAGAGCCACACAGGTAGCCAGTAGCAGAATCAGGATTCAAATGCTCTCAGGATGGCAATGCAGCCCATGCTCTCAAATGCTGCCCTTGTATTGCCCTTTCTCGGGGTTTATGTAGTACAGACTGAAATGTAAAGTCAAATTTCTGGACCCAGTGCATTTCTACTATTTTAGTTGTCTGTTATGCTTCTTGTTATCTGTTTATGTATGCTCTTCAGAGCATCTCTATAAGAAGAATCCTCGCTTTGTGATGCTGTCATAATACCAGAATCTTGAAGTAATTTTGTGAAGAATTCTAGGCATAAAATTCTACACAGGTAAGCAATCACCAGCTACACAGTCTAGTTACAGAATGCCCTTGTTCAGCTCAACCTATGACTGATTCTTCCCGTGAGTTCTTTCTAGAAGAACTCCAAGGGCAGGAAGGCTCTATTCCTCCTAATACATAATTTGTTAATAACAAAATATCAATGGTTACATAACTGTATTTATTGAGAATTTTAAAATGTGTTGCTTTTTACAAATAATTGTGTTAGCAATAATTACAAAAACATTTCAAGGGCATATCTAAATATATACACTTATTTTATGAAGAAATGTGAGAGGAAAAGAGCAATGGCATTCATGCATGCTTTCAGTTCATGGATATTTATTGAACGTCTAAATGTACCCAGCATGATTCTAGGTGACAATTTTATAGCAGTGAACAAGAAAAGAAGTTCCATATTTTATGGAGCTTATACTCTAGTGGGACATGAAGTTTAAAATAATAATTTAGTGAGAATTTTAAACAGTGTGTTAAATTGAGTGTTGGGAGGGAGGGTGGTTCAAGAAAAGCTTCTCTGACAAGATGACGTTTGAGCTGTGACCTAAAACATACCAAGGAGCCAGCTTAGGGAGAACAACAAATGCAAAGACTCAAATGTTTGGCTTGTTTGAGAAGCAAAAAGAAGACCAAGGTCAATGAAGAATGAGCTAGAAAGTTAGCATAAAGTATGGTGAGAATGGCCTGCTCCTCAAGATCCTTATAGAATGTGGTAGGATATCTCAATTTTATTCTAAGTGAAATGGAGGCCATTGGAGGATTTTATCTAGGGAAGTGAAGAAATCACATTGATAGTTTGAAAAGATTACCCTGGCTCTTCTATCAGGAGGGGACTATGCAGAGGCAAGAGCAGATGCCAGCTTCCCATGGGGACTCCCCTAACTGGCTCCAGTGAGAGCTGATAGCTGCTCAGAATTGAACAACAGCAGTGGCAAAGGAGAGAGAGTTGGTCAAATTCAGAAAATATTTTCAACATAGAAATTATAGGACTTGGTGACGGATTTAATGCGAGGTTAGGGAAAAAGAAGAATCAAGAAAGGGTTATAGTTTGGGGACTGGCATAACTGAATGGATGGTGATGCTTTTTATGGAGATGGGCATCATGGAGGAATGACATTTTGGGAGGGACAGGAATGGGAATCAAGAAAGCAGGTTTTAATTATCTTAAGTTTAAAATACCTCCTAGATGAGCAAGTGGAGATATTTACCAGCCAGTTGAAAATGGGAATTGGGAGTTCCATGGAAAAGTGAAGGCAAGAGTTGCAAGTTTTGGAAACAAACGCCCATAAATGTTGTTTAAAGCCATGGACTGTGAAATTGTTTAGAGTGGAGGGTATTTAAGTTTTGGGTGGGGATAAAGCTGATATTCTGGATTTGGACAAGTTTTGACCTGGGAATACCTTTTTTGTTTAAACGGACTTCTGAGACCTTACCACTATAGAAAACAGCCAAGAACAATCTTTTGTCCTTGGTAAAGTAGAGGTAATAGGAGAATAAGTGGCAGAACACTTGAAAAGCTTTGGGCTTTCTCATGCCTGCTATAAGACCACAGGCAAGTCACTTAACTCCTCTGAGAGTCGGTTTCTTCCATTGTGAAATGGGCATAGCACCACCTTTGTCAACTGCAAGAGGTCAAAGCTCAAGTAAGAATCATTTGGGAAAAGACTGTTTTGTACAGTGGAAATATGAAGGGACTTTTCTTTAATCCTGCGTTCCACTCTACTAGGTCTCTTCTCTTCCCCATGGCATGGTTCCCAGGTGGTCGAGGATACATTTGGATACCATCTGCTCCACAAGAAGGCTGACTGGTAAATTTCAGTCACACAGACAGCAGCATCAGGGGATCTTGCTCCCTTACAACCTCCGTGGCTTTCGACTTTATGCAAAGCAAAACCACCTAATGAACAAAGCCCCTAGGTAGTCCTGATTCCCCAATTACCCATAAGTAGCAACAGATGCTACAAAGGTAGACCTGTTCCAGTGACCAGCTGCTCTCAGTAATTAGACAATGGAGGGAAGAAAGTAATTAGGTAAATCACATAGAAAGAGTAATAAACAAGATGCGGCATGTTGATCATGGATAAAAGACACAAATAAAGAAGGTAGAAAGTAAACATTTAAAAAACCCTCTCTAATTTAACAAATAATTTGCCAAACCTATGTGAAGAATCAATTTTGGCCTGTGAAGTTAGACCTGGTCAAAGACTTCCTTTAATTGAAAGCTCCTATGGTATATTATTCAGAAGGAAATGTGACATGAATAGACATATTTATCATAACATAATTCAATTAAATGATACGGTTGCAGCAAACGAGAAGTGGGAAGAGAAGTTTGATTTCTCATATACTTCTCCTTTATTAATGATGTCACATATCTCAACTTCCTGAAGAGTGCCAAACTAGAATCTAGACCAGTGTCACTAAGGACAGGCTATATTCCAACTGCAGCACACATTCAACCTTGAGACTCTAGAAACCACTACCCACACAACAGACCTATTAAGAAGCTCTAATTGGTTCATTTTCTCTTCTTCCAGTTAAATCTCTAATTATTTCAGCAGTACAAAAACATAATGCAGGTTTTAGATAGCCTTTAATGTCTTCTCTTTCCCATTCCTGCACTTTTAATAATCAACCACAAAGAACATGGCCTTTGGAGTTAAAATCTATATTCCTCCATCTCCTAGTCTTATACCCATGAGCAAGCAACTGAATTTATCTGTGAAACATGAATAGTGGGAAACACCTAAAGGGTCAGTTGTAGAAGCAGAGATAAAAAATGAAAAGGATACAGCCTAATACCTGGCACTCAGAAGGAGTTCAATAAATGATAGCAATTGTTATTCCTAAAAATATAGTGTTAAGACCTCCTGCTCAAGGAAGTACTCATTGAGTACTCACCCAAGGTTATATTCAAAATAATAAAGCTTAACCAATCATTAAGTATATGTCAGATACTAGTTTAAGTGCTTTATGTACATTCACTTATTTAATTCTAACAAAGAACTTATAAGGTAGATACTGATACCCTTCCCATTTTATAGATAAGAAAACAAAGATTCAGAGACACTGTGTAATTTTTCTAAGGTCAAGTGGCTAGGTGGTAGCAAAGACAGGATTTAAATGCCTGCAGTTGGCTTCACACTCCCATCTCTTAACTGGTGAGATATATTGTCTCCCCACTCAGACTGTAGACTGAAATCTGAGCCTGAAATGCAAATCCACTTCTATTAGTTGTCTATTATTTTTGTTGTTGAGTTGGTGGTAAATGGTTGTTCTGAAAATGTCTCCTCAAAAGTATTGCTCGTTAACTGATGCTGTCAAAATTGAGATAGCTTAAAGAAAGGGAAGATTCCTCTGTCTGCAAACTCTGCATAGGTAGGCAGTTGTCAGGGGCACAGCATGGCTACAGAGTGTATTGAGTCCAGCTCAGCATGGCTAAGGCTTCTTTGAGTTTCATCTAACATAACCCCAAAGCCAGTAAGACTCAATTGTTCCCGATACCCAAATGAAATTTGCTAGCAAGACAATGTTTAAAAAATTGTGTTCATTTAGAATTTTAAAGCCAGTTTCTAATAAATGTGCAATGATTGTAAAATATTGCAAGAGAATTCCTAGAGCCTTAATTTATTTTTGTTGTGGGATTATAAGTAATAAAGAGGGATATGTAAGTGAGCATTAAATGCATCACCTTGGAAAATGAGCTCTAGGATTCTGTTTCATGAAATTTGCTACTCCCTTTGCCTGAATTGTCTCTTGTGTTCCTTCTAAACCGCTGAAATCCTGCTCGTCCTTCCAGATCTGGTCCAAATGCCACTTCCTCTGAGATGTTGGTTCTGATGCTGCAGTTATATTTAATTACTGTTTGCTCAGTATTTCCATAGTTGTTGGTGTATGCCCTTATCATAATCTGCCTAGCATTGTGGTTGTTTGTCTCCGTCACCTCCTAGAAATTCTTGGGAAGCAGGAATCAATAAGAAAGGGATATAGCCTGGTGGTTAAAAGCAGGAGCTTCAGAATCAGACAGAATTCAACTTGGATCCTTTTTTTTTTTTTTTAAGAGAGAGAGAGAGAGCATGAGTAGGGGGAGGTGGGGCAGAGGGAGAGAGAGAATCTCCAGCAGGCTCCAAGCCCAGCTCCGAACGTGACACAGGGCTCAATCTCCTCACCCTAGAAATCAGGAGTTGGGCACTGAACTGCCTGAGCCACCCAGGCGCCCCCTCAACTTGGATCCTGACTTTGTCACTCAACTTTCATAAGATCTTTGGAAAGTTGACCACTGGGAATTTTACATTTTTTATCTCTCAAATGAACATAATATAGGAGAGCATGCTCTGTACTCAGACTCCTGGGTTCAAATCTTGGGCTCATTACTTAACCTGTTCATGACTGTTTCCTTCCCTCTAAAACAAAAATGACTGATAATAGAACAATTATCTCATAATTAAACTGTGAAAATTAAAGTAATTAATTTATGTAAATTACTGAGGACAATGTATGGTAAACAAACACTTGATAAATGTTAGTTATGTTTAGTGTTATCACCTTGTGGAGTTGTGAGGAAAACATGGCATTCTGTTTGTGAAGAGGTAACTACCATTTCATAATACCATAAGTATCATAGATTCTCAGAAAATGGTAGCTACTCTTGTGCTATTACTACGATCCGAGCACTTTGCACAATGCCTTGTCTTGAGAAGGTACCCCGCAAATTATTGTTCAGTGGAAAGCCACGTTTTATAAGGGAAGTATCATACTGTGAGAATCAAGAGAATGGCGATCTATGTATGATAAAGCAACAAAATAGGACAAGCACAGGCCTGATCTAATTCTTACTAGGTACTTCTATTATTGCTGGAAGATGATCTTACAGCTTATAAGAAGTAATATTCTATCAATAAAAATTAAATACAAAAATATACCTCTGTGCTT